>NC_066584.1:50508748-50833748 GCF_024323335.1 Lathyrus oleraceus | reverse complement strand
ACAGTTATTGCTGTAGATCTGAAGCAGACTGTGCAAGTAGATGAAGATCTGGAGATACGTGCATATTATGCAGGACATGTAAGGCTTATGAGCTTCATCTCTGAAGTCGTATTTCCTTTGCAGTAATAGGCTTAACACCTGCTTTGTTGGCGATTTTCTCACCATTGAAGTTCTTGTTTAATTTTTTAGAATATAAAATGTAATGGATGGGATGCCCAAAAATTGGTAAATCAGAAACCATACATAAAATATTCAAAATAAGATGAAAGAGTCTGGTTGAAAGTCTGGAGGAGATGGGACTTCCAAAGTTCTAAATGAATGTGTCCAGTATCAAGATTAGCGTTTAGATAGTCTTAGATAGCAGAAGAACAAGAACAATGCAAAATAGCCTCGAAAGATTTATTTCCTGATTTTGTCCAGTTGAGAGATCTTTCGATTTTGCACCGTGTAATATTAACTACTGAAGGGAATTTGGTGTTGTAAAAGTCCTATCTGCAAGGTTATGTGGGTCTATAGGAGGTCATCCTATGTTGTGTTTGCAAGAGGTTGATCCTCTAGTTGAACTTATGCCTTTTCAATCACATGGTGACAATTTCAACTGTTGCACAAAGGTTCCCTTTCAGCTGTGCTAAAACACTACAATTTCTGAAAAAAAATTATTATTTGAAAAGACATAATAAGATAGTCCACTCTTATTTAATGGAACTTCACTGATACAACATTAATACAAAAATTTTGGGATGGATGTTATCCTTCAATATTATGGAATGGTTAATTCTGTTCTTGGTCTCAAAAGTTATCCTTCTATTGATGCATGTTCTAGTTCCATCATATGTCTAATTCCTGATATTTTAGTTAAACTTAGCATAGTCACTGAGCTATTGAAGCTTTTTAGTTTTCACTTTATTCTACCCATATCAGGACTGATTCATCTATAATATAGCATGCCTGTCACTTGATAGCCCAAACTTAACATTATTTAACCTTCCATATGAAGTACCATTCCTTGAAAAATAACTCATCATTTTATATGAGGATGTTTTTGGGATTTTTTTTGTCATTTAGGTTAGTTTCGCTGTCATATCTATCTTGTATGAATATTTTTTATTTTTTCTCTAGAATTGATTTTTTAGTACTCATTTGATCATTCAGCCTCTTATAAATTGTAAAGGTTATCGGAGCTGCGATGTTCTATGTAAAAGTCGGAGATGCAGAAATGGTTTATACAGGAGACTACAATATGACACCGGATAGACACCTAGGAGCAGCTCAAATTGATCGACTACGACTCGACCTTCTTATAACTGAGTAAGAACATGATTGACTGTGTAAATCCATTCTATAATGATATCATCAACATTATGTGTATGCTTGGTATGATGGTGGGTATGTCAGAATCATGGGGAGCCACCGTAATTCAGGCATACACACCGTGATATTAAGCATGCACTATAGTGAGGACTATAAATGATATCCTCTATTTGTTTATTGTTTAGAGTATATTAATTATATTAGTTCATATTCAATTATTTTTTAAATTTGAATTTGCTTGACTATTTATTTGCATGTTTATGTTATTGTTAGAAATATGAACCAATCCTTGGCGGAGCAAGTTAAACTTCCTTACTTATCACTTCGACCTTTATGTCCATCCACCAAACCACATTATCGCTCCTACATGACCAAGTAGTTCTGAGATTAGGTTGTGTTGCCCTTATTTTTCTTTATTTGACCAATTTTAGTTTTTGGGTTACATGTGTTTTGCCACCTTAATTTACTAATCTTGTTATACTTTTTACCTTAATTTATCTAATTGAGCATAGGAGTGTCAAATTTGCAAATTATATTGTCATTTTGTTACGTGTACAAGGTGCAGCAACATTCATATGCATTTCAGAAGGTGTTTTTTTATCTATTGAATAATGGTTCAATATGGTTTAAGATGCAAGTACCTGTTTTGCACTCACTGCTTGTAATTATAAGAAGGATTATCTTGGACTCACTTTTCTTATGGCTCTCAATCTCATTTCAGATCCACATATGCGACCACGATACGTGATTCAAAATATGCTCGAGAGAGGGAATTCCTCAAAGCTGTATGTATTCGGAAAATTACTTTGAAGGAACTGTGAACTAAAAGTGTTGATTTAATTTGGTGCCTTATTAAGTAGAAGCTTTGTTGATCTCACTTTCTCAACCCCCTCTTCTCTCATACTTTTGCCGTCTGTGTTTACATTGACATGTCCTATATTTGAAGTGGGCCTTTGATATTTTTGATAAATCTTGGTTTATGCTCTTAGCATGGATCAGTTTTTTAGATTAGGTTATGAGATTTTGACTGAAGCAAAGAAGGCAAAGTTTTGTCGATTTGTGCTATTTTGCTCCTATTTGATGCATTAGGTTGGACATACAATAGAAACCAGTATTTTTTTAGTAGTATTTTCTTACAAAGAAATTGGGAAAAATACCCCTTGATAACAATATAGATTGCAGATCTTTGAACGTATGTACCTCCTAATGCCCAAAGGCCCCAATGCAAATGATTTGGGTTTGGAACGATGTCTCAAACCATGTTTGCGTCCTACTTCCTTTCTCCCTCTCACATGCAGTACAATTGGTGTGATAAGTGTTCCTTTGCCATAGGGGTTTCTTAGCTGCTTCATCACAAACTGCGTTGATAGTCAGGATATTTGTAGCGAGTTGAAAGACGAGGTGTCTTTGTTAGATAGCCAGGAAGTGTGATTGTCTCTCTATGTCAGTTCATACATTTTCTTATTATTTTTGGAGGAATCAATATTATCCTATGATCTTTCCTTGTCTCCATTTTTATGTTTTTTTAGTTTTTTTACTTGAGGCTCATAATTTTTTGTAATTGTACTCCTGTGTGCTAGAGTAAAGATTTGTCTGTGGCTTTTCTAGTAAACTCTTGGTATATATCCAACTAAAAGCAAAATACTTTCAAGGGTCCAGTATTTAGTATTCACAGCTTTTTAAGTAAATCTAAATATTATATTCAATGAAGTTTGTTATAATTAATTTTTATGTTAGATATCTAGATGTCATTAGCATTTATTTGTTTTTAAATAGGGAGTCCTTGTCTTTATTTCAAAGAATACTATGTAGTCAATGAAAGATAGCTTAGTGTAGTGGACGACCCCCAAAACGCTATAGCAGCGGGATAGTTTCAACAAGCATATAATAAAATTACAAATTTTAATTATTTATTTTTGCTTTTGAATCTTTTGCTTTATGATTTACTTTTGTAAGTGCACCTGATCTTACAATTAATCTAATGTTGGTTACTAAGTTTCAAATTAATTGATTCAGATTCATAAATGTGTTTCTGGTGGAGGAAAGGTTCTTATTCCAACATTTGCTCTTGGAAGAGCTCAGGTATTATGCTTAAAATGACCATGCATCTCATTATTGTAATTTGTTTTTGTTTGTTATAGCTAATGAACGTAGAAGTAATTATGGTTCTTGTCTCCGTACAATGTTTCCATGTTGAACTTCCTCCCTTCCCATCCCTACACACTCATCAAAAGAGACAGGATGAGGGAGAGGTAGTGCTAAGGGTCCCACATCGGACATATGCGGCCTGAACATAAGCCCCTATCTTTTCACCTTAGTCTTGCATGTAGTAATGGAACATGTTCAAGAGCTAGTACTGCAATGTATGTTTTTATTTGCGGATGATACAATCCTACTTGGAGACAAGAGGAAATAAATGGGAGGTCTGAGACTTGGAGACAAACTTTAGGAGAACATGGCTTTCATTTTAGTAGAAGTAAGACATATATGCATATAACTTTAGCAAAAGCAAAGCATGTAGAGTTAAGAGGGAAAATCAGAGACCATACCATACCACTAGCCACATGATTTAAACATCTTGAATCCATTATACAAAACGATTGAGAAAGAGGGTGATATAAACTATCAGATTTAAGCAGGGTAGATCAGATGAGGGGAGCATGAGCGTTTTATGTGATAAAAAATACAGCTCAAGCTAAAGAGAAAGTTTTATCGTATGACTTTCAATGGTAATGTATAGCATTGAGTGTTGGTTGCTACATGCTAGTACAAGAGTAGAGAGAGAGAGAACATTAAGGAAAGGCTATTAGATTATTTAATCGACATTGGAAGAAAATTTAACAGCTCCTTTAAAAACAATATGTATATATAAGAGAGAAAGAGAGGGAGATAGATAGATAGATAGATAGATAGATAGATAGAGAGAGAGAGAGAGAGAGAGAGAGAGAGAGAGAGAGAGAGAGAGAGAGAGAGAGAGAGCAATATGAAAAGGACACTAAGGAAAGGATATTAGATAAAAGTGCTTATTGTAGAAAATATGGTTGAATCTCGACTTTGGTGGTTTGGGCATCAACGTATGAGACCTATATGTTACGTTGTAAGGCGAGTAGGTCATACAAAAGGCAACTCAAATCCTAGAGGAAGAGGAAGACCAAGAAAAACTATAGGAGAAACTATCATGAAAGACCTAGAGGTCAATGACTTGGATAAAGATATGATAGAGCATTGTAGCGTCGTTAGATCTATGTAGTAAACCTCACAGTGGGATAAAGCTTGATTATTGTTGTTCTTAGTTCTTACGTTCATTGATAATCTTATTGTGTTATGTCCATACTCTTAATTACCATTCGCTGTTTTAGCATTTCCTTCAATCTCAGTTTCTAATCTAGAAAATAGCAATTTTAATATTTAAAATGTGTAGTTATATATTTTTTATATAGACATTTTTATTTTAAAGAAAGTTACTAAATTAATTAGATAAAATGAAAACGAAAATTGATTTCTTTAGTCCTTGGACAATGATATATTTGAAAGTAATCTCCAATTATTTTTTCATTTTAAATCATTTTATTTAACAGAATGTTTTTTTAGTCCTCATTGGGAACTAAAAGCACTTGCTTTTATGTATATTTATCTAAAAGACATTTCTCGTTAGTCTGTTAGTCTATTCTGACCAGAGGGATTAATGATCCATGAAGTGAACTACTCACAATTCTGGTTCAGTGACCAGTTTAACTATCGAAATTCGAAACATTAATCATGACGTAATGTAATAAGGGTGTTGTATGTTTACCAAGTTATTATGATATGTAGGAACTATGCATTTTGTTGGAGGACTATTGGGAGCGCATGAATTTGAAGGTTCCTATCTACTTCTCTGCAGGTTTGAATCAGCTAGCATCCATGATTTACAGATATACATATTTATGCCAAATATAGGGCCTGCTTGTTTCAGCTTTAAACAAATAGATTTTTGCTTTGTCACATTCAAATCCTAGACTGAGATTTTTAAAATTAAAATCAGTTTTTGTTTTGAATTTCGAAAATTCAAATAAATCAATGTTACTTTTAAATTATGAAAATTCTAAAATCAAAAGTAGTTTCTACGTAAATATAAAAATAAATATTCATGATGAATTTTTTTAAATCTAAATAAAGCTTGTAAAATAATTTAAATATTATAAATATATAACATATTTATTTTCGTGTAACTTTAATCATAATAGTTAAAAATGGTGGTTGTGCGTATGCACCTCAGAGTGATGATTAATGATAGTAGTTAGTGGTGATATAAGTGATATTCGATGGTGCAATTGGTGGTGGTTTCACGATGGTGGTGGCAATTAGAGAAGTAGTTAATAGTTAGTTTAGTTATCATAAGTGCACGGAGTAACGATTATTATAATTAGAGATAGAGTTTAACTTAACTCAACTTTTTAAAATCGATTTGTAAAGTGATGAATGTCACTCTATGTAATTTTTTTTAGATTCTATGTTTAATCAAATGTGAGATTTGAGATTTTCTCAATACATCCCATAGTCAATACTCTATTGGATTTGGTGCGTGAATATAAGTAGTCGTAGTTTTATGGTTTGATTAATAGGATCTGAAACCATATTAAAATTAGAGTTTAACCTAACACATCCTTACAAAACCGGATTGTATGGTGAGGGATATCATTAATGATCAACGATGGTGATAGTTATCACATGCTTTTTGCTTTTCACATTCAAATCCTAGACTGAGATTTTGCTTGAGAGGAGGGACAACTGGTTTTTGACATTTATTTGTGTTCTGGTGCAACAAAGGAATGCTTACCTATGAAATGAGATCTTATAAACTCTGTATGTAATAAAAAGGCTTCTTCAGTTTTCAATAATAAAAGAAAGAAATGTAGGGCTATTATGATAATACTAACCACACATAATGTACCTTTCTTTGAAGAATCAAAATATAAAAAGAGACATATATACATCAATGCCTATGCCTATGAGTGTTTAGTTTTCATTATTTATTTAGGCTTGGGCATAATCGTAAATTTAAGATTGTAGAACGCAGAGTTATCAATCCCAGATAGTGGAGCGGGGCGGTCGATCCCAAAAATGGGATAACGGGATAACCACTATTTGACTATTTTTTAGATTAATTATATGAATAATCTATAAAAACATATATTTAATGTAATGCCAAACAAATAAAAGAGGAAGAAGAGGAATAGAGTTATTAAATGAGAAAAGAAAGAAAGAAGAAGAAAAGAAGACTTTAAAAAAAATAGAGTAACAAAGAAAAGAAATAAGAAAGAAGAGAAAAGAAAGAAGAAAGAAAGAAAAGAAAGAAGAGAAAAGAAAGAAGAAGAAAGAAGAAAAGAAGAACAGAGAAGTAAAAACCAACTTGTGAAGACGGGATTGCAGGCGGTGACGCTAAGAAGCGAAGCAGACGGAGGCGGCGGCGCTGAGAAATGAAGCAGACGGGGGTGGCACTGGGAAGAGATCGTTTGAAGAAAACTCTAAAAACCGAAGTTAAAACGTGTGAGAAGAAGATCGAATCCTCTGTATTATGTTCTGAGTTAGAGAAAATTGGAGAAATTCCAAAAAAAAACTCCTCTGATGTTTATTTATTTTAAGAATAAATCTGGGTTTTCGCGTTCAAAACAGTTCAAATTCGCTCGGGCCGGGAAGCGCTCTGCTTTTGCTACCCGCTAAACATCAAATAGCGGATGCTATCTCAAACTGAGACGCGAACCACTGCTCCATAGTGGAGGGTCACTGCTCTGGGCCGCTATCCCAGGATAGCGCCGCTATTGGCCGCTATTGATAACTCTGGTTGAACAGCACTTTCAAAGAATGCCCAAGTCACATGAAACATAGGAACTCAACTACAATTATGCTGCTGATTAAAAAAGAAAACCAAAATGAAGTTATTATTTCTCATTAAAATGTCTAAAGAAAATATTTATAAGCAAAAATGATTAAAATGATATATGCTGCAAATCTGTGGTGTCAACTTTGTCCTACAAGAAGTAATTGTATTAGTATCTGCTAATACGTTCCCAAGTTGTGGAATATATGTCATAAAATAAATACTATCGTAGTATGCATAATCTTCAAATATTGCAATTTATAATGATATTTTTTTTGCTTTTCTTTTCAGTTCCATACTAGTCAGCACTACATAATATAATTGCAGTTATAACAATTATATTAAATTGGATGGACATAATACAATGCAGCTTGGTCATATGTTACTTCTTGAGCTGTATATATCTTCCTATTGGTGTTCTTCTCATTATTTGTTGGTATTTGTGTGACATTTTAATTCTAACTATTTGAATATGTATTTTTCCTTTCAGGATTAACTATTCAAGCTAATATGTATTACAAGATGCTTATTGGTTGGACAAGCCAGAAGATTAAAGATACATACTCCACACATAATGCATTTGATTTTAAGAATGGTGATATTTTTATTTCTAAAGTCCTCAGAAATTTCAAAATTCTATTTCACATGTGAAGTCGCATCTATGCATGAAACAACAACCAAACATTTTTCCCACTACATGGAACTGGTAGATCAAACAATGTCATAATTCCCAATCATCTTTGCGTGCAATTCCATTTTTTTTAACATGAAAAAATGAAGCAATTCCACTGTTTTGTGATATAGAGCCTTGTGCTGGAGCATTCCTGTGGTTAAATATGTTTTTTATATTCAATAGCCTTTGGATAAGAGAAGTTATTGAGAAAGATTTTGAGATTAACGATTTGGATAGAAGCATGGTCCTGGATAGAACATTGTGGCAACAGTTGATCCATGTAGCCGACCCCACTTAGTGGGATAAGACTTGGTTGTTGTTGTATATTCAATAGCCTTTATAGTTAGTTGGCATAAATAATTTATTTTTCTAAATGATTATGAATATAATGTGAAAAACACAATTTTCCAAACCGTACAAAAGCGAGAATTTTGGGTCTGGTTGAATTTTGAAGATTAGAAAAATTAGTAATAAAGGATGCATGCGAAAGATTTAAATGTTACGGGGTAAAGGAGCGGACTTTGTGACAAAATTATTCGTATTATTTAATGCATTTTATAAAAACTGAGAATGGAGGTATAATTTGTTGCGAAAAAATGTATCATCTGATAAAGTCCTATGTCTCACTCACCTGGTTTGGATGTTGCAGTTCACAAGTTTGAGCGGTCTATGCTTGATGCTCCTGGTCCTTGTGTTCTCTTTGCCACCCCTGGGATGATAAGTGGTGGATTTTCACTTGAAGTTTTTAAACACTGGGCACCGTCTGAAAATAATCTTGTCACTCTGCCTGGGTACACCCATTTATATTCTTTTTTTTTACTTCCTTTTCAATTTTTATAGTAGCTATGCTTATTAGATAGAAGATGAACAAAATGCACATAAATGTCTCCCACTATCGGTGTATCACATTAAAAATAAATGGAATTCAAACTATTTTAAATCTATCACCTGCTAATCAGTTGTATTTCCATTGCTTGACCACTTGGTGTGGATTATTTGCTGGTTTTGTGGTAAGCTAGATGCTTGGCCTTCATTCTGCACTTGCTTGAAAAGTTATAATTTTGTGTGTTTTCTAGAATAGTGGCTTTCCTTATTAGTCTGTGAATTCGGGTTTCGGGGGCTTTAATGTGCCACTGTTGTGGATATTATTGGTTGCCCATGATAAAAATTAAATGAAGAGTAGTTTTGTTCTCTCTTTATCTTTCTACAATAAGTCACAACCTATATTGTGTGCATTGCGATGCTCTCTTTCCCCCATTCCATTTTGTCTTTTCTGCAGTATTATTTTTCTTTTCTGTATACATTCATCTTATTTCAATATACTTACATATCAATTGTTTTCTATAAATTCAGTTCTGTGTTACTTTTGTAGGTATTGTTTGGCAGGAACTGTAGGACATAAATTAATATCAGGGAAGTCTACCAACATTGATATAGATCCTGATACACAGATAGACGTGCGTTGCCAGGTACAATTTATCTCCTACCCTTTTATTTACTAGGAAAATTATCTTCTGTGCGAACATTTCAGCAGGAAAATAAGTATTAGCAGCAGCATATACAAGTAAATAAATCTGCCTAGTGATAAAAAATGTGTATTAAAAAGCAAGAAAGAAATACCTCATTACTTTCACAGATTATATATACTTGTCTAAGTTATTGAGTTTGGTGCTACGAGTTTGCAACAGACATGACTTGAAAACAAGGATACATCTGAAACCATATATCTTATGTTGATTGTTTGTTGGATGAAACACAAACTGACATGGAAGTAAATGAATCAGTTCATTTAGTTTCTCAAATAGTTTAATATTTTTCTTAAATTGACAGATTCATCAGTTGGCTTTTAGTCCTCACACAGATTCTAAAGGGATAATGGATCTTGTAAAATTTCTCTCCCCAAAGCATGTTATACTAGTGCATGGTGAGAAGCCTAAAATGGATTCTCTAAAAGAAAGAATTCATTCTGAATTGGAGATTCCGTGTTATAATCCCGCAAACAATGAAACCGTAAACATTCCTTCAACTAACTACGTAAATGCAGAAGCCTCTGGCACTTTCATCCGAAACTGCTTGAATCCAAACTTCAAGTTTCAGAAATGCAATTCAGTGGACACACGTGACTCCACTCTGATAGACAGAAACCTGACGCCCGAACTTCAAGTTGAAGATGAAAGAGTAGCAGATGGAGTTTTGGTCATGGAAAGTAACAAAAAGGCAAAGATTGTACACCGAGATGAGGTTTTGCTCATGTTGGACGAAAAGAAGCAAGAGGCTTAGCTTACATATTTGTGTTGTTTACATATTGGTAAATGGCGGTGACTCAATAGATCGCCCATTTGACAAGAGCTCTTGATTTATGTTCTTACGTCAAAAGCTTAATGGTGACAACAGTTCTGGAGGAAAGAATCAATACTTTGGAGAATATCTGCAAATGCAGTCATTATGCATCAACAGATGCCAGACGGGAAGAGGACCAGTTAAACAGAACAGCATGTGTTGGAATCAATGCACTTTTCTCCTAAAGGAGTTTTATTGAAATAGACTTGAGCTGCAAGAACATGGAGCATTTGATTGTGTCTTGCTGGGTGGCCTAAGCAAGATTCAGAAACTATGTGCTCATAATTTAGGCTCCCATATTTATGATGCTGGAGAGGAAATTATGTTATAATTGGAGCATTTTTTAAGTTATGTATAATATTTGTAGTCATTTTTGTTAGATATTTAATTGGGGTAAATCAAGAATTATTGATAGGTGGTGTACTGTTTTTTCAATGAATCGTATTTCATTTTGGTTTTACGTTTTTGTATATGTAGAGTTTGTTCAAAGGGAAGACCACCAAGAGAATAGACTTCTAAAAATATAAATTTAATTAATAGAAAGACATGTATTTGATAGAATATAATATTTTGTTATAATTAGTCATAATTAGTTTCCTATAATTATGTTCTATCATAATTAGATAGTTGACTAAATGTTACACATCGATGTATATATATTCTATTCAGATCAATGAGAAGGACACGATTTCCATTATCTTACCTGGTATCAATACTAACTGATTCCTCTTTCTAAAAAAATACGTTTCTTCTTCTCCCTCATTCAGTCCGCCGCCGCACGCTTCTTCTCCCTCCTCGAAGTTTGCCGCCGCAACAAGACTACTGTACTTTGTACCGCCGCCGCCGAACACGAGAACCACCCTATTCTCTCGCCTTCCGCCTCTATTCGCGCCGTCGCCGTCGCACCTGCAGCCATGTCTGAATCAGACCATTCAGAACACAGTGCCGCCGATACCCACAAATCTGCCGCCGATACCCACAAATACGCTGATACTTGGGATTTCGGCCAAGCCAAGAACACCACGTTTCGAGGTTCCAAATCGGAGTTTCATCCCGCACTTGTCGTCTCCAATATTAGGAACTACATTCCTATTTTCCGCATCCATGCTCGCTCACATCGAGTCTTGCATCACATCGTTCCATCTATCGGAAAAGAGCCACCAGCCATTACCGACGCCAACCATGAACAATGATCCACTCTTGATGCCACCGTTCTTCAATGAATTTATTCCACTATTTCTACCGATTTGCTGACCACTATTCTAGAACCCAACTCCACTGCAATGGAAGCATGGAATCGCTTGGAAGATATTTTTCAGGACAACCAAAATGTTAGAGTTGTCACTCTTGAGCAAGAGTTTTCTAACACTCGTATGAAGGATTTTCCCAATGTCTCAACTTACTGTCGGCGTCTTAAGATGCTTTCTGATCAGTTGAGAAATGTCGGTTCTTCTGTCAACAATCATCGTCTGGTCCTTCAACTGATCTCTGGTATCCCAGAAGCTTACCGCAGTGTTGCTACTTTGATTCGTCAGAGCAACCCTCTTCCGGCATTCTATCAGGCTCGTTCCATGCTCACTTTAGAAGAAGCCGGTATGGCTAAGATGGAAAACACAGTCTCTCATGCTGCTATGCACACCACTCAGCCGAAACCTACTAAAGACACCTCTCAGCGTGGCAATCGCCGCCCCGGCAACCGTTCTCGCTCCCGTGGCAACCAAGGTCGCGGAGGAGGACGTGGTAACCGCAGTGCACTTCAGTCTGGAGCTCCAAACGCTCCCTCACCTTGGTCCGCTCCTCCTTGGCAACAGCAACAGCAGTACCCAACCTGGCAACCATGGGGTTGGACTCCACCACCATGGACTATGCCACCGTGTCTGTATCACACCTCTTAGTGGACACGCCCTGCCGGTCCTCCTAAGCATCCAGGCATTCTAGGACAGCGTCCTCAGATGTATGCAACCTCTACCTCATCTCAGATACTGACAGACATTGAGACCACAATGCACACCATGTCACTCCACACTCCTGACAATCAGTGGTACATGGACACGGGCGCAACATCTCACACAGTCGCATCACAAGGTAACCTCTCGTCTTATTTTCCTGTAAATAATTCAAATCAGAAAGTCATTGTAGGCAGTGGCCATGGAATTCCAATTCACGGCACCAGACACACACAAATAACCACATCTCACCAACCCCTTCACCTTAACCATGTCTTGCATGCCCCGAAAATTATTAAAAATTTAATTTCTGTGAGACGACTCACCACTGACAACAATGTTTCTGTTTCCTTTAATCCTTTTGGTTTTACTGTCTCTGATTTTCAGACGGGGATCACCCTTCTCAGATGTGACAGTCGTTGAGATCTTTATCCAGTTACCACTCCTCCCAGTTTTGCCGGTCTCACATCCAGTCTTTGGCATAGTCGTCTTGGTCATCCTGGCGTGTCTGTTTTGAATTCCCTTCGCAAAAATAAGTTCATATGTTGTGAACCTTTTGATTCTTCTGTCGTTTGTGACTATTGTGTTTTAGGCAAACAAGTTAAATTGCCATTTCTTGATTCTCAAACTACGACTTTGATGCCTTTTTACATTTTACATAGTGATTTATGGACGTCTCCAATTTTAAGTTCTGCTGGTCATAAATATTATGTCTTATTCTTAGATGATTTTATAAACTTCTTGTGGACTTTTCCTATTAGCAGAAAATCTCATGTGTTTGAAACGTTCAAGTCACTTACTCAACTCATTCAAACTCAATTTTTGTAAAAAGTCAAAACTTTTCAATGTGACAATGGCGGTGAATATAATAATGAGCTTTTTCAAAAATATTGCACTGATCATGGTCTAGTTTTTCGTTTCTCTTGTCCCCACACATCCTCACAAAATGGGAAAGCGGAACGCAAAATAAGAATCATTAATAATATGATACGCATTATGCTAGCTCATTCTTCTGTTCCCCCCTCGTTTTGGCATCATGCTCTCCACATGGCAACTTACTTGTTAAATATTATTCTCTGTAAAACACTTCATAATCAGTCAGCAACACAACTCATGTATCTTCGTGATCCCACCTACACACATCTCAGAGTCTTTGGTTGTCTATGTTATCCATTATTCCCGTCATCTACCATTCATAAGTTACAACCCCGCTTACTCCGTGTGTCTTCTTGGGTTATCCGCCGAATCATAGAGGTTATAAGTGTTTTGATTTGTCTAATAGAAAATTAATAATTTAGAGGCATATTATCTTTGATGAAACTCAATTTCCCTTCACCAAGATACACCCCCCTTCACCTCACTCTTATCAATTCCTAGATGATGACCTTCACCCCTACCTTATACATCCGTGGCAAAATCAAATTTCACCACCTGTTGCACATAACCAACCAACACCCATAATCCCAATTGACCAACCACTACCCTCAATAAACCAACAATCATCATCTCCTACCTCTTCGATCAACACACCCATTATAATAAAATCTCCATCACCACCATCAATTCAACCGCATCCACCTCCACCTACACGAACCATCACCACCCGAAGCATGAAAGGCATTGTCAAACCCCGCACGATATTTAACTTATCAATCTCTCACTCTGACCACACCATCTCTCCCATACCTAAAAACCCCAAACTAGCCTTATCAGACCCGAATTGGAAATCCGCAATGCAATCTGAATTTGATGCTCTTATTCGAAATAAGACGTGGGATTTAGTTCCTCGTCCTTGTGATGCTAATCTTATTCGATGTATGTGGATTTTTAGGCATAATAAAAATTCGGATGGCTCCTTTGAGCGTTATAAGTCTCGTCTTGTAGGTGATGGCAGGTCACAGGTTGCAGGAGTGGATTGTGATAAGACTTTTAGCCCCGTGGTGAAACCCGCTACCATTCGAACAGTGCTTACCATTGCTCTATCCAAATCCTGGCCCATTCATCAATTGGATGTCCAGAATGCCTTTTTACATGGTGATCTTCATGAGACTGTTTACATGCATCATCCATTGGGTTTCCGCGACCTCCGTCATCCAGATTATGTATGTCGGTTGAAGAAGTCATTGTATGGTCTCAAGCAAGCGCCTAGGGCATGGTACCGACGTTTTACTGACTATGTTTCCACCATTGGCTTTCGCCATAGCACATCAGACCACTCCATCTTCATATATCGACAAGGTTTAGACATGACCTACATTCTGCTGTATGTAGACGACATCATTCTCATCACCCCCACTCAGGTGCTCCGCAAATCAATTATGTCACTCTTAGCATCTGAGTTTGCAATGAAGGATTTGGGCCCTCTGAGTTACTTTCTGGGTATTGCAGTATCTCGTCATCCTGATGGAATATTTCTCAGTCAAAGCACTTATGCATCAGAGATCATTGAACGTGCTGGCATGACGTCCTGTAAACCATCAGCCACTCTTGTTGACACCAAGCAGAAACTCATCACCTCCTCCGGCACTTCTTATGAGGATCCCTCCTTGTATCGGAGTCTTGTAGGGGCCCTACAGTATCTCACCTTCACTCGACCTGATATATCATATGTTGTTCAACAAGTTTGTCTTCACATGCATGCCCCTCGCACGAAACACATGCTTGCTCTTAAGCGCATTTTGCGCTATGTTCAGGGCACCTTACATTTTGGACTACACTTATCTCCATCTCCCATTACAAAGCTTATCTCCTACACTGATGCTGATTGGGGTGGATGTCCTGACACCAGACGTTCTACATCTGGGTACTGTGTTTTTCTAGGTGACAACCTTATTTCTTGGTCTTCCAAAAGGCAGTCAACTCTCTCCTGTTCCAGTGTTGAAGCCGAATATAGGGAGGTTGCCAATGTTGTCTCCGAATCATGTTGGATTCGCAATCTTCTCCTGGAACTCCATTTTCCTATTCCTCAGGCCACTTTGGTGTATTGTGACAATGTTAGTGCCATCTATCTATCTGGTAATCCTGTGCAGCATCATTGCACTAAGCATATTGAGATGGACATTCATTTTGTTCGGGAAAAGGTAGCTCGTGGTCAGGTTCACGTCCTTCATGTTCCCTCAAGACATCAGATCGCAGACATCTTCACCAAAGGACTTCCTCGCATTCTCTTTGATGATTTTCGGACCAGTCTAAGCGTCTGTGAACCTCCCGCTTCAACTGCGGGGGTGTGATAGAATAAAATATTTTGTTATAGTTAGTCATAATTAGTTTCCTATAATTATGGTGTATCATAATTAGATAGTTGACCAAATGTTACACATTGATGTATATATATTCTATTCAGATCAATGAGAAGGACACGATTTCCATTATCTTACATTATTATCTAGTACTTTCAAAATATTAACAAAAATTTATCTAAAGTTAATAGTGTCTTGATAGATTAAATTAGTTGACTTTATTATCAATTGAAAAAATTAACAAAATTCATTATGTTAATTTAATATATAAAATTAAATCTAATAATTTTACTAAACTACTATTATAGACTTTAAAATATTCCATTTTAAAACTTGTATTAAACTTCGTATTTATTGGTTTAACCTTGTTGATATGAATGAGTTCTTGCAACTAATAAGATACAACGAAGGAATAACAATGGAAATGATATCGAGGTTATTGAAACAAGACTTCCATAAGATAAATAAATACTCTATGTGCATAGTAAAAAATGTTCTTTTGATTAGACCAAAAAAAATGTACAATTCATTTTTTTTCTCTTATTAATTGTCATTTTAATTTTTTTTCATTAATTTTTTCATTTATTAGATTTCACTCAATTCAACTACTTCAATACAAACAATTAATAAATGTATTTTTATAAAATAAATTTAAGAAATCATTTTTTTAAGAACAAAAAACAATTCAAATAGAAATTATATCGGAGAAAATTCTTAGCTAAGAGATTAATTACTATACACTGTCAGTGTAAAATGTTTTACACAATCGATTCATCATCATTACCCGTTTGCATTACTTTTTAGATTTTTAAAATAAAAGTCAAACTTGTTTCAACATCCAACGACTATGATTAACTGACAGTGTAAAATTTTTTTACACTGCCAGTGTATTTCAATTAAATCCATTAGTTAATAGATAAGAAAATAGTTATAAATAAAATAATTAAGTTGGAATTTTTCTTTTATAGAATTTCTCATGGCATCTAAGATGTTTCTAATGCACCATGTGAATTTTTACAAATGCTCCATGATTTTGGAGATGCATCTTCAGACGCATGTCAACACACACTCAACAAAGGTAATTATGAGTTACACATTCTTTTTGTTTACTTTATTCCGAAGATGTATCTCCGAAATGATTTTGTAGTTACATTTCCAAAATGAAATTGACATTCACAATATAAAATAAGCATTACAATGATAATTTCAACATAAACTACAATATTACATTTCAATATTCTGGTGGACGCTTGCACATCTTCAAAATATCTTTGATCGATCTTTGTAGTGACGTTTCCAACTCGAGCGGAACTTTTGTTTCGAAACGGAAATATGTATTCCACCTGTTGTCAATCGACGGTGAATGATACTCGAGCTTCACAATCCTTAGTTTGTCTCCGTAAGGTAGGAGATAATGGATTTCTCTTTTGATATCTTCGAGGGAGGTGAAATCGATGAGCTTAAACGTTCGTCCGGGTGTAGAGCCGAAGAAGGAGACATTTACAACATACCAATGAATATTTATTTATGACATTTGAGACATTTGCAGTTTATGTGAAATATAACATAAGAGCACCTAAATTTATAGAAGGCAAAGATCAATATGGACAACTTATTAACTGCCATATTTATTCTGAAGATATATCTCCAGAACCGCACCCTATTATCTTGTTCCGGAGATGCAGTTCCGAAACTTGTCCTAAACCAATTTTAAAATAGAACACTAAAATAGAACCTATTTTTTCATTGACAAAAACACAAATGTTGTCATGGGTAAATAAAAAATTCATAAAGACAAAATATGAACAAAAGGTGAATATATAATACTTCATTTATATTGACACACAATTACATATAATTATTTGTCCGGTTAAACAAGAAATTAAAACGAATCGAAACACATGTCGCCGGCTAAATCTATAGGTGGTACTCCCTTGGAATTTTGTGCATTTGATTCTTTTTCAATATTGTTCAATCTCTCGAATTCTTGCATCATTTCTATAAAATGATCCGGCCAAGTCTCGACTTTTGTGGTTGAATGAGTCGTCCACTCCGATGACATAACTAGTATAGGTCATCCCGGTTTCAAGTAAACTTCAACAAAATGACTTGATTTTGAAAGTCACCCAATACACATGATACGATCATTTGGATTTTGGGGTGGGACGGTGCGCAATGGGAAAAAGGTTTCCAAAAAAACGTAGCGTATCAGGTTAACACACATTATATCATACGAACATGTTATTAGGTGACCCATTTTAGGGAAGCACACCCATTTTGCCTCTAGTGTCAGACCGCTCAAGCAAGGAACAAAAGACTCATAGACTACATCAAATTTTTCTTTCTTCCCGTAGAACCGTGTGTATGATTTTTTATGCGTCTTCAACTCTTAGATAAATTGATGTCGGACAAGTGTATGATTATCTTCTCCTTTACCGAGTAAAGCCAAAATGACTCGGTAACCGCAATTACCGTCCCCCACAACATTGACGACCCGTTCGATATATTTGTGCATAAAAACTGACATCTCGCCGATGAATGAAATCTTCAGTGGAAGCGGCGTCAGAGGTGGTTTTCTAATGCGAGCGCCTTTGGCAACACTTTTTTGAGATTTTGGAGTCAGTGAGTCAGGAAAAACTTTGTAAACATGTTCAAAATATGAAGGAGACCATGTAGTCGAATTGTCTTTTGGTATAAGCTTCATTTTCTTTGGAGCACCTTTTGTTTTTACGGGTTAAGAGAACGGTTTCATGTCGGTGTTTCTGGATATGCAATTTTCTTCAATTTATCTTTGATGTGGAGTTTCATGTTGTCAACGAATTTCAAAAATATCTCTTGTATTACTTCTCATTCAGTCAAAATAGAGATATTCGATTTACCGTCATCCATGCATCCATCACCATCAAACCTAAGTCTCTTCCAATGAGTGCAAACCTCGTCCATTCTTATTGGGTGACCAAGTTTCACATTTTTAGCAATAACACAAGCACATGGGAGACCATATGTTTTCACAATTATGCATCCACACTCTACGCTATCAGAGCCTACATTATCAACTCATTTAGTCGCGTGAAAAATATAGTTCAAACTTGCACGAGATATGTAACCAACCAACCGAGAATATAGAATGTTGTCTTTAAATAATTGTTCCAAAATTGTGATGCTCCGACCAAATGTTGTTTGTATCTCATTATGTTGGGTTTGAATCATGGGATTCCCGGAGTCCCAGTCTCTACACAAATCCCCCTTACTATTTCCCAACCAATTTTTCAAAGTAGCATAGACAGACTCAACTCTGTTAGTTATTGTATTTTTAAGGTGTCTAACATTATCAGTCCACGCACAAACTATCTTCTCCTTCACCTGGTCAAGAATTGTGCTCTCAACATATTTCAACAAATCTGGATACTTTTCACACACTTTGCTGAAATAAATAAAGGAATCGGCATATAATTATTTTGTGGAAGAATTTATTATATGATTCTATGCATCCATTATTTTTCCACAACCACACCCGCCTTCACCATTTTTCCATCTTCGAACTCTATCTGTTTTGTCTCTACTGCGGGCTTTCCCGACTTCTCATATTCTTTGTTATGTGATACCTACAAAGTAATACATAAGAAGAAAATATAATTGCAATCAAATTCAGCAATGCGGTATCGCGGTCGGTAACAAACTCTTTAGGTATCTCACCTTGTAGCTTCAACAGTGTTTGACACACCTCTAATGCCCAAGTAAAACTGTCTTCTTTTTCACAGACAAGAAATGAAAAACCAACCAAATATGTCTTCTCAGTTGAGGTCACATCAACCATCTCCAATAAAGGAAGTTTATACTTATTGGTCTTGTAGGTTGAATCAAGTATGAGAACCGTAGGAAACGTGTTGAACAACTTTATGGAATCAGGATGAGTCCAAAAAATATCTCTAACATTAACTCCATCATCGCATGTTCGGTACTTAGGCAGGTAGTTGTTATCATCCAACAATTTTAAGAGTTGTTGCATCTCGATCTTATCCCCCTTAAGCGTCTTGCTAGTGAGGTACTGAATATTATACACTTGCTTGATATTTGATATATGTTTCAATATCGCGAGTATATTTTTCGGTTGAACAAGATTCAAGGTCATACCAACAACACATTCCTTCTCTTCCAGCTTGAGCCGACAGACTCTAGGATGACCGGTTAGTTTTTAAACACAAATCATGGTTAGGTAAACCATATATCACATTAAATCTTCAATTTCTGTTTGCTAGCATGTAACCACAAACCTTAAACGGACAATCATATTTTCTTATTCCGGTGTCGTCTCTTTTAAAAATCCGGAGAGGAGTTCTATATTTCTCGCTTCTTTCACAAATCATTGTCACGAAGGCGCATTTTCTATTCGAACCATTATAGGACCTTCTGATAACCACACCAAATCCAAGCTTATAGGTCTCCATACGAATCCATTGAAGCATTTGATCACGAGATTCAAACTCTTGCGTGTTTTTAAAATCGTTGCCAACATCTATCGGTTTCACAACACCTTGAACATTCGGAGAAACAACCACACCTTGGACATTCGGAGAAACAACTTGTTTTGAGAAAACATCGGGGTGCACCATATCTAATGAAAATAATTAAAATCATAATAGAATATAAGTGTTACTACTGCTGCAGAATGACTTCAAAAATAAACACAGACAAATTTCGAAAATGCATCTCCGAACAAGTTCATATACGTTCCGGAGATACATTTTCGGACACGGCGTAATTTTTTTAGTAAAAATGGAAGATTAATGTGAGCATTGTAAAGGGAAAAAATATTTTTTTACTCAATATAAAGGCACCTCTCATAATGGCCTTACTTGGATGTGTAAGAGGTGCGTCTCCGGAAATAAATGACATTTTTGGAAATTCACGAGATGCAGTAGAAAGGTCTATGATGCTAACTAATCCGATTCGGGAATCAGTTCTGACATCAAATAACTCTAACTCACTCCCGATCGCAGTTATGGGGATCAAACTGTAATCCTCCATATCAAGTTTAACATCGATCACCATTAAACCAACTAACAATTGATTAATTAAGTTGAAATTAGAATATAAATAATTCATTTTGAATTCATCAAATAGTTAAAAAAGACTACCATTGGGTGACACATAAGTTTTAGTTGAATCCACTTATTTTCGCAGCCTCTGATATTGTTTCCGGATCTCTAAACGAATATTTGATATATTTCAAAGATGTAAATATGAAAATAACATTGATACTTCAAACCAAAAATAAAGACATTATGAACAAAATCTAGAAACCATAACAACTTGACAATAAATTAAAACAAGAGACAAACATTTACACCATCATTGATAAATATATTTTACATATAATTTTACATGTGTAATCATATGTATCGGTTACAAAATGCATCAAAAGATGCTTCTTCAAATTCCAAACAGATTTTTTCCTTAGATTGGGTGCCTTTCCTAATGATATTGTTGGGTTTTAATAAATTAGTGAGAAATACTAGATGGGTTACAGTGAAGACTACTAATGATTATTGTAAGCGTTCTCCACATACAGAATTTGGATCCTTTAAGTTGTCCAATTTGGGAAGTTTTTTCAAATTCATTCCAACTATAACATTTTAAAAACAGCAAATACCCATTAAATTTGTCCAATTAAATTAGTGAAACACTATCTTAATTATATAAAGCTATGACATTTTAAAAACAGCAAATATATATATAGCATTTTATAATAAAACAGCAAATATATATCTAGCATTTTAATAAAACAGCAAATACCCATCCAATTATAACGTAAAAGTTGAAACAACCAAAATTGCTAAGAAAAAAAGATATTCAGTTCCTCAAAAATAAAGCAAAACACATACGGAACAAAGTATGAAAGCTCCTAACATGCTTAAAATAGATTATGCAATAAAACAAAAATAACAGGTAAAACTCAAGCTTCAACCCTCTCTTCCTCCAAGATCAAGGTCTTTCCTGTTGGCTTGGCCAATAGATCTGTGTATTCTTGGAATGGAGATTTACTAAAGCGAGTCTCCTTCCAGAATTCAGGTGTCAGGAAACCATAGGTTTTGAGCAGACAGTCAAATGTAGCCTGCAAAAATAAATAGGTAGTGTAATTAACACAATTTACAGTAAGGGGTAAAGGGCATACTAACCATAGTAGATGATTTCACAAAGACAAAGAACAAGAGAAACAAAGTTTAGCAAACAACAGATTCAAATTCAGGACCACAACACACTGTAAACCAACACAGAAAAAACAGAGACTACAATTCCAGCACTGTCTCACACATTACAAGAAAATGTAAAAAGAAATACCAAGACAGATGGTAATGTTCATAAATCACAAGTACCTCTAATCCAATACATTCAACCCTACTGCTAAAAAAATGACAGAAGACAAAAAGTAAAACATATAAAATAAATGTAGCTCCTCTAACCGTGGCAAGAGAGTGTGTTTTAATGTTTATCGAATAAAAGTGTAACAATCTACTGCTGAAATCAGTTAAAAAATCAATAGGTTTTTGGTTGCAAGTTAAGATTTTCCATTCAAAAATAGGCCTCACAATTTCTCTACATACTTAACATTTAAGGATCATGCTTCTTTAAAATGAGCAGCCAATTTTAAGTAAGTGAGTGACATGATCAACGGAAGAAATGATAAAAAATGGCAGTGTTGTCCATGGCGGAAAGCCAAAATCCCTCCATAGCACCACCATAACGTCCAATAGATAGGGATATCCGCCATAGCACCTTAATTGCAGATATTTGATAACACTGATCTAATGTGGTATTATAAGTTACAAATACTATACATATATACATACCTACATAGATTTATTGTGAAATGAACCACTAACTTTTCTCACTTCACTTAAACTCAATTATCAATAAGATTAATCATTTAAGTTTTCCCACATATAATAAATACCCTATGTAAATAAATAAATAAAATTACCATCATAAATATATAATATTAATTAGAACGTAATAAGCTATATAATTAAAATAAATCTAGTAAAAAAACAAACCTTGACGAAATTGCCGAGGGTTTTGGTAGATCCTCTAGAGGAAGTAAACACATCATCAATCCCAGCGAACTGCAAAACCTTCTTAGGAACCCTAGCAGCAACAATCCCGGAACCACGAGGAGCAGGAACCATCCTAACAGTAACAGATCCACATTTCCCAGTAACCTTACAAGGAACAGTATGTGGCTTCCCAATCTTGTTCCCCCAATAACCTCTCCTCACAGGAATCACAGAAAGCTTCGCAAGAATAATCGCACCACGAATCGCAGTTGCAACTTCCTTACTACACTTAACCCCAAGCCCGACGTGGCCATTGTTATCACCAACCACAACAAAAGCCTTGAACCGGGTTCGCTGACCGGCTCTGGTTTGCTTCTGAACCGGCATGATTTTCATGACTTCGTCTTTCAGAGTTGGACCAACGAGTGTGTCGATGATTTGGTGCTCCTTGATGGGAAGAGAGTGGAGGTAGATCTGCTCAAGGCTTCGGATTTTGCCTTCTTTGACGAGACGGCCTAGTTTGGTGACTGGAACCCATTTCTCTTCTTCTTCACGTCGGCCTCCGGATCTGCGGCGGCCTCTGCCTCTGTCTCCTCCTCTTCCTCCTCTTCCTCCGAATCCTCTTCCGAAACCGCCACGATCACCTGCTGGGGCTGCTCCTCCACGTTCTGCCATTGTTGGTTGAGAGAGAGTGAGAGAGTGCGGCGCTGAGAAGAGAAAAAAACCCTAGTGATAATGCAGAGAAGTGTGCTGTGAGGATGAGAATTGTGTTTTGTAGGGTTTTTTGTTGATGACTTGGATGCTTATTTTGTTATTGGGCTTTTTCTTATTGTAGTTTTGGGTTTATTCTTCATTTTTTGATCCATACATAATCCCATCCAAATTTTACAGATTTCAATTTCTCTCTTTTTTATATTAAAAATTTCCTTTCTTCAATTTTTTTTAAATTTAAAATGTAATTTAAATTATAACAATTTTAAGTTCTTGGAAATATAATTAGATGATTGGTTCAAGTCTAAAGCTTATGTTTTTTTAATAGCGTATATATTTATGTTTATTATAAGATTGAGAAACAAAATTAATTATGATAACTTTGTATAAAAGTTTTAAGAATAGGATAACTTTGTATAATTTCTATTATTTTCTAGAATTTCTTATTATATGATATAGTGAAAATGCAAACTTCTATTAAATTTTATACGAGGATAAGCCTTTTATGGTTTCAAAATTTCTTTTTGCATTTAATTTTTCTATGAATCATATTTTTGGAATATTATTCTAACAAATGTATAAATATTTATATTTCAATAAATTTTTTATAATATTCACTTTACAAATATTAAATTAAAAATAAAAATATCTACATTAGGTAATTATTAATGGTTGTGTTTTCTAGGATTTTTGTTTTGTTTTTGTTCCGTGTTGGAACTAGAGCTCATCGGAAAGTATGGATTCAAAGTTTGTTACCATGGTTCAAAGCTTTTGATGTGGTGGAGCTTTTGATGTGGCGGAGGAGAGTTGACTTGCAAGATTAACACTTCAACATTCAAATTAGTTTCAAATTAGTATGAGATTGAAAAGTGGTGTTTGAAGTTTGAATACTTGTTGTGAAGTGACACACTTTCCCATTAAAATAAGAGATAAGGTTGGTAATTACAGGCATGTGGAACATCATGGGATGCAGTCAACTTGTAGATTGATCTGGGTGGTTAGTATGACATTCGTGTGAAAGATTGTTTGCTTAATGGATAAAAGTTGTCTATATGTTATGCGTTTAATACCTTGTTGCTTCATCATTAGGCTTTTGTCTCATGAGGCTTATCGACGATCCAAAATAGTTTTCAATTATTTGAGAATAAAAAGTTGAAAAGTTATATGAAAATTTTATTCTAATGATTAAATAGTTTGAATAACATTTTTCTAAGTTTGTATCAAAATTGACAATGTTGTATTTTTAACTTCACTTAATAATTCTTCCTTTTTATTTTCAATCCAATAAGTGATTCCCCATCTGTCGAGATCCGATTAAAATTGTGTTTGAAAGGAAGTTGTCAATAAAACAAGTAAACATACTATATATTATGGATCAATGACCTTGGCACTTTGTTTCTCTCATCGTCGACTATGGTTACCTCTTACCACTAAAAGCCATCATCAATAACAAATTATGACTTAGCACACTTTTAACTTAAATCGTAAATCCTTACACCTCGTTTCTCCCCTCTTATACTCAATTTATTCCTCACCTAAGTAACTCTTATCATTTGAATGCAATAATATATCTCAATTTATCACTTATCACTTTGTTTACACTTAAAACTGTAAATGGTATTTCAGAAACATATAACTTTTATGATAGTAACTTTATCACATATATCACTTGAAATTATAATTGATGATTATAGAACTGTTAATTTTACTTAGTTATTTGCCATTTCCCTATTTTACTTAGTTATTTGTTGATTTTTGTTGCACTTATCTTGACGATTTTCCTTTTATTTCATATAGGATCAAGAGGGAGAAGAGAGAAAGCTCATTGACTTTAGTCAACCATACTACACATATTCGTGCAGTTAGAGACTCTCCCCTTACAAAAGGTGTTAGACGATAGGCTTAGATCTAAAGGGGGTGAATATCTCCTGAGTTAAAAACTTTGACAAAAAATAGTTTTGAAAAAATATATGGCATGGAAGAAAGTTAAAATATCCCGGATCAAAATCGTCTAACCTAACTCGCTATCAAAAAACTCAGATATGTGTAGTAGTGACAACAATATGATAATGATTCATAAATCGATCAAGCACAACTAGTTGAATGAAAAGCAATAAGGGAAGTTTATTTCTAATGATAATTCACACAAAAATTAATTGAAGCAATTTGTCGAACACTTAATGTGCAATCACTATTGTTTGGAATTTTATGTGGTATTGTTGTTATTAAAAACCAATCACAACCTAAGGAATTGTGATCAACTCAACAACACCAATTTCAAAACATAATAAAAAATTATTAGCTAAATAATTTGATCAAACGATCGATGAAATCGATAATTTGCAAACCGAAAAGAAAAGATATATATATATATATATATATATATATATATATAATATATATATATATATATATATATATATATATAGAGAGAGAGAGAGAGAGAGAGAGAGAGAGAGAGAGAGAGAGAGAGTACACAAGGATTTACCTAGGCAGTTCTCTAATCGACCTTACTCTGGGTGTGTTTGCCTTCAATTCGA
Source organism: Lathyrus oleraceus (assembly GCF_024323335.1). NCBI lineage: Eukaryota > Viridiplantae > Streptophyta > Magnoliopsida > Fabales > Fabaceae > Lathyrus > Lathyrus oleraceus. The sequence goes on along the minus strand of NC_066584.1, from coordinate 50,808,073 downwards.
ATTCGAGTTGAGGTTGTATAATATATATTACTTTGCAAATGTATGAATACATGAGAGATATAGAAATCCAACCCTAGAAACCCTAAGTTTGATATTGGTTTTGACACCTTATCTTCCCTTGATCAAAGTTTCATCAAGTAACCAACAATGTTGTTTCTATTCACCGTCTTATGCTACTTCTTTGCAATAAACATCTTGTTCTCCAAAGCTTTCACTAAATTGAATCCCAAACGCACACTTGTTGAAACCCAAGATTTACCAATGTGATCCACTATCCTACGCTACTCATTTGCAATAACCTCTCGTTCTTCAAAGACTTTACTCTATCAGATATGGATTGCATAATCTTGTCCAAAACCTTAAAATCCTAAAAGATCTTTAAGGAAAACCCCATATCGGTTTTCTAATTTGAAAACCTCAAAGTTCTCAACCCAATTTATAGTATAATCAACCTAAATTGGACGTTATCAACCATAATCTAGATGGAACCTAATCAAAATATGATTATGTGTAGTTTGATTGTGTGTATACATAGAAAAAGGTAAAAGATAATGAGAATGATTTGAAATCCTAGTTTCGTATAGGTTTTACACTTTAGAAACCTTACTAGAAAATGATGTATGTATCAAGTATTTATATGCATGCATGTCTGGGGGCAAAAGGAATGTAAAAGATTTGAGAAAATTGTTAATTTTTGGAAATTTTCGTTACATAGGTCGACCTGTGAAAGCCATGTGACGACTTGTTCAACGTATAGGTCTACCTGTATAGGTCATGCATCATCATATTAAGGTTATATGTTGGCTATGTGCCGACATGTAAAGGTGACACATCTGTCAGAGCCTACAAGCTTTAATAATGCAGTAAATGAGTCGACCTGTACAACGGATGTATCGATACATACAAAAAAAATTCTTCTATGTGTCGACATGTAATATGCATGTGTCGACCTATAGTTCATTTTTTCTACAAAAATTGTTTTTGATGCATTTTTGACACATGAAGCCTTTTCCAACTTATTTCCAAATGTTTTTATGCTTTCTAATATTAAGATGCACGTTGAGAATCATAGGATATTATCCAATATACATTAACACTAAAGTATCATAGTTTTGACATCATACAAAACACATCTAATGGAATGTTGCACTCATAAAGGGGCCCTACGTACTTACTCAACATCCCTTTGAACATCGGAGAAAAAAGAACCATGATTGACCTACTTTGGTTGGGGCAAAAAAGGACCATGGTAAGGCCCTTGTTTAAGGGAGTCTCACTAAAAGGTTAAGGAAGTTTTGATCCGCTCCCGCTATCAACTTGGCTCAAAATTCTAGGAACTCTCCTTTCTCGGTGCCTCATGTGTTGGCTAGTCGGATGCCCTGGGTGACACCAGAGATAAAGGAATGTGTGCATGCAAAAGACTATGCAGATGTGGCTAAACTCTCCAAAATGGTCAAATCGGGCTCGTTGGCGGAGTCGACCTTCTTGATACTGCAAGTAGCTTCTATCATGACTTTGTTTTCTACTGGTCATAAGGAGCTAATGGTCCTCGACGCTCCTTCCCAAATGGTCGAATATTTGAAAGCTTGTTACATACTCGCCGAGTCGATATCTACTAATCACCAAGGGGAGTCGTTTGGGCTTCGCCAACGCTTGGATCAAATGTCTCCTTTCGTCGAGGAAGTGAAATTTCATGGGTCTCCTTCGACCTTGATCAGTCGGATGGTTGAACTTGATGTCTTGCTTAAAGAGGAAAAAAGAGATTCCCGTGAGGCGGATTTTGTGCTGGAAACCTCACCCTCAAGTGCCTAAGAAACTGTGATGGAGCTTGAAGAAGAGAAAACTGCTCAATCTAGGGAGTTAGAGGGATTCCAATAGGAGCGAGACGATTTGGAAAAATTGTTGTTGAATGTTTCTGATGAAAGTCTGAAGGTAATTGCCTTCAAGAATGTTGTGGGCTAGCTAGAGTAGCTTGTTCCTGACCTCTGGGCATTTCATGGCTCCTTTAATATCGTCCTCATAAATGATTTGATGTAATTTGTTATCGCTTTGTAAAGTATATGATGTTTTTTACAATGTTTACTTGTTGTGTTTAGTTTTAACTGCTATATGTATGATTCACTTTGTGGTGCTCATTCCCTTGGTAGGGATCTGCAAGATTTGTTCATAACTTTGCAGTTGCCGTTGAGTAGTTGCTTTGCGTCACAAAGGACCTTCCCCGACCAAGGGTAAGATCCTCGTCCTTGCCCCTGAGTTATTACTCAGATTGAGATGGACGTCTCCAGGCTCCACCGCATACGCCTTGGAGTGGATAGGTCTGAATGGAGGGTGCACAAGATGCGCAGAAATGCGCTTAGTTTTTCCCACTTTTATTTCCTAAAAAAGACAAAAAAATAATGCAACTAAAATTATAAACGGGGGAAAAGTAATTGTATTTATCAATATGTTAATCTGTTATATGAAAAAGATGGGAATAAATTGATACACATACCTTTTAACTGTAATACCACTTTAATTTGGCAACGTCTCAAGTCCATGGTACTTGCTCTTATGAAAGAGTTTCCAAGATATAGGCCCATTTACCGATTCTGGTTTGCACCTGGTATGATCCATCCTAATTTATTGCCAGCTTGTTGTGAAAAACTGATAGAATAATTTAAAGAACTTCAAAAGAATTATTCAGAGTTCAAATACACCAAAACCTTTAATATATAAGGATAGATAATAATGGAAACAAAATAAATGGTCTAAACCAACACAATAACCGACACAAGTGAAAGTAGGTCCACAACAAGTCAGAAGAAAATAAAAGATAAGAAACACAATAACTTGTTTAACAAGTTCGATTAAAATTTTTACTATGGGGGAGAGAACAACTCTCTCTAATTCATTATACTTACAATAGTTATTATAGAAGATTACAAATGAGTTATAAGAAAATAGTCACCTAAGTTCCCAAGGACAAACCATATTTTCTACCCAAGTATTTAGCAATCACTCCAACTCTCCATATATGAATTGCTTAAGCCCAAGGTGATTATAAGTATTCCCTAATCCCCCTTAGATATCTTTAAGGGTTTACCAAATCCCAAAAACACATTCTTTGGATTTACCCTTGCGTCTCTAAGATTACCATTAAGGTTCTCAAACCCTTATCTATGTCTTCAGTTCTAAAGTTTTAAAGGTTATGGTAAAAAGAATACAATAGGTACATATTTATAATTGTTGAAACCCAACAAATTCATAAAAATCACAAAACTCAATTCATTAACAAAACTCATTTGTTATAGAGATTACAAATGAGTTACAAGAAAATAGTCTCCCAAGTTCCCAATGACAAACCTTATTTTTTACCTAAGTATTTTTCAATCTTTTCAACTCTCTATATATGAATCCCTTTAGCCCAAGATGTTTATAAGTATTTCTCAATCCCCTTAGATTTGTTAAGGTTTTACCATATTCCAAGAACATACTCTTAGGAATTTACCATTGCCTTTATAAGATTACCATTAAGATTCTGAAACCCTTCTCTTTGTCTTCAATTATAAAGTTTTAAAGGTTATGATAACATGAACACAAGAGGTGCATATTTATAATTGTTAAAACCCAAAAAATCTATAATAAGCACAAAACTCAACCCATTAACAAATATGTCATACCCCAAAATTTGCCCGTTATTTTTATGATACTTTCAACGGGTTCAAATGAGGTCTATTCATTTTTCAAAGCATTAATCTTAGAGGAACAAAGATCCAGCGCACAGGTCACCCAAATCCAGAAGATGACCTGAAATGTCATGCTCGCTAGGCGAGCAAACACTTTGCTAGGCGAAGCCTACGCTTCACCATTCGCTCTAGCGAACCTTGTTGATTTAGCTACTGGAATGCTCGCTACCTGCTCGCTACCTGCTCGCCTAGCGAGTAAGTACTAGCTGTGCTTTTATCCAAGTCTGGGAGTATTCGCTGGAACACTCGCTGAGTGTTCGCCTAGCGAACCCTTCGCTAGCTCACTCGCCTAGCGAAGCTTGCGGATATACAAAAATTCTGGGCCTGAATTGCCTTCAGTCTGAGCCCACCAAGACACAAAAAATCAGCTATAAATTCCAGAACTTCATTTGAAAAAGGGAGACAACGGAAATCAGAAAAACAGGGGAGAAAACCCTAGAAGCTAATTCAGAGAACTCATCTGCACAAAGGTTACCTCCACCAACCCTATTAGGCATAAACCCTAAGATTGCCCTGCAAACCCGACGGTGCAAATTCAATTTCATCTGATCCCTCCAATCAGGTTTGCCCTATTCCCACTACTCTATGCTCCCAATTTGAAATTTCTAAATGTATGAGGCATTATGGTTGAATTTGGAAAGGCGAATATCGTTAGGTTTTGCATGTGGGTTTATATGTGCATAAATGTGTAAAACAATACTTTGAATATTCGATCACGTAATTTCTGTAATGGATGCCATAGGGTTTGGGGTTTCCGAAATCGTACCAGTATCAAAGAAGAACCCAGAACCCGCAGTCGTTCGCTAGCACCTCGCTAAGCGAACATGTAGCGGGGGTTCGCCAGGCCTTCGCTAGGCTAGGCAGTAGCGAACATGACAGTAGTTAATTTTTTCTGTTTGCATTCTGATCTGTTATGTATTTGGTTGACATGCTTTCTATTGCATTTGCACGCTGTTTGCCTGACATTATTATTGCTATGATTCTTTTGTTCGGTGCAACTCTTGATTGCATCCCATCCCGTTATTCTAACATGTTTGTTGAGTTTTTGTAAGGGCTCCCATGATTCTTTAAGAGATAGCTCGGTATTCCACTTTATTTGTGGGATACCATTGTGGAGATTTATTCTGTTTACTTGGCTAATTACATTGCCTTCGAATACGTGATCTTATCCCTCTCTTTATTGCCTTACGATATTACGGTCATGTCCCGCGAATGTGGGGATACCCTTAGCAAAGACCCTTTCGATTAAATCATCATCACCCCTAAACAGATAAGTCATAGTCCCCTCGATCAAAAGGTCAATGTCCCTACGAGATAAACCTTGTCCCTCGAACGTTGCCTTCGAATATATGACTTCGTCCCTCGATGACCCTTCGTTGTAGCATATGATTAAATGATGATCGTCCCTTCGAATGCTAAGGTATCCTTACAAATGTTGCCTTCAATGACCAATCGACGACCCCACGATGTCCCTTTACATCCAAAGGATAAGACTACTTACTTCTCAATAGTAAGGACAATTTTACCCTCCTAAGGATAGGAAATACCTATAAAGACCTTGGTTAGGTATAACTCTTAAATGCTTGCTCACAACTTAAAATACTTTTCACACCTCACACTTTTCAAAACATCTTTTAGAAAATCACCACTTGGTATACATTCGCACCAGAATCATCGCCGAGTTATATTTTTCTAAACATATTTCAAAATCAAACGAGATAAACACTTTGTATACATTCGTACAAGAATCATTACAAAGTTAAACTCTCCTTTAAAAATATTTTCTAAACACACCACATTTCTCAAACACTTTCTTAAACAAGGAAAACATAAGTGAGTTAAGCAATTAAGAGCCCATGGATAACCATGGATACAAAGGGTGCTAACACCTTCCCTTTGTATAATGTACCTCCCGAACTCAAAATCTAATCAAGGTCTTTCCTGTTCTTTTCCGCCTTTCCTTATTGGATAAAAGAAAAGTCGGTGGCGACTCTTGCTATCCGCAACATTGCTTTTCAAAGCAAAAACACAAAGTCAGTTCACCGTATAACAGAACTGGCGACTCTGCTGGGGAATCTTAAAAAGAGAGGTTACCTTAAAGATAAGATCACTTATGTTTTCGAATTGTTTCTTTGTCTGATTTACTTTTAAGGGATTATTTGGGTATCCTATGCTTGAGTGAAAAATCTTACACCCGGATCTAGTGTACCTTAGGTAAGTAGCAAGAGATCATCGCGACTGTCCGGCGTATACTGGAATGGTTAAAATGATGGCTACGGTTAATGTGACACTTTGGATGTCCTAATGTTCCTCATGTTTACTTGAGGAAAATTTTGGCGTCTGCGTGGTGTCATCAAAGCATTAACCAGACCTTTAGAACCCTAATTGATTCATCCTAGCCATTAGAAAGTAGTGAGATAACTGACTTCGGTTCCGACTGGGGTTGGTTGATACTCGATACTACACTCTTTGAGATTGGACTTTAGGGAAATTTTGGTCAACCGCTTGGTGTTGCACTGAAGTGGACTTAAGGAAAGGTCAATGATGTGAGATCCTTCTAGAACCCGGTTACTATTCTAGGACAGGTTGAACCAACCAAACTTCAGTGGGGAGGGTACTTACCTATGGAACCCATGCAAGCCTTAAAACCTAGGAATAATTGTGGTGTGACTTGTTTGTGTTACTTACTTAACATCATAACATTATAACATCATAACATTATAACATCATAACATCATGACATCATAACATCATGACATCATGGAATTGTACTAACCATTTCGAGGACTTAGGGATTTAACTTTGTTCTGTTTTGTAAGGCTATGGCTTCCAGGAAGACCATCCAGATCAATTTTGTAGCGATCTCTCCTCAACTCAAGGATTTAGTGTCAGAACTTTCCGATCATGCTCGGTTCATCCAGAAACATGGTCATCTCCTCAAATTGGTTACCACCGGGTTCAAGGAAGATATGATGAGAGTTTTATTCCAGTTCTTTGATCCTAAACATCATTGCTTCACCTTCCCAGATTATCAGTTGGTACCCACATTAGAAGAATTTTCCAGGTTGCTTGGGATACCTATCCTTGATCAAACACCTTTCAGTGGTTTAGAAAAGATTCCGAGTTCTGAAGAGGTTGTCGCGGCTTTACACATGACAAAGTCCGACATTGAAACTAATTGGGTAACAAGAAGTGAAGTTAAGGGTTTACTTGCCAAATTTCTGATAAATAAGGCCCGAGAATTCCTAAAAGCTAGGAATGTCCACGCTTTCGAAGATGTTCTAACCTTATTAATCTATGGTTTGGTGCTATTTCCTAATCCGGATCAATTCATAGACATGAATGTTGTTAAGATATTTCTCACTCATAACCCTGTGCCCACCTTGCTGGGAGACATTTTGCATTCCCTTCACACCCATACTAGGAAAAGGCAAGGGACTCTCATGTGTTGCGTACCTTTATTATCTAGGTGGTTTGTTTCGCACCTTCCTCGATCAGTCTTGAAGAATGAGTAAAATTTGAAATGGTCTCAAAGGATAATGTCGCTCTCCCATTCAGACATCCATTGGTGTCGCCAACCCAAAGAAAATGTTATCATCATTGACCGTTGTGGAGAATTCTCTAACGTACCACTCCTGGGAATAAGAGGAGGTATTACTTATAATCCTGCTTTAGCCCTACGTCAGTTTGGTTATGCTCGAAGAGATGGTCCACATGAAATAATTATCCAAGGCGCTGTGTTTGACTATGACAACGATTCTCAAGGACTCCGTCAAAGGTTTGTATGAGCTTGGGGCATGGTGAAAAGAAGTACTTTAGGACAGAAAAACTCTATTCCTATGGAACCTTATCTCAGATGGGTACGCGCCAGAGCTCGTGAGCTTATCATGCCATATCTTGCAATCGGACCTCTGATTGTTGAACCAAAAGTTGAAGGAGGTACCCCTCAGATCATTCCTTATCCAGATATGCCTACCAATGTTGAAGAATTGAAGAAATCTTGGATCCAGTTGAGAGAGGAAAGGGATACTTTTGAAGCTCAGTTCGGTGCTGAAAGGAAGAAAGTATTAGAGCTCACTAGCCAGCTTAAGGAGGAACGAAGTCTCAATGCATATCTCCGCCCAAAAAGAAGCCGCCCCTGGGAGACTTGAGCTTTCATTTTTTTCCCCTGTAATGAACATTGATTAAAGAAATTATTAATAAAAGTTCCCTTTTTTTTGGTGGTTTACGCAAAGTTAAATTCCAAAAGTCCTTGAAAACATTTCATACATTGCATAGCATAACATAACATTGCATAACAGGTACTCTAAAAGGATCAATGTTCTCACGGTTTTCCTCCAATCAGGAAAATGGCTCTCGAACAAACTATCAAGGATCTCCAGGCTCAGAATGCTCAATTCCAGGAGATGATCTTGAACTTATCCAAGGGGCAGGAGGAACTGAAGACTCTATTGCTCGAGAAGAAGAAATACAAGAAGGCTGTGAGTTACATTAACCCGGGAAGAAGGCTTAAAGGACAGGCTCCGGGAGTCAAGATTGGAATTCCAAAGGATAAAGAAGATGAGACAGAGAATGATTCAGAAGATGAGGATGATGATCCCTTCAACCCTGACGACTATGAAAATCATGAAAATGAACAGTACTCTCTGAAAGATGATAAATATAAGTTGTTGGAAGAACGTATGCTAGCTATGGAGGGTCAGAAGGCGCCCAGTTTGGATTTCGAAAGCTTAGGTTTGGTCTCTGATGTGGTCATTCCTCGCAAATTCAAGGTCCCCGCTTTCACTAAGTATGATGGTGCGTCTTGTCCTCAGATGCATCTGAGAGCTTATGTGAGAAAGATTCAGCCGTATACCACTGATAGGAAGCTACGGATCCATTTCTTCCAAGAGAGTCTGTTTGGCACATAGTTAGAGTGGTATTATCAGCTCGAGAGCTCTAACATCCGCACCTGGACTGATTTAGCGACAACTTTCTACAAGCACTACCAGTATAATTCTGAATTAGCGCCTACTCGGCTACAGCTACAGAATATGACTATGGGCTCTAAAGAAAGCTTCAAAGAATATGCTCAAAAATGGAGAGACTTGGCTGGCAGAGTCAAACCCCCTATGACTGATCGAGAATTAGTGGACATGTTCATGGGTACACTGACTGGCCCATTCTACAGCCATCTATTGGGAAGTTCCTCATCGGGTTTCACTGAACTTATATTGACAGGTGAACATGTTGAAAGCGGCATTCGAAGTGGAAAGATACAAGAGGCTACCTCTGCAAGCACCAAAAAGTCCTATCAGGGGAAGAATGAATCAAATGTTGTGTACGGTCAAAGGGGTCATAACAAGAAAAATTGTGACCATACTGTTGGAGCATTACGATTGCAGCACCGCCATCTCAAAACTTCCAACACAGACAAGACAGGCCAAGAAGGCAGTTTACCAAGATCAATATGACTTTAGCACAAGCACTGCAGGGTATGCTAAAAGCAAATTTAATTACCCTCAGAGATCCTCCTGTAAATCGCAATACTACTTCTCCTCGTTATAATCCCAATGCCAGGTGTGCATATCACTCCGATAGCCCCGGGCATGATACAAACGATTGCTGGTTGTTGAAGAATAAGATTCAGGATGATTTTGATCCTCCGGAGACTACTAATGTCATCACTGCTCCTCTGCCTAATCATGAAAAGACTGTTAATGCTGTAGAAGATGCTGATAGCGATTGCGACTTGGATAGTTGGATTTTCCCAACAATTGGTGACGGGCTCAATAATTGGAAGGCTGAAGACACTATCCCGATTTCCTTTAGTCAGGAGTAATTGTTATTGCTATTTTAGTGTTTCAAATTTTGTAATTTTTAGAAGGATTGTGTCTATACCCGGGGCGTAATAGCTAATTTTTCAAGGGTTTTGTCATTTTCATAAGCATATTCACATTCAATAAATCAATGGACCTTTTGCATTCAAATATTGCGCTCTTTATCTTTCCTGTCATCTTTCAAATAAGCTATGTTTTCTTACACACACTCACATAACCAATTGCAGATCCATATCCACTCTGGATCCTGTTGATAATAATTCTGCTACTGTTAATTATGCCTTCGAAAATCCGATCTACCAAGCCGAGGATGGAAGTGAGGAAGATTGCGAAGTACCGGGAGAGCTTGCCAGACTGTTACTGCAAGAAGAAAAGATTATTCAGTCGCATGAGGAATCAATTGAAATTGTAAATCTGGGTACTGAAGTAGACAAGAAAGAAGTCAAAATAGGAGCAGGCTTGGGAAACAATGTCAAAGAAAGATTGATTCAGATGTTACGTGACTATGTAGAGATTTTTGCTTGGTCTTATAAAGACATGCCAGGACTGGATACTAATATAGTAGTACATCGTTTGCCGATGAAGGAAGTTTTCCATCCTGTTAAGCAAAAGGTTCGTCGCATGCGTCCTGAAATGTCTAAGAAAATCAAGGCCAAGGTTATGAAACAGTTTGATGCAGGTTTTCTAGCTGTTACGTCTTATCCTCAGTGGGTTGCTAATGTGGTACCAGTGCCAAAGAAGGATGGTAAGGTACGAATGTGTGTAGATTACAGAGATTTAAATAAAGCAAGTCCCAAAGATGACTTTCCACTTTCGCACATTGATGTTCTGGTAGATAACACAGCTCAACACAAGGTATTCTCATTCATGGATGGATTCTCAGGTTATAACCAGATTAAGATGGCACCTGAAGACATGGAGAAAACTACGTTTGTGACGCAATGGGGCACTTTTTGTTACAAAGTAATGCCATTCGGTTTAAAGAATGCAGGGGCAACATACCAGCGTGCTATGGTGGTTTTGTTCCATGATATGATCCATCATGAAATAGAGGTATATGTAGATGACATGATATCTGTAACACCCCGATAAAATATGATAATTATTTAATTTAAGTTAATAGTATATTTATTAATTTAATTAAATAATTGGAATATTATTGGATTATTATTATTGGAATATAAAGTTGGAATCAGAAAAGAGTCCCATTTGGTAAAAAGGTTTTTCACGGGAAAGCAGAGAAGCGACTCAAAAGTGGAAAAAGGGCAAAGGGGAAGAGCAAGAGAACAAGGGTTGAAGAAGGGAAAAGCTTGAAGCTAAAGGATTCGCCGGATTAACTCAGGTAAGGGGGGTTTATCGTCGTTTAATGGGTATTATGGATTAACATGTGATGGGTAGTAATAAGCCATTGATTGACTCTAATTAGGTTTTGAGAAATACCTTTGAATTGGGATGAATAAGTTAAGTTAAAACTGTGAATGAACCTATATTTGGATGAGTCGTAATATCCTGGACGTGTAGCTTTTTACGGAATCGAAATCGGAGGTCCGGAAGTCCTCAAATGGCGAAAAATGCGGGTAATTCTGCATTCTGTTCGTGTTAGCGCAGGAACAACTTTCTGTCTTGCGTTAACCGGTTAACCCAGGGTGTTAACCGGTTAACACTGTTATGAATTATGAGAAATTGTTGTCTGTCTTGCGTTAACCGGTTAACCCAGGGTGTTAACCAGTTAACACTGTTAAAATTTGCCAAGAAGCGCGTTCTGTTTTGCGTTAACCGATTAACCCAGGGTGTTAACCGGTTAACACTGTTTGGAAAATGGAAAATTGATATTCAAATATTGTGTACATATTTGACGTTTGGCCTATATTGGTGTAGGATATAGTAGGGATCATTTTCCGTTGTTTCGAGCAGTATAGGTATTAGTAGAGTGTGCTAATACTGTGATTTATTATTTGGCATGACATGATATGATTCTGTGATAAATATGCTGATAATGTATGATGGTATGCATAATGCTGTGAATATGTCTATTATGTATGCAATTGTGGATGGACTGTTTATGGCTTAGAGTGTGAGCATATGTCCATTGTGGATTGTTGTTGATGGTTGCATGCTAGGTGATTTAGCGTGCATAGTATGGCCTTTATGGTGGTAGCTAATTCCCATGGTGAGGAATTAGTGAGTTGATGTTGCCGTTGCTGAATGTGTGATATAATTAGGGTGATGAATATGGTAATTTACTTAGCATTACATGATATTTTATAATGCTTATTATATCGATTGAGGAACTCACCCTTACAACTATGTTTCAGGTAACGAGCAGTGATTGAGTAGAAGCTAGTGCTTGGAGTCTAGTGTAGTTCCTTAGTGGGTCATGCTCTGGTATATGTAACATCGGGACGGGATGTTTACTTTGTTTTCATTTGTGGTTGTTGAACAGTTTTACATGTAATGTGATTACATGGTTTGCATATTGTTAGATTTCTATCCGCTGCGGATTGTGCAATGCCTTGTTTTGATTAATAAATGAGCATGACCAGTTATTTTGATGAATGGTGTGAAGTGTCAAGTGTGACACCCTGAAATTGCATATCTACTCTGATTTATATTTTGTTGTTTTAATTAATTATTGGGGTATTTAAGAAGGGTGTTACATTAGTGGTATCAGAGCATAGTCGGTCGAGTCGAGTCGTAATTATTCTGTTTCCCTGTATGTGATAGGTGTTGTGTAACCCTATCAGTACTTATTGTTTTAGCTTGTTGGGTTCTCAGAATAGAGATGGCTGGAAGAGGTAGAGACGATGTTGCGATTGCTGAGGCTCTGGGTATGCTAGCTGGAGTACTTGGAGGGAATCCGAATGTTGTGGGATTGGGAGCTGCTCGTCAACTGAGTGAGTTCCAGAAGAACAATCCTCCAATGTTCAAGGGAGCATACGATCCAGATGGTGCTCAGAAGTGGTTGAAGGAGATCGAGAGGATCTTCCAAGTGACTGAGTGTGCCGATAACCAGAAGGTCAGGTTCGGTACGCATATGCTGTCAGAGGAAGCAGATGATTGGTGGGTTGCTGCCCGCACTGAGTTGGAAGCTGCTGGGAGTGCTGAGATCACTTGGGCGGTGTTCAGAGAGAGATTCCTGAGGAAGTACTTTCCAGAGGATGTCAGAGGAAAGAAAGAGATAGAGTTCTTAGAATTGAAGCAGGGCAACCAGTCTGTTACTGAGTATGCTGCTAAGTTCACAGAGCTGTCGAAGTATTACACTCCCTATGATGAGGCTACTGGGGAATTTTCAAAATGTGTGAAGTTTGAGAACGGGTTACGTCCCGAGATCAAGCAGGCTATTGGGTATTAGCGGATTAGAGTGTTTTCTGACTTGGTTGACTGTTGCAGGATTTTTGAACAGGATACCAAGGCCAGAGCGGAGAGCTATCAGCAGAGGGTTGATAGGAAAGGCAAGAATCAGAATGATCGTGGGAAACCGTATGCAGCTGGCAAAGGTTTCCAGAGACAGAGTGGGATGAGGAGACCTAGTGGGGGAGACTCCAGTGCCCCTGATAAGTGTTACAGATGTGGTCAGGCTGGACATCGTATCCATGAGTGTACCAGTACTGAGAAGAAGTGTTTCAAGTGTGGCAAAGGTGGTCATGTGGCTGCAGAGTGCCGGTTGAAGACTATGACTTGTTTCAACTGTGGAGAGGTGGGTCATATCAGTCCACAGTGTCCTAAGCCGAAGAAAGAGAACCAGTCGGGAGGCAAGGTCTTTGCTTTATCGGGTTCTGAGACTTCTGCAGATGATCGTTTGATCCGAGGTACGTGTTATATTAATGGCTTTCCTCTTGTAGCTATTATTGACACAGGTGCGACTCATTCCTTTATATCTTTGGATTGTGCTGTGAAACTTAAATTAGAGATATCTGAGATGCATGGGAGTATGGTGATTGATACTCCTGCGAAGGGTTCAGTGACTACTACTTCAGTTTGTTTAAATTGCCCTTTGAGTATTTTTGGTAGAGACTTTGGGATGGACCTCGTGTGTCTTCCACTAGTGCAGATTGATGTTATCCTGGGTATGAACTGGTTGGTGTTTAACCGAGTTTATATCAACTGTTTTGATAAGACTGTGATCTTTCCTGAGATTGAGGAAGGAAAGAGTTTGTTTCTATCAGCAAGGCAGGTGAATGAGGCAGTAGCAGATGGGGCAGAGTTGTTTATGCTGTTAGCGACTTTGGAGGCTAAAGATAAACTGGTGATTTGCGATCTAGCCGTGGTGTGTGATTTTCCTGATGTGTTTCCTGAAGAAGTGAATGAATTACCGCCAGAGCGTGAAGTTGAGTTCTCGATTGATTTGGTACCTGGTACTAGGCCGATATCAATGGCTCCGTACCGTATGTCTGCTGTTGAGTTAACTGAATTGAAGAGTCAGCTGGAAGATCTGTTGGATAAGAAATTTATTTGTCCGAGTGTGTCACCGTGGGGCGCACCAGTGTTATTGGTTAAGAAGAAAGAAGGTACTATGAGGTTGTGTGTGGACTACAGGCAACTGAATAAAGTGACGATTAAGAATCGGTATCCTTTGCCGAGGATTGATGATTTGATGGATCAGTTGGTTGGTGGGAGTGTGTTCAGCAAAATAGATTTGAGGTCGGGGTATCATCAGATACGTGTGAAAACTGAGGATATTCAGAAGACTGCTTTCAGAACAAGGTATGGACATTTTGAGTATTCTGTAATGCCTTTTGGTGTGACTAATGCGCCTGGGGTATTTATGGAGTATATGAATAGGATTTTCCATCCGTACCTAGACAAGTTTGTTGTGGTGTTTATTGACGATATTTTGGTGTATTCGAAATCTGAAGAAGAGCATGCTGAACATTTGAGAGTGGTTTTAGGAGCTCTACGAGAAAAGAAGTTATTTGCTAAACTGTCCAAGTGTGAATTTTGGTTAGAAGAGGTTAGTTTTCTTGGTCATGTGGTTTCAAGAGGTGGTGTTGCTGTTGATCCTTCTAAGATAGAAGCGGTATCTAAGTGGGAAGCTCCGAAGTTAGTTTCTGAGATAAGGAGTTTTCTTGGACTTACAGGTTATTATAGGAAATTCATTGAGGGATTTTCTAAGTTGGCGTTACCGTTGACGATGTTGACTAGAAAGGGGCAAGCGTTCGTTTGGGACTCAAAGTGTGAAGAAGGTTTCCAAGAGTTAAAGAGAAGGTTAACTACTGCTCCTATTCTGATATTACCAAGTCCGTCGGAACCATTTGAGGTTTATTGTGATGCTTCATTGTTGGGTTTGGGTGGTGTTTTGATGCAGAATAAGCAGGTTGTAGCTTATGCTTCGAGACAACTGAAGGTTCATGAGAGGAACTATCCGACACACGATTTAGAGTTGGCAGCTCTGGTATTTGTTCTGAAGTTATGGAGGCATTACTTGTACGGGTCAAGATTTGAGGTTTTCAGTGACCATAAAAGTTTAAAGTATTTGTTTGATCAGAAAGAACTGAATATGAGACAGAGGAGATGGTTAGAGTTTCTGAAGGATTATGACTTTGGTTTGAATTACCATCCGGGTAAAGCAAACGTAGTGGCTGATGCATTGAGTCGGAAATCATTGCATATGTCTATGTTAATGGTTAAGGAATTGGATTTAATTGAGCAGTTTAGAGACTTGAGTTTGGTGTGTGAGAGTACTCACAATAGTGTTAAATTGGGAATGTTGAAGTTAACGAGTGGTATTCTGGATGAGATTAGAGAGGGTCAGAAATCCGATGTGCTTTTGGTTGATAAGTTGACTCTAGTGAATCAAGGTCAAGGTGGTGAATTCAGAGTTGATGAGAATGGTGTTTTGAAATTTGGTAATCGGGTGTGTATTCCGGATGTTACCGAACTTAAGAAGAGTATTCTTGAGGAAGGACATCGTAGTGGCCTGAGTATTCATCCTGGGGCTACGAAGATGTATCATGATTTGAAAAAGTTATTTTGGTGGCCGGGAATGAAAAGAGAAATTGCGAGTTTTGTTTATTCTTGTTTGACTTGTCAGAAGTCAAAGATTGAGCATCAGAAGCCGTCTGGGCTAATGCAACCGTTGGCTATTCCAGAGTGGAAGTGGGATAGTATCAGTATGGATTTTGTTTCTGGTTTACCGAGGACAATTAAGAATTTTGAAGCTATTTGGGTGATTGTTGACAGATTGACAAAATCGGCTCATTTCATTCCGATCAGAATGGATTATCCGTTAGAGAGATTAGTTGAGTTGTATATTGAGAAAATTGTAAGTTTGCATGGTATTCCGTCGAGTATTGTTTCGGACAGAGATCCTAGATTTACATCGAAGTTCTGGGAAGGTTTGCAGAGGGCTTTGGGAACTAAGCTGAGATTGAGTTCTGCATATCATCCGCAGACTGATGGTCAGACTAAGAGGACGATTCAGTCACTGGAGGATCTTTTGAGGGCTTGTGTTTTGGAAAAGGGAGGTGCTTGGGATTGTTATTTACCTTTGATTGAGTTTACCTACAACAATAGTTTTCATTCGAGCATTGGTATGGCACCGTTTGAAGCTTTGTATGGTAGGAGATGTCGGACACCTTTATGTTGGTATGAGTCTGGTGAGAGTGCTGTGGTTGGACCGGAGATTGTTCAACAAACTACGGAAAAGATTAAGATGATTCAGGAGAAGATGAGGATTGCTCAGAGTCGTCAGAAGAGTTATCACGACAAGAGGAGGAAGTCACTTGAGTTTCAAGAGGGAGATCATGTGTTTCTTCGTGTTACTCCGATAACTGGGGTTGGTCGAGCTTTGAAGTCGAAGAAGTTGACACCTCGATTTATTGGTCCTTATCAGATTTTGGAGAGGATAGGGGAGGTAGCCTATCGTATCGCTTTACCGCCGTCACTTGCGAATTTGCATGAGGTTTTTCATGTGTCTCAGTTGAGGAGGTACATTCCTGATCCGTCGCATGTGGTCCAAGTAGATGATGTACAGGTGAGAGATAACCTGACTGTTGAAACATCACCTATGAGGATCGAGGATCGAGAGTTGAAGCAGCTGCGGGGTAAAGAGATTGCTTTGGTAAAGGTAGCTTGGGAAGGACCAGCAGGTCGCAATGTGACTTGGGAACTTGAGAGTCAGATGAAGGAATCTTATCCGGAGTTATTCGCTTGAGGTATGTTTTCGAGGAAGAAAACTCTTCTAGTGGGGGAGAGTTGTAACACCCCGATAAAATATGATAATTATTTAATTTAAGTTAATAGTATATTTATTAATTTAATTAAATAATTGGAATATTATTGGATTATTATTATTGGAATATAAAGTTGGAATCAGAAAAGAGTCCCATTTGGTAAAAAGGTTTTTCACGTGAAAGCAGATAAGCGACTCAAAAGTGGAAAAAGGGCAAAGGGGAAGAGCAAGAGAACAAGGGTTGAAGAAGGGAAAAGCTTGAAGCTAAAGGATTCGCCGGATTAACTCAGGTAAGGGGGGTTTATCGTCGTTTAATGGGTATTATGGATTAACATGTGATGGATAGTAATAAGCCATTGATTGACTCTAATTAGGTTTTGAGAAATACCTTTGAATTGGGATGAATAAGTTAAGTTAAAACTGTGAATGAACCTATATTTGGATGAGTCGTAATATCCTGGACGTGTAGCTTTTTACGGAATCGAAATCGGAGGTCCGGAAGTCCTCCAATGGCGAAAAATGCGGGTAATTCTGCATTCTGTTCGTGTTAGCGCAGGAACAGCTTTCTGTCTTGCGTTAACCGGTTAACCCAGGGTGTTAACCGGTTAACACTGTTATGAATTATGAGAAATTGCTGTCTGTCTTGCGTTAACCGGTTAACCCAGGGTGTTAACCGGTTAACACTGTTAAAATTTGCCAGGAAGCGCGTTCTGTTTTGCGTTAACCGGTTAACCCAGGGTGTTAACCGGTTAACACTGTTTGGAAAGTGGAAAATTGATATTCAAATATTGTGTACATATTTGACGTTTGGCCTATATTGGTGTAGGATATAGTAGGGATCATTTCCCGTTGTTTCGAGCAGTATAGGTATTAGTAGAGTGTGCTAATACTGTGATTTATTATTTGGCATGACATGACATGATTCTGTGATAAATATGCTGATAATGTATGATGGTATGCATAATGCTGTGAATATGTCTATTATGTATGCAATTGTGGATGGACTGTTTATGGCTTAGAGTGTGAGCATATGTCCATTGTGGATTGTTGTTGATGGTTGCATGCTAGGTGATTTAGCGTGCATAGTATGGCCTTTATGGTGGTAGCTAATTCCCATGGTGAGGAATTAGTGAGTGAGTTATTGTGGATTGTTGTTGATGTTTGCATACTAGGTGATTTAGCGTGCATAGCATAGCCCTTGGGGTGGTAGCTAATTCCCATGGTGAGGAATTAGTGAGTGAGTCACTAGGTCTCAAATGAGTGGGACTAGTGAGCTTGGTAGCCGTATCTGGGTTTGATCGGTGAGGTTGGACTATGTGTTCACGAATAGTCGGTACCGCATGCATGGAGTCTCATTGCATAATGTATGTATGGCGTATAATATGAATGGATGTATTCCAATATTATACGTGTGTTTTGTGTTTGTGTTGAGTATGAGTATGAGTTGATGTTGCCGTTGCTGAATGTGTGATATAATTAGGGTGATGAATATGGTAATTTACTTAGCATTACATGATATTTTATAATGCTTATTATATCGATTGAGGAACTCACCCTTACAACTATGTTTCAGGTAACGAGCAGTGATTGAGTAGAAGCTAGTGCTTGGAGTCTAGTGTAGTTCCTTAGTGGGTCATGCTCTGGTATATGTAACATCGGGACGGGATGTTTACTTTGTTTTCATTTGTGGTTGTTGAACAGTTTTACATGTAATGTGATTACATGGTTTGCATGTTGTTAGATTTCTATCCGCTGCAGATTGTGCAATGCCTTGTTTTGATTAATAAATGAGCATGACCAGTTATTTTGATGAATGGTGTGAAGTGTCAAGTGTGACACCCTGAAATTGCATATCTACTCTGATTTATATTTTGTTGTTTTAATTAATTATTGGGGTATTTAAGAAGGGTGTTACAATATCCATATCTCATACTGAAGAAGAACATCTCAATCATTTATACAAACTGTTTGAGAGGTTGAAGAAATACAAGTTGAGATTGAACCCGAACAAATGCACCTTTGGAGTAAGATCCGGTAAACTCTTGGGCTTTATTGTCAGTGGTAAAGGAATTGAGGTTGACCCGGCTAAGGTGAGAGCTATTCAAGAAATGCCAGTTCCCCGTACAGATAAAGAAGTCAGAGGTTTCCTGGGACGCTTGAATTACATTGCCCGATTTATCTCCCATTTGACTGCTACTTGCAAACCCATCTTCAAATTACTGAGGAAAAATCAAGAGATAATATGGAATGATGAATGTAAAGAAGCTTTTGACAAAATCAAGAAGTATCTCCAAGAACCTCTAATTCTGATGCCACCAGTTGAAGGAAGACCTCTAATCATGTATTTGACCGTGTTAGAAAATTCAATGGGGTGTGTGCTGGGGCAACATGACGAGTCTGGTCGAAAAGAGCATGTAATATACTACCTTAGCAAAAAGTTTACCGACTGTGAAACAAGATACTCACTGCTTGAGAAAACTTGCTGTGCTTTGGCTTGGGCTGCTCGCCAACTAAGACAGTATATGTTGAATCATACCACTTTATTGATTTCTAAGATGGATCCTATCAAATATATATTTGAGAAACCTGCTCTCTCCGGAAGAATAGCAAGATGGCAGATGATTTTAACAGAGTATGATATCCAGTATACTATCCAGAAAGCAATCAAAGGAAGCGTGTTAGCTGATCATTTGGCTCATCAAGCAGTTGATGATTACCAATCTATGAATTTTGAGTTCCCTGATGAGGATGTTATGCTTGTTACTGATTATGAAGAACCTGGACCGGATGAAGGACCCGAACTGGGACCCCGATGGACTATGGTTTTTGATGGATCTTCTAATGCATTGGGCAATGGTGTTGGTGTTGTAATTATTTCTCCCAAGGGTTGCCATACGCCTTTCACTGCTAGACTATGTTTTGATTGTACCAATAATATGGCTGAGTATGAAGCATGTATTTTGGGACTCAGAGCTGCTATAGACCTGAGAATCAAGTTTTTGAGTGTGTACGGAGACTCGGCCTTAGTAATCAGTCAGATCAAAGGAGAATGGGACACTAAACATCCGAATCTCATCCCTTATCGAGAGCGGGTGTTGACATTAATCCCATACTTTGAAGAGATTACATTCAAACATATTCCACGAGAAGAGAATCAGTTGGCAGACGCATTGGCTACCATGTCATCTATGTTCAGAGTCAGATGGGACAGTGAAGCTCCCATGATCACCATTGAACGATTGGATGAACCAACATATTGTTATGAACTTAATGTTGATGAAGTAGAAGAGAAACCCTGGTTCCACGAAGTAAAAAGATATTTAGAAACTCAGGAATACCCTAAAGGGGAATCCATCAATGACAGAAAATTTCTGAGGAAGTTCTCCGCTAAATTCTTTTTGAGTAATGGAGTATTATACAAACGTAATCATGATTCGACTTTGCTTCGCTGTGTGGATAAAAAGGAAGCAGAAAAGATTATGGAAGACATGCATGACGGTATTTTTGGGACTCATTCTAGTGGACATACGATGGCCAAGAAGATTCTGAGATTAGGGTATTATAGATCTACCATGGAAGCTGATTGCCACCATCACTCCAGAACTTGTCACAAGTGCCAGATCTATGCGGACAAAGTACATATACCTCCTGCTCCATTGAACGTGTTGACAGCCCCTTGGCCCTTTGCAATGTGGGGCATTGATATGATTGGAGAGATTAAACCTACTTCTTCTAATGGACATCGTTTCATTCTTGTTGCCATTGATTACTTTATGAAGTGGGTAGAGGCAATCTCATTTGCTTCTGTCACCAAGAATGTGGTGGCACGGTTCATCAAGAATAGTCTTATTTGTCAGTATGGCATCCCTGAAAGAGTTATCACTGATAATGGTACTAATTTGAACAACAAGATGATTACTGAACTCTGCACGCAGTTCAAAATAAAACACCATAACTCTTCTTTGTACCGACCAAAGATGAATGGCGTCGTAGAAGCTGCTAATAAGAATATTAAGAAGATTATACAAAAGATGACAGTAACATACAAAGAATGGCATGAGATATTACCATTTGCGCTTCATGGTTATCACACTTCAGTACGCACTTCGACAGGGGCAACTCCTTTCTCTTTAGTCTACGGAATGGAAGTCGTTTTACCAGTGGAAGTTCAGATTCCCTCTCTAAGAATTATGAAAGATGCAGGCTTAGATGAAGATGAATGGATTTAGACTCGACTCGATCAGATAAATTTGATTGATGAAAAGAGACTTGCGGCTGTTTGTCATGGGCAGATATATCAGAAGCGCATGACCCAGGCATTTAATAAAAAAAGTCAAGAAACAGGTGTATCAAATTGGCGACTTGGTGATAAAGCGTATCATTCTACCACAAGGTGATCCTAGAGGCAAATGGACTCCCACATACGAAAGGTCATTTGTAGTTAAGAAGGTATTCTCTGGTGGAGCCATGATGCTTGCTACAATGGATGGAGAAGATTTCCCGCATCCCGTGAATGCGGACATAGTTAAAAAATACTACGCATAAAAGAGACCCACTAGGTCGACGTATCTAGGCAAAAGTAAGGGCATCCCGGCGAACCAAAAGGGTTCGGGCAAAAATTAGGGATAAACATATAAAATGTACACCCGGCAAGTCGAAAACCTGAAAAGGCGGCTTGGACAAAAAAGGGTATCCTGGTGGACTGAAAACCTGAAAACGCGGTCCATGCAAAAATTAGGGATTAAAGCGTATGACTATGTCCCGTTCTCGATCAACCTCACCAAAGTCAAAGGGACTGAGCAAGCCAATCACTTTTATCCGACAGCAAGGGATGAGATGCTTGAAGATATAATGGCAGTAGCAGAATTTAAATCAATAAGACTTTTTCTCATAGCTGTTTTCTTTGCTTTCTTGACTATTTCCTCTTACTAGGATTTCTGTCTCCTTGTATTAAAATCACCTGTTTATAGGCCCTCTTTCAAAATCAATACAATTTTATTTCCAAAAAGATACTTTTGTTTTACTTTCTCCGTTTTGTTTGCATAAACGTCCATTGATTTAATTCGAATTAATATATGCATTTGAATATGAATATGTTTATCAAAAATACATGCATAAAATAGAAATAGCAATTACTAAAAGACTTTAGGATCAAGGATAAGGTCTAACCATGCTTTCCAACAAATCCGGTTGCAAATCCTGTTCCCCAGCAAAACCAATTATTCCCCGAAGAAATTGGCACTACTAGACAGACTGGTCATCTTTGTTATCCCCAGTCAGGTTCTGTTGAATATTTCTACCATCAGACAGAAATCGAATATCCCCAGTTAAGAAAGGGTCATCAATATAAATATCTCCAACCAGAATATCGGGATTTATTTTCCCATGGCAAAAAATTTCAGACACATAATTCATTCATACATCATTTCACAGCATATGCATGCATGCAATGTTCGCATTTATTTTCAAGAGCATAAAACATCTCATGCATCATAACATGGCATGAAGCTAACTTTTTTTTCAGGTTAATTATCCTCCTGATACAGCTAAAATAAAGATTCATTCAGACGAATCTTTATCAATTACATTCAAGATTCAGATACATTTTTCAGATATAATCCATATGAATATTCATTCTGACAAGCATTCTGATATCCTCCTAATGATGGCATCTTTAAGCCCATCCCAGATATTCATTGCAAATACAACATATACAAATATTATCAGATATAGCCTAACGTACGGCTCATTCTGATTCAGCCTAACATATGGCTCCTTCAATTGTTCCAATACGGTCTAGCGTACGACCCATTTGGATACTCATCCCCTCAGATACTGCCTAGCGTACGGTACATTCTGAAATGTAGTCTAGCGTATGACTACCCCTTTTATCATCAGATACAGCCTAACAGACGGCTCATTCTGCAACTCAGATACGATCTAGCGTACGACCCATTCTGATCTTTATTTCTTCAGATACAGCCTAACGGACGGCTCATTCTGCTAACTCAAACACTACCTAGCGTACGGTACATTCTGAAATGTAGTCTAGCGTACAACTACTTTTTATCTCAGATACAGCCTAATGGACGTCTCATTTTGCTAACTCAGATACTACCTAGCGTACGGTACATTCTGAAATATAGTCTAGCGTACAACTACTTTTTATCTCAGATACAACCTAATGGACGACTCATTCTGCTATTCAGATACGATCTAGCGTACGATCCATTCTGATCTTTATTTCTCTAGATACCGTCTAACGGACGACTCATTTTGCAACTCAGATACATCTAGCATATGATTCATTCTGATCTTTCATCCCTAGTGGAGTCGCCAGCCTAATGGACGACTCATTCTGCAACTCAGATACGGTCCAGTGTTTGACCCATTCTGACCCTTGCCTCATCAGGTTCAGCTCACCCTAATGTCACCTAAGGGATGACTCATTATATGGTCTAGCGTACGACTCAGTGTGACACCCATGTCTTCAGATATGCTCTAACATACGACGCCCTCTGAAGCTCTCACCATCAAACTTTCTGGATGGCATCTTTAAGTCCATCTCCATCAAGACTATCTTTTAATTAACAAGTGCAAATTTTTGGGGCATTCTAAGTGTTCAATAATCTTCCACCTCCCGATCACGAATGACGTACATACCATTCTAATTCTCTCGGTTTAAGAATATTGAACAGGGGCAGCTGTCATACCCCAAAATTTGCCCGTTATTTTTATGATACTTTCAACGGGTCCCAATGAGGTTTATTCACTTTTCAAAGCATTAATCTCAGAGGAACAAAGATCCAGCGCACAGGTCACCCGAATCCAGAAGATGACCTGAAATGTCATGCTCGCTAGGCGAGCAAACACTTTGCTAGGCGAAGCCTACGCTTCACCCTTCACTCCAGCGAACTGTTAGTTGTTATTTTAAGTGTCGGGTTTTTGTTATCGTATCCACAGGGATTGTAAGATATCACCGTCGTTCGATGGTTGTATTAATCTTAGCTTAAGTAACACAGGGGGTTTTGGTTTTAATCACGTTATCTTGCATAAAAAGGTAATACAATGCGGTAAAAGTTTGATTTGAATATTTGAGAAATATTGCCAAAGTTAGGGTTCAACGATCACTTTGCATGTATTTGTTCGGTCAACAATCTTATAAACTCCTTTAGATGATAAATTATTTCACAAAGTCCCCCCAATGTGTTTCTCTCGAACATACATTGTGAGTTTTCCCATTTTGATCGATTGTTTATCTCTAACACAACCTATCAAAATGACAACTTTTTGGTTCAACCTTATGGTGAACAAAATCATTCATTACTATCTCTAGCTAACAAACAAGATTGGATGAAAACCTAGGTTAAGAGTTGGTAAACATCTCTCGATCATAAACCAACACAAAGAGTTTTGAATAAGAACAAAGTTTTCATCATATATTCACCATTAAAGAGTTTACACATGAAGATCCTTACATTTACACACAAAGCTAATGATCATCTACATCTAACCTTGACAAATGGAGGACTTAGCTACTCATTTTCATGGTAGCTTGGTCGGCAAGTTTCGGAAGAAGGTTGATCAACATCCGAGTCGAATAATCGAGATTGGATGGGAATCCACCTTCTTTTTGTAAAAGATGGTTAAGAGATGAAGAGAAATGAAATTTAGGGCACAAAAGCTTCTAAGAATAATGCTGTAAAAATATCTAGAAAAAGTGCAAAAGTATGGAAAACTAGGTATGGCTCCAAAAAGTGGCACTTGCTACTTATAGAGCTGTACTGGGCTGTCATGCTCGCTAGGCGAGCAGAATGGCTCGCCTAGCGAGGGTCTAATTGAGGCACATGAGGCACCTGCGCCCAGAGAAACAGCCTATCTCAGACTGTCATGTTCGCCTAGCGAACAAAACCTTCGCCTAGCGAAGGACACGCTTCAACCCTCGCTCCAGCGAGGTTGAGAGGTTTGGCTACTGGAATGCTCGCTGGGAACTCGCTAGAGCCTCGTCTAGCGAGTGAGTGCTGGCTGCGCTTTTCACCAAGTCTGGAAGCGTTCGCTGCAACGTTCGCTGGAAGCTCGCCTAACGAGTCCTTCGCTACAGCTCTCGCCTAGCGAGCAAGCTGATGAATGCATCTTCTCTTTGGTTCCTTTGCCAACTTTCTTGTGTCTTCATTTTCAATTATTTCATGCCTTCTTCCTGCACAATAACACACAAATCAAAGGTACCAAGATCGTTTATCAATGTATTGCATTTCATCTAAAACAAAGGTGATTTTGACAATTTAGCAAGGAAATGGAGTGAAAGATACCCATATTTGATAGCTCAAATAAGCACTTTTGGGTATCTAACAACTCTCCCCAACTAGATTCTTGTTTGTCCTCAAGCAAAGTATGCCTCTTGAAGGACAAGAGGATTTGCTTTAAGAAAATGGTTTCTCCGAAGTTGGATAAAACGGCTCAAACACAAGCGAATCAGCATATACAAGTTTCCAACGGTTCGAATAAAACAATACACAAGAACTAAAACTTAATAGCTATGCGAAATATTTATCTATCTACAACAATATTATTCTGAATGAATCACCCTATCTCTCCTCTTCGAATAAGGAATGAAGAATTTACGCGTTTGCAACCGCGGGAATAATCTCACTCTCTAACAAATAATGAAGAAATCAATTCGATTCATACAATGTCTAACAATTATAAATGGTAATGTGGAAGCACGAAGATCACTAAGGGCTTTTCGGTTGAAGCTTGGCCAGGTTAACAAACAAGGGTCATTTCTAAGGCCATTGAAAACGAAATTGTCGATGCAAAAGAGACATTCACTGTACACATATTCACACATCTCGACTTCGTTCCATTTGTTTCTTATTTGAAACCTTCACAACTTTTATTTCACAACTCAATTTTTATTTTTCACTATTTTTCTTCCAAGCAAGCATTCATTTTCATTCTTTCTATTTTTGTTCTTTTCTTTCACATCATAATTACAAAACATATGTTTCTTTTCTATATTTTTATTTTCAATGCTTGCTCGGTTTTTCATTTTTTTTTTCAAGAGTTGTGGTACTTACCGATTCTCCCCAACTTATTTCTTACTCACCCTAAGTGAATTCTCTTAACTTTTTACGGCAAAAGAACAATAATCAAGATTTTTCGGGTTGTAAAAAAAAGATTTTTGAAATCTCGCTTTATTTCAAGCTGAGATTCAACTGTTTAAGCTCAAAGGGGTTAACGAATACTCTCTCTGCTCACAGGTAAGTTGTTTTTGGATGTAGTTATGCTCGATAGAAAACAAGTGCCTTGATCATTTCTAACTGCTTCCACATATTCACAATAACAAAAGACAAAGCATGAATCAAATGAATCAACAAAACTTATTAGAATCCAGCATTTAAGTGTACAATGGAGGTTTCCTCACAATTTGTGGTTTTAAGTTCTAGATGAAACATTCATTCAATTATGTTGCAAAAAGACAATATTCAATTTACCAAAAAGAGTAAAGTTCTTAATGCATTCTATAATTCTAGCCGGAGGTAACCATGTACCTTAGCCTATCACTTGTTTATTCTTATCATTGCCATCCAAGCTCGGATGCACCTTCCTTGGGTACTTCTTTGAGGATCAACCAATCTAGAGGGTTTGCCACTCAATCAACCAAAAATTTATTAAAACAACAAAATTTAAAACAGAAATAATAATATAAACTTCAAAATTCAAATTTGTTCGTGGGGGACAAAACACCCCAAAAGTACAAAACCAAAGTCAAAATACAGAATCCGAAAATACAATAGAAATAAACATAAAAACTAAAAAATACAATAACTTAACCCTCCAAGGGCTCAGAATCCTCCTCGCTACCGGCCTCAGAACCGGTAGCCTCATCATCATCATCATCAGCTGCACCACCAGAAGACGCATCAGCGCCCGCCCCCTTACCATACACAGGCCTGTCCACAGGCCAGTTGGCGTTAAGCAGAAACTGCTCACGCGTCATCAAGGCATGAGCACCACTTCCCTGCAGTTGTAACCGCTGCATAGAGTCGTGCATATCTATCATGGCACACTGGGTTGCTGCCATCCATTCAAAACTGTAATCGCACCATTTTGTTAGTTGTTATTTTAAGTGTCGGGTTTTTGTTATCGTATCCACAGGGATTGTAAGATATCACCGTCGTTCGATGGTTGTATTAATCTTAGCTTAAGTAACACAGGGGGTTTTGGTTTTAATCACGTTATCTTGCATAAAAAGGTAATACAATGCGGTAAAAGTTTGATTTGAATATTTGAGAAATATTGCCAAAGTTAGGGTTCAACGATCACTTTGCATGTATTTGTTCGGTCAACAATCTTATAAACTCCTTTAGATGATAAATTATTTCACAAAGTCCTCCCAATGTGTTTCTCTCGAACACACATTGTGAGTTTTCCCATTTTGATCGATTGTTTATCTCTAACACAACCTATCAAAATGACAACTTTTTGGTTCAACCTTATGGTGAACAAAATCATTCATTACTATCTCTAGCTAACAAACAAGATTGGATGAAAACCTAGGTTAAGAGTTGGTAAACATCTCTCGATCATAAACCAACACAAAGAGTTTTGAATAAGAACAAAGTTTTCATCATATATTCACCATTAAAGAGTTTACACATGAAGATCCTTACATTTACACACAAAGCTAATGATCATCTACATCTAACCTTGACAAATGGAGGACTTAGCTACTCATTTTCATGGTAGCTTGGTCGGCAAGTTTCGGAAGAAGGTTGATCAACATCCGAGTCGAATAATCGAGATTGGATGGGAATCCACCTTCTTTTTGTAAAAGATGGTTAAGAGATGAAGAGAAATGAAATTTAGGGCACAAAAGCTTCTAAGAACAATGCTGTAAAAATATCTAGAAAAAGTGCAAAAGTATGGAAAACTATGTATGACTCCAAAAAGTGGCACTTGCTACTTATAGAGCTGTACTGAGCTGTCATGCTCGCTAGGCGAGCAGAATGGCTCGCCTAGCGAGGGTCTAATTGAGGCACATGAGGCACCTGCGCCCAGAGAAACAGCCTATCTCAGACTGTCATGTTCGCCTAGCGAACAAAACCTTCGCCTAGCGAAGGACACGCTTCAACCCTCGCTCCAGCGAGGTTGAGAGGTTTGGCTACTGGAATGCTCGCTGGGAACTCGCTAGAGCCTCGCCTAGCGAGTGAGTGCTGGCTGCGCTTTTCACCAAGTCTGGAAGCGTTCGCTGCAACGTTCGCTGGAAGCTCGCCTAGCGAGTCCTTCGCTACAGCTCTCGCCTAGCGAGCAAGCTGATGAATGCATCTTCTCTTTGGTTCCTTTGCCAACTTTCTTGTGTCTTCATTTTCAATTATTTCATGCCTTCTTCCTGCACAATAACACACAAATCAAAGGTACCAAGATCGTTTATCAATGTATTGCATTTCATCTAAAACAAAGGTGGTTTTGACAATTTAGCAAGGAAATGGAGTAAAAGATACCCATATTTGATAGCTCAAATAAGCACTTTTGGGTATCTAACAACTCTCCCCAACTAGATTCTTGCTTGTCCTCAAGCAAAGTATACCTCTTGAAGGACAAGAGGATTTGCTTTAAGAAAATGGTTTCTCCGAAGTTGGATAAAACGACTCAAACACAAGCGAATCAGCATATACAAGTTTCCAACGGTTTGAATAAAATAATACACAAGAACTAAAACTTAATAGCTATGCGAAATATTTATCTATCTACAACAATATTATTCTGAATGAATCACCCTATCTCTCCTCTTCGAATAAGGAATGAAGAATTTACGCGTTTGCAACCGCGGGAATAATCTCACTCTCTAACAAATAATGAAGAAATCAATTCGATTCATACAATGTCTAACAATTATAAATGGTAATGTGGAAGCACGAAGATCACTAAGGGCTTTTCGGTTGAAGCTTGGCCAGGTTAACAAACAAGGGTCATTTCTAAGGCCATTGAAAACGAAATTGCCGATGCAAAAGAGACATTCACTGTACACATATTCACACATCTCGACTTCGTTCCATTTGTTTCTTATTTGAAACCTTCACAACTTTTATTTCACAACTCAATTTTTATTTTTCACTATTTTTCTTCCAAGCAAGCATTCATTTTCATTCTTTCTATTTTTGTTCTTTTCTTTCACATCATAATTACAAAACAGATGTTTCTTTTCTATATTTTTATTTTCAATGCTTGCTCGGTTTTTCATTTTTTTTTCAAGACTTGTGGTACTTACCGATTCTCCCCAACTTATTTCTTACTCACCCTAAGTGAATTCTCTTAACTTTTTACGGCAAAAGAACAATAATCAAGATTTTCCGGGTTGTAAAAAAAAGATTTTTGAAATCTCGCTTTATTTCAAGCTGAGATTCAACTGTTTAAGCTCAAAGGGGTTAACGAATACTCTCTCTGCTCACAGGTAAGTTGTTTTTGGATGTAGTTGTGCTCGATAGAAAACAAGTGCCTTGATCATTTCTAACTGCTTCCACATATTCACAATAATAAAAGACAAAGCATGAATCAAATGAATCAACAAAACTTATTAGAATCCAGCATTTAAGTGTACGATGGAGGTTTCCTCACAATTTGTGGTTTTAAGTTCTAGATGAAACATTCATTCAATTATGTTGCAAAAAGACAATATTCAATTTACCAAAAAGAGTAAAGTTCTTAATGCATTCTAAAATTCTAGCCAGAGGTAACCATGTACCTTAGCCTATCACTTGTTTATTCTTATCATTGCCATCCAAGCTCGGATGCACCTTCCTTGGGTACTTCTATGAGGAGCAACCAATCTAGAGGGTTTGCCACTCAATCAACCAAAAATTTATTAAAACAACAAAATTTAAAACAGAAATAATAATATAAACTTCAAAATTCAAATTTGTTCGTGGGGGACAAAACACCCCAAAAGTACAAAACCAAAGTCAAAATACAGAATCCGAAAATACAATAGAAATAAACATAAAAACTGAAAAATACAATAACTTAACCCTCCAAGGGCTCAGAATCCTCCTCGCTACCGGCCTCAGAACCGGTAGCTTCATCATCATCATCATCAGCTGCACCACCAGAAGACGCACCAGCGCCCGCCCCCTTACCATACACAGACCTGTCCACAGGCCAGTTGGCGTTAAGCAGAAACTGCTCACGCGTCATCAAGGCATGAGCACCACTTCCCTGCAGTTGTAACCGCTGCATAGAGTCGTGCATATCTATCATGGCACACTGGGTTGCTGCCATCCATTCAAAACTGTAATCGCACCATTTTGTTAGTTGTTATTTTAAGTGTCGGGTTTTTGTTATCGTATCCACAGGGATTGTAAGATATCACCGTCGTTCGATGGTTGTATTAATCTTAACTTAAGTAACACAGGGGGTTTTGGTTTTAATCACGTTATCTTGCATAAAAAGGTAATACAATGCGGTAAAAGTTTGATTTGAATATTTGAGAAATATTGCCAAAGTTAGGGTTCAACGATCACTTTGCATGTATTTGTTCGGTCAACAATCTTATAAACTCCTTTAGATGATAAATTATTTCACAAAGTCCTCCCAATGTGTTTCTCTCGAACACACATTGTAAGTTTTCCCATTTTGATCGATTGTTTATCTCTAACACAACCTATCAAAATGATAACTTTTTGGTTCAACCTTATGGTGAACAAAATCATTCATTACTATCTCTAGCTAACAAACAAGATTGGATGAAAACCTAGGTTAAGAGTTGGTAAACATCTCTCGATCATAAACCAACACAAAGAGTTTTGAATAAGAACAAAGTTTTCATCATATATTCACCATTAAAGAGTTTACACATGAAGATCCTTACATTTACACACAAAGCTAATGATCATCTACATCTAACCTTGACAAATGGAGGACTTAGCTACTCATTTTCATGGTAGCTTGGTCGGCAAGTTTCGGAAGAAGGTTGATCAACATCCGAGTCGAATAATCGAGATTGGATGGGAATCCACCTTCTTTTTATAAAAGATGGTTAAGAGATGAAGAGAAATGAAATTTAGGGCACAAAAGCTTCTAAGAACAATGCTGTAAAAATATCTAGAAAAAGTGCAAAAGTATGGAAAACTAGGTATGGCTCCAAAAAGTGGCACTTGCTACTTATAGAGCTGTACTGGGCTGTCATCCTCGCTAGGCGAGCAGAATGGCTCGCCTAGCGAGGGTCTAATTGAGGCACATGAGGCACCTGCGCCCAGAGAAACAGCCTATCTCAAACTGTCATGTTCGCCTAGCGAACAAAACCTTCGCCTAGCGAAGGACACGCTTCAACCCTCGCTCCAGCAAGGTTGAGAGGTTTGGCTACTGGAATGCTCGCTGGGAACTCGCTAGAGCCTCGCCTAGCGAGTGAGTGCTGGTTGCGCTTTTCACCAAGTCTGGAAGCGTTCGCTGCAACGTTCGCTGGAAGCTCGCCTAGCGAGTCCTTCGCTACAGCTCTCGCCTAGCGAGCAAGCTGATGAATGCATCTTCTCTTTGGTTCCTTTGCCAACTTTCTTGTGTCTTCATTTTCAATTATTTCATGCCTTCTTCTTGCACAATAACACACAAATCAAAGGTACCAAGATCGTTTATCAATGTATTGCATTTCATCTAAAACAAAGGTGGTTTTGACAATTTAGCAAGGAAATGGAGTGAAAGATACCCATATTT
Source organism: Lathyrus oleraceus (assembly GCF_024323335.1). Lineage (NCBI taxonomy): Eukaryota > Viridiplantae > Streptophyta > Magnoliopsida > Fabales > Fabaceae > Lathyrus > Lathyrus oleraceus. The sequence continues at coordinate 50,776,652 of NC_066584.1, read as the reverse complement.
GATAGCTCAAATAAGCACTTTTGGGTATCTAACACGAACCTTGTTGGTTTAGCTACTGGAATGCTTGCTACCTACTCGCTAGATGCTCGCCTAGCGAGTAAGTACTAGTTGTGCTTTTATCCAAGTCTGGGAGTATTCGCTGGAACACTCGCTGAGTATTCGCCTAGCGAACCCTTCGCTAGCTCACTCGCCTAGCGAAGCTTGCGGATATACAAAAATTCTGGGCCTGAATTGCCTTCAGTCTGAGCCCACAAAGACACAAAAAATCAGCTATAAATTCCAGAACTTCATTTGAAAAAGGGAGACAACGGAAATCAGAAAAACAGGGGAGAAAACCCTAGAAGCTAATTCAGAGAACTCATCTGCACAAAGGTTACCTCCACCAACCCTATCAGGCATAAACCCTAAGATTGCCCTGCAAACCCGATGGTGCAAATTCAATTTCATCCGATCCCTCCAATCAAGTTTGCCCTATTCCCACTACTCTATGCTCCCAATTTGAAATTTCTAAATGTATGAGGCATTATGGTTGAATTTGGAAAGGCGAATATCGTTAGGTTTTGCATGTGGGTTTATATGTACATAAATGTGTAAAACAATACTTTGAATATTCGATCACGTAATTTCTGTAATGGATGCCATAGGGTTTGGGGTTTCCGAAATCGTACCAGTATCAAAGAAGAACCCAGAACCCGCAGTCGTTCACTAGCACCTCGCTAAGCGAACATGTAACGGGGGTTCGCCAGGCCTTCGCTAGGCGAGGCAGTAGCGAACATGACAGTAGTTAATTTTTTCTGTTTGCATTCTGATCTATTCTGTATTTGGTTGACATGCTTTCTATTTCATTTGCACTTTGTTTGCCTGACATTATTATTGCTATGATTCTTTTGTTCGATGCAACTCTTGATTGCACCCCATCCCGTTATTCTAACATGTTTGCTGAGTTTTTGTAAGGGATCCCATGATTCTTGAAAAGATAGCTCGGTATTCCACTTTATTTGTGGGATACCATTGTGGAGATTTATTCTGTTTACTTGGCTAATTACATTGCCTTCGAATACGTGATCTTATCCCTCTCTTTATTGCCTTACGATATTACGGTCATGTCCCGCGAATGTGGGGATACCCTTAGCAAAGACCCTTTCGATTAAATCATCATCACCCCTAAACAGATAAGTCATAGTCCTCTCGATCAAAAGGTCAATGTCCCTACGAGATAAACCTTGTCCCTCGAACGTTGCCTTCGAATATATGACTTCGTCCCTCGATGACCCTTCGTTGTAGCCTACGATTAAATGATGATCGTCCCTTCGAATGCTAAGGTATCCTTACAAATGTTGCCTTCAATGACCAATTAACGACCCCACGATGTCCCTTTACATCCAAAGGATAAGACTACTTACTTCTCAATAGTAAGGACAATTTTACCCTCCTAAGGATAGGAAATACCTATAAAGACCTTGGTTAGGTATAACTCTTAAATGCTTGCTCACAACTTAAAATACTTTTCACACCTCACACTTTTCAAAACATCATTTAGAAAATCACCACTTGGTATACATTCGCACCAGAATCATCGCCGAGTTATATTTTTCTAAACATCTTTCAAAATCAAACGAGATAAACACTTTGTATACATTCGTACAAGAATCATTACAAAGTTAAACTCTCCTTTAAAAATATTTTCTAAACACACCATATTTCTCAAACACTTTCTCAAACAAGGAAAACATAAGTGAGTTAAGCAATTAAGAGCCCATGGATAACCATGGATACAAAGGGTGCTAACACATTCCCTTTGTATAATGTACCTCCCGAACTCAAAATCTAATCAAGGTCTTTCCTGTTCTTTTCCGCCTTTCCTTATTGGATAAAAGAAAAGTCGGTGGCGACTCTTGCTATCCGCAACATTGCTTTTCAAAGCAAAAACACAAAGTCAGTTCACCGCATCACAAAATAGATCCACAAACCAAAACAAAGAAGCTCAAAACACACGAGCTGAGAAAAATTGATAGGATGATCGAAAAAAACATTCACTGCCACAGACTAACCCAAACTACCGCCCAACCAAGCCTCTGTCATTTCCATTTTCCGAGGTCGTCTTCTGCCGCTACATGCCACCGCCTCCAGACTGCCTACTTGCGGTTTTTGACGACCTCTGAGCTATTTTGATAGATTTTCGGTTTCTCCATTCCCGTAAAATGTTTTCTTTCTTTTTATCACTTAAGATTTTAAGACATACTTTAACACTTTGTTGTATACTAATTACCTCTTTCCATGACAACTTCTCTTCGTCATAATCAATAATACTTTTAAAGGATTAAATAATAACTAATTTAATTGCTTACCAACATTTAAAATTAAATTTTAAAGAAAAAAAGTTTAATCCTTATGTACAAAATTTCACAAGGTAATACTAAAGAAGAAATCCAGTCTAATAATTCTATCTTTAACATAATATAGGATCAAATCTTAAAAAAAAAACATAATGAGAACTATTTAAAAAATGGAAATTAAAATATGAAAAGAGTGAATCTTAAAAAAAAAACATAATGGTGAAATCGAGGCTACAAGAATGGTTATTGACTTTATGAAGCTCTCCAAAATCAAAGGTTAAAAATGATCGGTGAATTTTCAAGAGAGCGAAAAATGATACTCCCTCCATTTTTTATTATAAGTCGTTTTTTACTTTTCACACGTATTAAGAAATGTAATCATTATGGTATGAAAAAGATAAATTATGAAGAATTTTACAAAATTATCCTTTATTAATGGTATTGGAAAGATAAATTGATATAATTGAAAGGAGAGAGAATAATAAATATTTAAGGGTATAATAGGAAAAATAACATTAATGATTCATTGGTATTATAAAATGACTTATATTGTGGTACAAAATATTTTTCCAAAGTGACATATAATAAAAAACGGAGGTAGTAATTGTTAGGATTTTAGGTAAAAAAAAATTGGAGATGAATTTGGATATGGTGTTTTCAGGTTTTAAAATCCTCACATGATCAAGGATACATGAATAAAATTTGGAGAAGAAAAGTTATGGTTTGAATATTAATTTTTGTGTAGAAAGTTAGGGTTGATAGAAAGTAAGGGAATATGGTCTAGAACTTAAAAAAATAATTAGAAATCACAGTTTTTCATACACGGTCTTAATCTTCAGATGTGCGAAGTCCGCATGAGGTGACTTCACACAAGATTTTCAGACACGCTAAATTTATACACGTGCGAACAAAAATACAAAACTTTCATACACACGAATAAAATTAAGGGAAAACACATGTACATGTGCAAAATTTGAGAATAAGACTAAGTTATACAAGATTTTTTCAAGGATAAGACACCTTTGAATTTCTAAACTTCCTAAACACAAATCCTAAAGGTCAATCTACACACTTTTACTTAAATCTAAGTACATTCATAGAAAATTTTGGGATGTTATATTCATTATTTTAATTTTGTATAAACATAAAAAATAACCTCAATTGTCATTATGATCACTTAGAATCTCCTTTGTTATTCTCATTTTATTTGAAGAGTTTTTTTATCTGTTTCTGAAAAAACACTATTTTAGTTCAAAAAGAGAGGATTATTTATACTCATATGTATAAATCATTATTTTTACTATTTTTATTTTAGACAACGTTATAGTTCTTATTAATTGTGTTTTCTCTTTTGTAGACATGCCCACCATTTAGTTTTAAAATAAATGAATGTCACATGCACACATAGTAATTTTTTTGCATTCATCTAACAAATACCCCGGTCTTGAAGATATATACAAAATTATTGGTGTGAAAATGTTTGGTCTTTTAAAGGAGTATAAGTTTTACAATTTGATTAAGAATCATATGATTCATGGGTGTCGTGGTTTGGCAAATAAAATTCCATCTTGATTGAAAGATGGGAAATATTCCAAGTATTGTCCAAAAAAATTATAAAGTTAAAATATAGTTGAGATGGTTATGATGTATATAAAATAAGAGATAACGGACATACAATAGAGAAAAATGGAATCATACTTCATAACCGCCATGTAGTGCCTCACAACCAATTGTTTTTGTTGAATTATGAAACATACGTCAAAGTGAAATGGGACAGTCAAAGTACTTTAATTAAATACTTATTCAAGTATATAAACAAAAGTTGTAATTTAATTTTAGTTGTTATTGTATCTTACGAGACAACTATAAGAGACAACTATAAGAGGTGGGAAAAAAATATTGATGAAATAAAATAATATCTAAATTATAGATATATTTTCCCAAGTGAGTCATGTTTAAGAACATTCTATAAACAATACATGGGAGGAAGTCTATTGTAGAGAGATTTTTTTTTCATGGAAGAAGAAAATTCAATGTACTACAAAGATTGTGAGCAAATTGGAAATGTGTTACTCAAACCAAGTGTAATATAATTCATGTTAACATCTTGATTTAGGTAAACAAAATCGTTGAAGAGGCAAAATTGATGACTTATGGTCTTTTTTTTGTTTGAAATTTGTTTATGTTAAACAAAGGAGAAGTTGAAAATCATGTAAAGGAGGATACACTATTGGAAGTCTTATTTGTGTTCCACATAGAACATGAGAATTTTATTATCTAAGGATGATGTCACCTGCGAAGAAAATACCATTAAGTTATGGCGACATCAAAAAAGTTAATGGTTTTCAACATAAACTATTAGAGACGCTTATTTTGCAATAAAATTTATGCAGCATGATCGAGAGTTTGTTTAGGAAATAAAATAGGAACATGTTTAGGGTTCTTATATATATTTTAGGGAAAGTTGTTTGTTACTATGTTGTTATTTGCATTAATAAATAGACAAGGGTATGTTTGGTGTAATTTGTGACAATACTAATTTGATGGTATTCTTTATGAGCAACCTTGGTTAGACATGAATCGAGGTAATCTAATCATATTTAATTATATAGTTTCTTAATTGTCTCCATTAGGACTAACACTCGCAAATTAATAAACACAACAACTCACACTCATGGCAATAGAATTATAACTACAAAATAACATAAGAAGTTTGAAGGAGTTCAAGTAAATGTCATATCCAAAGAATCGTGTAATTGTTTTCCCTGGAAATAAGTTGATTTATGGTGAAATAAAATGTGATCGAGTTGCTCAAAACCACCTATGTCAAAGGTTATTTTGCTCTCTTACATGTAAATGATGCATGTTTTCAATATGCCCAACATATCATGTCTTTACGTATGTTTGCCATTAAAAAATATATTTACACCTATGTTTTGGTCTAGATGAACAAAGAGATATATTCTCTAAACTTATGCAAGTTGTTCAAAACCAAAAAAGAAGGGTATTTACTAATATATTTAAACCTATGTTTTGTTCATGCATATTTTTCGATATGACTATGGTGATACTAGTAAAACATTTTTGTGGAACACATTGTCAATTGTACTTCGTTCAAAAAGATAGATTGTTTTAACTGTTGCCTCAAACATGAATGCAAGTTTATCGTTACCAGGAGGAAGAATAACACATTCTAAATTTAAAATTTTAGTTCAAATTATTGAAACTTCCATTTATAATAGACAAAGAATTTAAAATTATAGAGCTTCTAAAATTAAAAAATCTAATTATATGGGGTGAAACTCCTATGACACATAAGTTTTGCTTCAAGAAGCTCCTATGAAGCACCTAAGAATCTTATATGGGATGAAACTCCTATGACACATAAGCTTGAAAGATTTATGAGTGAAAATAAGATTGCATCTAAGAAGATATTTGGAGGAAAAGTAGTTGTTTTTTGTAATAATTCCCGAAAGATTGTTCTAGTTACACCAAGAGGTAGTAGATATGATAATGTTCATGCAATAATAAATGCTTCATGTATTTGGGATAATTTAAAAGTCCTAAGGCTTACAAAGTATATGACATAAACATGAGTACATATCATAGTAATGAGAAACACACAAAAACTTTGTTCACGCGGTTCGACCAAATTGCCTTTGTATGCGACTATAAAGTAGCTATAGTTACCTTTATTCATGTATTGTGAATTGATTGGATTGGAGTGTTACAAGCCATATATATTATACAAGGTTTTAGTTGATCTAAAACATTAATCCCTAGTTTCCATCAACAAACAATTATCTATATCCATAATTATCTCAATAATACGAGTAATTTTGTCAACAACCTATAATTATCTCAATAATATGAGTTATATTCTCAACAATCCATAATTATCTCAACAAACCATAATTATCTCAACAATATGAGTCATACTCAACAATCTCCACCTTGACGAATATCAAACCCCTATGAAGATTTCTACATAATGATTCATCTTGGAAACTAGGGAGGTGCACCTCCTGCTTAACACTGAGAAATATGTAACAATTCCAAACAGTGTTTAAATTTTTCGTTGGTGACTGGTGTCAAACCCCAAAATTTGTCTGTTAATTTTTATGATAAATTGATTCATGCATGACATTCATTTCACATTTGCATTCATTCATTAGCATACATTCTCATATAAATTATAAATTTTAATTTATTTATTATGTGATACAGATATAAAAAATAATAATAATTTTGGTTATCTGTATGATATAAATAAATTATATATATATAAATAAAATAGTTTTAATTTAATGATAAATAAAAATAGATTTGAATTTTAATTGTATAATTAAAATTTTAAATTAATTTTATTTGTTAAAGCTCATTAAATTATAAACTATTTTTTATAATTTAGTGACTCATGTTCCATTTATTCATTATTTATAAATAATATTTATTTAGTAATTCACGTTTTTACTTAATAAAATTTATTTATAAGAGTAACATTTTTTTAAGCCCATAAATTATAAAATAATTTTGGTTGATATAAGTAAGAATAATTTTGATTTTTTTTTAAATGATGAAAGTAAAAATAGAAATAGGTTTAAATTTTAATTCAATTATGTAACTAAAATTTAAATTAATTTTTATTTAAATTATTTATTATTTATAATAATATTTGTATTTAATAAATATTTAGCAAAGTTAAACTCTAATCCACACCATTATAAATACTTCATATGGCTGCAGCAAAAGGGGACGAAAAAGAGGAGAGATACATCAGAAGAAGATACACAAGGCAATGCAGAAGCAAGAAGATTCACGGGCAGGGAAAAGAGAAGCAACCATAAAGCACTCATAGCCTGAATAAGAACAACACACATACAGTGAGCAAGCTAGAAGAATCAAATCCCCAGTAAATGTTCATTATGGAATTTGCATCCAGCATGATTACCTTGCAATACTCCTTAATTCATGCATGAATAATATTGGTTTAATATAAATATTGAGACGATGTATTCATGGTTTGGTGGATGTTGATATTGCTTTATTCAAGTATGCATCTGTTCTTGATATGTCATAGCATGTTGGAGAAATTCTGTTTGCATGATTAAAGAATTATATCTGTCATTTAATTATTATTATATGAGTGTTATTTCTAGCATGATTATGTTTATTTCACATGCTGTTATTACGTAATAATGATGATGATGATATAATGGATGTTTATTTCACATGCTGTTATTACGTAATAATGATGATGATGATAATACAAATCCTTGGTTGTCTTTAACATGTATGTGTAAGGTTTGTTTTATCATTATCACTTGCGGTAAAGAGAACTAATACATGAGTAAAATAATATAAGCTTCTTGATTTGTGCATGGCTATTTTTATTATTGCATGATGATTACATATGATCTTATTTTATGTGTGTGGTTTGATATAAGATGAAGTTACAGGTTTGTTGTATTCACATGAAAGAAACAACATGAGAAAAAATAAAATAGCATGCCATAAGAGAGAAAGCTGTAACATTCATGGTGGTGTTGTGTCTGAAGGAGAATAGCCATCCAAGGCGCAGCGGAATTTAAAAATTTCTCCATTTAGTGATCCTTACGAATGGACATGATCAGTGATAGAATCGTTACCTCTTGTGGCGATTCAAACCTTTGGTGCAGATCTCTGATAATGATCAAAACCTTTGATACAGATCCACGGGGCGATCACGAACGTTGAACGATGACAACGTCTCTACTCAGTCCACACGAACGGATTCCTTCAATCGCAGTGCTAGCTGTTATGAATGAAGGCTTTGAGTGAGAGAAAGAGGGAAACAGAATTCCAAGTCTCTACTTGAATTTCAATCTGAGTGGAGTGGAGTTACAATGCTTCTACCCAAGGGGTTCTATTTATAGAACCACTTGTGTGGGCTTCAAGCTAAAAAGCCCACTTAAGTGTATTTTGCCCATATCTCATAATATGCCAAAATCACTTAAGTATTTGGTACCTTACCATATTTCGTTTCCACTTAAGTGCACCGTACCTTACGGTGTTCCTTAGTTACTCTATTTCTCATCAATCCGTCCTTTGTGTGTGACCCTATAGGTTTTCGCGATGTTGGCAATTATATTAAATCACGCATTTAACATAATAAACAGTGAGCGGTATCTAGCAACACATCACTGCTACCCAAGTCACGAAAATGTCATGTGATCTGACAAAACCTCCTGTGATAATAATTATGTGTATAATTACCCCTTTGCCCTTATGTCTATATTGAACACAAGGTATAGACCGTGTCACCCTTGTCCAGTTCAATATTGGGCCCATAGTTATTTATCCTGTTACGCAGGATTGACAAATTCCATCTAGGACACTCATGTCCCTCAGCATGCTTCATGGAGTACCCATCAACTGTCTTTATGGTTATCCAGTTACGGACAACGTTGGATCAACAATAAAGCACTCGACTATACATCTAGGATCCATAGTGGTTTCAGGTCGAAGAGTGGTATACACTATTATCACCATGTGAATAACTTATGACACTTTGCATAACTTTCTATATAGTATTCTCATAGCGGGTCAATCCGGTATAAATATTACTCCTAATATTCATACCTATGTTTAAGACTTGATAACTCCTTATCCATGATCCATGAGATGTGATCATCAGTCTACAAACATAATAGTCTTAATGCTTTAATGTTATCCCACTTCACACTAAAGCTCGACTACGGATACTTTAAGAATAGTGTCCTTATGTTTAATGTGTTCTCATGATTAAGTCACACTTAATACATTAAACGGACTATCTATTCTAGGGACTTTATTAATCAACCATAATAAAGAAAATGTCTTTAAATAATTCGATACAAGTACCAAAAGTATTGGCCTCTAGGGCTTACACCAACAGTGTCAAAATGGAAAAATCCATGTAGAATTAATATATATTTTAATGAAGGCTGATAAATAACGAATGGACCAACATGGCTCGTTGGTAGCTCCCCCTCGTTTTTAGCTTTTCAATGTTTTTACTATGTTTACTCTCTTTCCACTATAATTAATTCACCACTATTTTTCTATTATTAAAATAAAACCCATTAATTAATTTTCTAATTAATATATTATATTAGTTATTTAAACTAGGATATAATTTAATCTAGTTTATTAATTAAATTTTCATATATCACTTAATTAATTAAAATGAGCTATTTTGAATAATAAAAATCTAATTATATTTCTTTTTCCCTCTTTTCTTTTAAAATTTCTATCAATTTAGTCTAAGTTTTTCCATAAATTCATAAAAAAAAAGTTTCTATTATTATAGACTAAAAATATTCTTAATTCATTCTTAAATTTAGTTTATTTATTTCATTTGTCATGAACTTTCTATGTAATAGATTTAATTAGGATTTTTTTTATTTCTTTCTTTTTAGTTTAATTAGGTTTTATTATTTTGTATGCCCTTTTAATTTTGTACTCGTTAATTAAGATTTAGATATTGTATATCCCCTTTTAAATTATGTACCCCATCCCGAAGCCATGTAATAGCGTAGTCTTATTTTCCGCACTTTAATATTTCTATACTGTGACTATAACTGTCTAGATGTATGCTAATAGGATTGCATGGAAAGATAAATAATCGAACTTAGATAAATAATCGAACTTAGATAAATTAATTCAAGATAATATATCATTTCCACACTTGCACCTCTAGGGTAACCCTCTCTTTGTTGCCTTACGATATTACGGTCATGTCCCGCGAATGTGGGGATACCCTTAGCAAAGACCCTTTCGATTAAATCATCATCATCCCTAAACAGATAAGTCATAGTCCCTTCGATGAAAAGGTCAATGTCCCTACAAGATAAATCATAGTCCCTCGAACGTTGCCTTCGAATATATGACCTTGTCCCTCGAACGTTGCCTTCGAATATATGACTTTGTCCCTCGATGATCCTTCATTGTAGCCTACAATTAAATGATGATCGTCTATTCAAATGCTAAGGTATCCTTACAAATGTTGCCTTCAATGACCAATCGACGACCCCACGATGTCCCTTTACATCCAAAGGATAAAACTACTTACTTCTCAATAGTAAGGACAGTTTTACCCTCCTAAGGATAGGAAATACCTATAAAGACCTTGGTTAGGTATAACTCTTAAATGCTTGCTCACAACTTAAAATACTTTTCACACCTCACACTTTTCATAACATCTTTTAGAAAATCACCACTTGGTATACATTCGCACCAGAATCATCGCCGAGTTATATTTTTCTAAACATCTTTCAAAATCAAACGAGATAAACACTTTGTATACATTCGTACAAGAATCATTACAAAGTTAAACTCTCCTTTCAAAATATTTTCTAAACACACCACATTTCTCAAACACTTTCTCAAACAAGGAAAACATAAGTGAGTTAAGCAATTAAGAGCCCATGGATAACCATGGATACAGAGGGTGCTAACACCTTCCCTTTGTATAATGTACCTCCCGAACTCAAAATCTAATCAAGGTCTTTCCTGTTCTTTTCCGCCTTTCCTTATTGGATAAAATAAAAGTCGGTGGCGACTCTTGCTATCCGCAACATTGCTTTTCAAAGCAAAAACACAAAGTCAGTTCACCGTATCACAACTGGCTTGGTCAACATAGCAACTGCATTCTCTGAAGTACGAACCTTCTAAAATAATATCTGACTGGAGGCCAACAACTCTATGATCTTGTGGAATCTTCATCGATATGTCTGGTCCTAGCATGATACACCTGATTATTCACAAAATAGATAGCACTATAACTATCACAGTGCAACTAAACTCCACCTTACTCAACACCTAACTCCGTCCCTATTCCTATAAGCCACAATGCTTCCTTGGCAGCTTCAACTACTTCCACATAATCTACCTCAGTTGTAGACATGACTACTATGGATTGAACTAATGATTTCCAACATATAGGCCCTCACAATAGTAAACACATATTTGGTTGTAGACCTCTTATCATCCTTATCATCTGCATAGGTAGAATCCACACATTCCACAACTGATGGAACACCCTGCTCCATGTTGAACATGATACCACGATCCTCTGTACCATTTCAGTACCTTAGGATCCATTTGACTACTTCCCAATGTTGTTTCCCTGGCTTGTACATGAACTTGCACACTTGAATAACAGTTTATGCCAAATACGATCTAGTGCAAACCATAACATACATCAAACAACCAACTGCACTGGCATAAGAAATCTAAACATACCTTCAATCTCCGAGTCTATCTTCAGACATTGTTCCAAAGAGATCTTAAAATGACTTTCCAATAGAGTACTCATATGCTTTATTTGCTTGTGTCAAATCTGCTTTAAACACCTTTAACATAGTGTTTCTAAAACAACCATGATTTATTAGCTCATATGTTCTTATGAATTTCCATCCCAAGAATCTTCTTTGTAGCACCCATATCCTCCGTATCAAACTCCTTACCCAACTTGTTCTTCAACTCATTTACATCATGATAATGGTTGGCATAAATCAATATATCATCAACATAAAGTAACAGGAAAATAAAAGAGCCATCACCAAGGCTCCTAACATAATTACAATAATCATAATCACACCTTCTATATCCATTATGAAGTTTGTATGAATCAAAGTGCTTGTACCATTATCTCGAAGACTGCTTCAAGCCATAAAAAGACCTTTTCAATTTGCAAATAAGTCTACCATGTCCAGTATCACTAAAACCCTCTGACTACTCCATGTAGATTTGTTTCTCTATATTACCATGGGGGAAAGTTGTTTTCACATCCATCTACTCTAAATGCATATCCCTACTGGCTACCAGGGCCTATACTACTCTAATAGAAGTATGTCTAATGACCACGCTGAAAAATATCATCATAATCAATCCCCTTGTGTTGTTAATAACCCTTTGAGACTAGGAGAGCCTTGAACTTTTCCCCTTCTTTTTTTGTTACTATTGGATTTTTCTTGTACATCCACTTGCAACCAATATCTCTTTTTCCTTATGGAAGTTGAACAAGATCCCCTGTCTTATTCTTTTTCAAGGACTCCATTGAAGGAGAATAGCAATCCAAAACGCAACAGAATTTAATTCTTTTTCTCCTTTAGTGATCCTTACGAATGAGCATGATCAGTGATAGAATCGTTACCTCTTGTGGCGATTGAAACCTTTGATGCAGATCTAAGGAGTGATCACAAACGTTAAATAGTGACAGCGCCTCTACTCAGTCCACACGAACGGATTCCTTCAGTCTCAGTGCTAGCTGCTATGAATGAAGGCTTTGAGTGATTGAGTGAGAGAGAGAGAGAGAGAGAGAGAGAGAGAGAAACAAAATTATCATCTAAACGAATGATTTTGCATAAGGGTTTTATTTATAGAATCACTTGCGTGGGCTGCAAGCTAAAAAGCCCACTTAAGTGTATATGGCCCATATCTTATGATATACCAAAATCACTTAAGCGTGTGGTACCTTACCATATTTCGGATTCTACTTAAGTGCATCGTACCTTACGATGTTCTACAATTCACTTAAGTGCATCATACCTTACAATGTTCCTTATTTACTTTATCTCTCATCAATCCGTCCTTTTGTGTGTGACCCTGTAGGTTTTTGTGACATTGGCAATTATATTAAATCACATATTTAACATAGTAAATAGTGAGCGGTATCTAGCAACACATCACTGATGCCCATGGCACGAAAATGTCATGTGATCTGACAAATCCTTTTGTGATAATACTTGTGTGTACAATTACCTTTTTGCCCTTATGTCTATATTGAACACACGACATAGATCGTGTCATCCTTGTCCAGTTCAATATTGGGCCATTAAACATTTATCCTGTTACGCAGGATGGGCAAATTCCATCTAGGTCACTCATGTCCCTCAAGATGCTTCGTGGAGTACCCATCAACTGTCTTTATGGTCATCCAGTTACGGATAACGTTTGATCAACAATAAAGCACTCGACTCTCCATCTAGAGTCCATATTGGTTTCAGGTTGAAGGGCGGTATACACCATTATCACCATGAGAATAACTTATGACACTTTGCATAACATTCTATATAGTATTCTCATAGCGGGTCAATCCAGTATAAATATTACTCCTAATATTCATACTTATGTTTAAGACTTGATAACTCCTTATCCATGATCCATGAGATGTGATCATCAGTCTATATACATAGTAGTCTTAATGCTTTAATGTTATCCCACTTCACAATAAAGCTCGACTACAGATACTTTAAGAATATTGTCCTTATGTTTAATGGGATCTTATGATTAAGTCACACTTGATACATTAAACTGACTAGCTATTCTAGGGACTTTATTAAACAAACATAATAAAGAAAAAAACCTTTTATTATTAATAAATAATTCGATACAAGTACCAAAAGTATTGACCTCTAGGGCTTACACCAACATCCATCTCATCCATCATAACACTCATACACCTATCTTTCTCCTGGCTAACCATAACCTATAGAAAAGTTGAAGGGTCTCCTGAACTGGTAAGAAGAGCATATGTTGCTAAGTCTTCAAACTTGTATCTCACTAGAGATGTAATATAACGGGGCTCCCTATCACGCACAAGTGTATAATCCTGTACTCCATCTGAATCATGCAGTCCACCTGAATTCGAGCCTGATTCATCATGTTGTTGGGCTAAAATCTGCCTTGGACTCACCGGTGGCTCCTCAATATCCATATGAATCTTGTCTTGTTTGGACTTTTCTACCTCACTATCTGTCACAAAGGCCACATATGACTGTTTCAACATCGACTGCTCATCAAATACAACATCTTTATGACAACGATCGTCCTCTTAACTGGATCCCACAACTTGTACCTCTTCACACCTTTATTGTAGTTAATAAAGATACATTATTTTGACTCGGGGTCAAGTTTAGACCGATCCTTCACATCAAAAATCCTCAAATTAATCATATCAATGGGGTTACCTGTACACACCTCATATGCAACTTTGACATTCAATGAAGCATATGGTGATCTTTTTACTAGATAGCATGCCATATTGAGTGTCGCTGCTCAAAAACCTTTTGAAAGACCAGCATTCAATGGAAGGAACCTTGTGCTGTACTCCAAAATTTGCCCTCTTCTTTTCAACTCTAATTGGCTTATGTTTTATCATCATATACATTTATGCATATCATTGATTCTATGGTTATGGGATCAAGGTATCTCTCTTTTGGCCTTCTTCAAGCTTTAGAAGAAAGAAAGGTGACAATTAATGGAAGAAGGTTAAGATATCCTCAACTTCATGATTACTCAAGCTACAAGGGGTTTCTTATGCCCTAGGGTATCTCAAATGGCACATTACTTCATCAGTTAATTGAGAATTGCTAGAGATTGGAAGTTGATCACACTTTCCTATCTTTTGGTCCTTGAGCTAAGAGTGTTGGTTATCCTAGTGTGTGGCATACCAATGGACCAATTTTTATTCATCTACATGTTATCATTATACAAGACATTTTTGCTCACAAGTTTCTCCATTTTCCCTAGGGTAATCAAGGTTTTGAAGATGTGCACTCATCTTTATCTTTTTGGACTAAAATTAGGGTTTATGATAAAATTAGTTTATTTCTGATTTTTTGAGCAAAACTTGATTCCATGGTATTCTATAAGTCCCTAAGTATCTACGTGTAGGAGATTGCCCATTAATTTTATTCAGAAGAAGTTCAATGGCTCAGATGATCAATGGTTGATTCAATTGGGGGAAAAGTCAACTAAGCAGATTAAAAAGTCAACTCTTGATTTTTTGGTCACAATTGTGTTCCACAAGTCAAATATGGTCTATGGTTGAAATTTGATCAAGAAAAGTCAAGATATTCATCAAAAATGAAGAATTATGAAAGGTTGGATAAATTGGAAATTAGGGTTTTAAGGAAAGGTTACAAATTTTGGGCAAGTTTGCAACCAATTTCAGTCAACTTCATGGCCATGTTTCACCTAGATGCAAGCTCCATTTTAAGACAATTTCAACATGATAAATGCAGTACTAAGTTTCATCTTTCCAATGGTTCCAAGAACTCCTCATTTGGTTGGTTACAACTCAAGATATACTCTTCTAAAGTCATGACCTTAAGTTTGTAATTTGGTTTTATACTTAGTAAAAAATTTCCAAGTGTTTGATCAAGTTTCAAGAAACCCCATCCACAACCATTTTCACCTAGATGCAAGTTTCATTTCAAATTTACTTCAACATGAAAGTTGTAGATCACATTCCCCTCTCCATTTTAGCTTCAAAAGGTTTCTCATTTTTTGGCTTAATGAGCAACTTATTGAGTTGCCAAGTTGGGTCCTCAAAATTGTCAAATGACCTATAATTTGCATGCATGCATGCAATTTCAAGTTTCTATTTTCGTGGCCATTTTTAGTGGACCTCTAGGCCTTATCTAATTTTTTTCCCCAACATGAAACTTGTTCATCTCCCTTCCCTCTTTCCAAAAAGCCCAGGTTTGCTTCATTTGGTCAAGAAACCATGGAGTTATGATGACTTGAACTTGACTGGTCCTTAATTTACATCATCATGATTGTCATCGATTTTATGCATGTCATCACCATTTGCTTGCAGCATAGCCACTCCACACGCACGCCACACCTCTTTCTTGCCTTTTATGACCAAACAACACACATTTTTCATGCATGCAATGATGCCTCAAATTGGCCAAATATGCAAATGTTCCATTTGCCCTTCCTTCTCTTTCCACTCTCTCTCAAGTCTCACGAGTTCAGGACCTCTTCCATTCCATTTCAACTCCCCAAAACGACATAAAACTCACCTTAATCCCATCCAAAATGCATGATACAAGTCTCACTTTCTCTCACTCTCATTTTGTCTAAAATTGGAATAAAAACTTTGCCACACGTGTTGACCTTTATGCCCTCACCTAGGGCTAATATAAAACTCATTTTCATTTTCTAAACCTATGGAGGACGTGGGAAAGAGGCAGAACAAAGACATAGCAGATCTGAACATCCTTCACTCTCATTTACTTTTTTTCCTCCATTTTTGATGCTACTCTTGATCATTTATCTGGATCACCATTGCTCATCATCTTCCTATTGGTCTTGTTCTTCTTCATTCTCCAAGAACCAAAGGTGCATTAGACACTCTCCACCAGGTAAGTTCTCCTCACTTTGTTCTTCTCCATGATAGCCATTCACCATGCTTAAGCTCATGCATATGCATCTGGAAGATCTACTCTTGAGTAGATCATGGAGCTAGGTCACATTTTCATTTATAGTCATGTTTAAATGATGTTTAAACATGGTTGAACCCTTATATTCATCCTCACTTTTCTCAATTATCTATTCTTTATTTTTGAAATCTAAAGGTGCCATGTTGTTCTACTATCTGCATACTTCATTTTTTTATTTAAACTTCATTTAATTTGGTGGAGAGATGAGAAAGTTATTTGAGGGAGAAGATGGCATGTTAGAGTCGGGATTAGGGTTTGTAATCTTATTCTGATGCATGGTTGAGGTTGAAGACGGGGAGGTGTCGTGTTGTGATTGACCATGGTTTTGTTTTGTCTTTTTGTGCTTAAGTGATAGAGTGACCGGTTGATGAAATGTTCCACATGATTTAAGCGTGACACTGCCTATTTTATTTCATTTTCATTTTTCTGTTGGATGTGTGAACCGGGCCGTGTTCATTTTGTTTTCCCCACCCCCCTTTCCGGCCCATTTTCGTGGCCAACTAATCTCCTTTTATCCTTTTTACTAATGCACACCCCCTATTTTCCTTTCTTTATTATTTGATTATTATTGTCCAAAAATCCCCAAATAATTCATGAATTGTACTTTGAATGTTATTTAATTTTCCATGTTTTTTAATTTCATTTTTGATTTATTTTAATATTTGTTTTGATTTTTAGAATTAAATGTGTTTATGTGTACCTAGTTGTTTATTTTGGTATGCACTTGTGCAACCATGTAGGATCTCTTTCCCATTCTTTCTTGACTAATTCATCATCATTTAGGAGTCCTAAATACACTCATATGGATCATTTTAGGTATCTCCAATTGACGCTTCTTTGCTTGATTACCTTGATTTCTATTTGCTTACCTTTGAGATCATAGTTTGGATTGTGTCTTGTGCATTCCAACTTGAGTACTATGAGTCCAAATGAATTTGATTCCTCTTGTTTATGTTTATTACTTACTTGGTCTTGGTACCCTTATACCTTGCTCTGATAATTTTTTGAATGACATTCCATTGCCACTTCATCATGATGACACATTAAGAGCTACATTCTTCTTTTCTTGACCTAGTTTGGGGTTTAGTGGATGGTGAAGCTCTTAGGAGTTTGAGATCCATTTTTTGTATGGTTTTATGTTGTTCTCATTTCATTTCTTCATGTCTCAATCTAATTTTACATTGATCATTTAATTTGATTGGACAAATGACTCCTTATTTGGATGATGTCCATCTTTTGACTTGCTAGTTATATTTGGACTTTAAGATCCTTTGCTTGTTGGTACCTATTAAGGTTTAATGTTTTAATATTATGATTTAAATAGGACTTTGCCTTTGTCTCATGACTTATAAGCATTCCTCACTTGAACTTTGTTTATCTTGTTGCATTTTGATAAAGTATTTTTTTTCCTAGGATGATATCTTTACTTGTTTATCAAGTTACTTGACTTTGATGTGGGTGTGAAGTTTGAATGACTTCCCTTGTTGCTATTGAACCTCATCTTGAGTTAACTTATTTCACAAGTCATACAACCCTTGATTTCATGTGTATGCTTCATTGTTTGTTTACTTCTTGCTTAAGCTTCTTTGAACTTGTGTGATTGTTTGCCTATCTTTTGGCTTATCTTGGAACATAGCTTGTGTGATACATTCTTGATGCTTGAGTGACTTGTATGTGGAGTTTAATATGTCATAAACTTCTGACTTGTATGTTTTTATACCATTTCCCCCATAATTCTACTTCATTTGTACTTGCTTGAAGTTCATTAGCCTCTAGGAGCATGACTAGGGTTTGATTTTTGATTATTACTTATCTTAACGTTTGAGTGTGCTTTGGTATAATGCCTTTGAGATGTCTTGATTTTCTTATGAGTATTGACACCATGTATTTGCTTTTGATCTCATTCATTTACTATTTACTTTGCCATGTCTAATTGTCCATACACTTGTGTTCGTTTCACTTTACAACTTTACAAGATGATTGTGTACTTTAAACCATGCATGCATGACCCTTAGGAGCTAGACAACATGTCTTTGTGCTTATTTGTGTATGATGGTTATGCCCATTTTGGTTTGGTAGTTTGTTGCTTGCTTAAGTTGTTCCCTCAACCTATTTGAATTTTGTCCCCCCCCCCCCCCCCTTTAATGACTAGTTTGAGTGAGTAGTTACTATATGTTAACATGTGACTTTTTGGTGATAATTTGTGATGTCTTAAAGCATTTTTTAGACTTGAGAATTCACCTTTTATCTCTTTCCGTATTGGTATGATTTCATCTTCTCTTCCATGACTTGATATGGATTATTTACCCTTTTTTTCATGACTTGATATGGATTAATTTGTTATTACTTTTCTTTTCTTTCA
This sequence comes from Lathyrus oleraceus, assembly GCF_024323335.1. Lineage (NCBI taxonomy): Eukaryota > Viridiplantae > Streptophyta > Magnoliopsida > Fabales > Fabaceae > Lathyrus > Lathyrus oleraceus. Next base: position 50,757,699 of record NC_066584.1, on the reverse strand, counting down.
TGACTTGATATGGTATTGTTTGTTTATTATTCCATGACTTGATATGGATTGTCATCTTCTTCTATCTCTTTTTCTTGTGTGGATAACATGTTCCCCATAGGATTTATTTGGTTCATTCTTGGTTAAGATTTAACTAAAGTAGACCTTAGGTTTGTTAATCAAGCATGACAACATTAGGTAGACCCCATTGGTCCTTAACCATAGGTCAACCTTTGTATGCTAATTTAGGTATCTGTTTCCCTTTTATCCTAACTTTAGGACCACTATTGCATGCCAACATTAGGTTTATCTCTATAATTCCTTTGGATTTTCCTTTCTCTCTTGCATTCATTCTAAAATAAAAACCTTTTTTTTAGTCAAAATCTAAAAACATTCTAATATTACTTGAACTCTTTAAATAATAAGAAAGAAGTACTCAGATACATCCTGCCTTGGGTGGACCATTTGATGTATTCTTTCAACAAAAATACTCAACCAATCACACTTCTTTTGCCGCTTGGCTTTTCTTATGAAAATTTTCAATAAGGGTGGTACCCATAAAAAGCACCAACAAACCAAATTTTTTGAGAAAAACTATGATGCTCTGATTCTTTTTTATACGTAGGCATTGGGTTGCAAAACCTAAGCGAGCGCAATAATAAAATTTTCTTTTTGTTTGTAAATAATTCAATCTTTTTGCATGCATTCAATTTTAGTTGGTAAGTTTTAGTATAAACACACCCTTTTGATTAGAACAACAAGAGTGGATCATGTAGAGTACTACAAACGTGAGGGGTGCTAATACCTTCCCCTCGCATAATCGACTCCCTTACCCATCTCTTGGTTGCGAGACCAATGGATTCATCCTTTGTAGGTTTATGCAATGCTTCCTTTTCCTATCTTGGAATAAATAACATTGGTGACGACTCTGTTTTATGTGTGTGTTTTTTCGAGATGCGACACCTTGCCTTCTTCGTCAGGGTCTTGTTCATCCCCTCTGCAACACCATTTTATTATGGTGTCTTCCTCACATAAAAGTGCCTTTAGATTCCATTCTCCTCAAATAAATGCATGAACTTATTGTCAATGTATTCAGTTCCATTATCGACTACAAATACTTAATTTTTCTCTGTGTCTAGTTCTCAATCTCTGCCTTCCACAGTTTGAACTTGGCGAAGACCTCAGATTTATATTTCATAAAATAAACTCACACCTTACGATAAAAATCATTAGTGAATGTCATAAATTACCTGGAACCTCTAATAGAGGGCTCTTTTGTAGGCCTCAGACATCAAAATGGACAATGTATAAGATTCCATTGGTCATGTGTTGCCCAATCTTGAAACGAAATCTACACGGTTTCCTAACAACATAATACTTGCACAATCCAATTGTGAAACTGCGAACACCCTTCATCAAATTCCTCTTATGTAGTTCCATCATCCCATATTCACTAATATAACCCAAACGCATATGCCACAATTTTGTTGCATAATTATCAGTTTCAACAGATGCTACATCATCCATTATTATGCCCCCAAAAAATATCTAAATGTTGCCAATAGTTATCCTTGTCTTCATCACTATCATTGCACCTCTGATAACCCTCATGATGTCTCTATCTCCATGTAACCAGAATGAATAACCATTCGATTGGAGAGTACCTAGAGAAATCAAATCCCTCCTTAATTTTGGAAGATAAACACCTCACTCAACGTGCACACGCCACAATCATCCAAAACACTTTCACTTTTCCCATTTCTAGTGATGGTACAAATTTTATCATCACATAAATAGGAAAAGCCATAATCACCTGATTTAAAAGAGTTGAACCACTCCCGATGCAATGTCATATGGTAAGAGCACCCAAAATCAAACACAAAGCAAATCCTCTTCACTATAAGAACCATCAATTTGAACTACATTTGTTGAACTATTGTTGTCTGACTTTTTGGACATTCCCTCTTCCAATGTCCAATTTGCTTCGAACCATAAAATTATGTTGTTTTTCAATCCTTAGAATTGAATCTCTTTTTATTTTCAGAACCCATTGCATTACCCTTGCCTCTACCATGGTCTTGACCTACCTTCACAAATAAACCTTCACCTAAACTTCCTTCACTTTCCTCTACACTTTGGCAATGTTATACGTGTTGCAAATCGAATTCAACTTAATTGCCTTCTTCCCGTATGTGAGAGTGGTCATCAGATGTTCATAAGAGCTTGGTAAAGAACACATCAAAATAATGACAGTATCCTCATCATTAACCTTCACACCAAGTTGTGTCAAATCAATGAGGATGTTGTTGAAAGGGTTTACATGAGTCTCCATATCGCCTCCTTCCTATATCTTCAAGCTATAAAGATGTTATTTCGTGAACAATTTGTTCACGAGCGTCTTGGATATGTATTGATTTTCCAATTTATCCAAAACATCCTTTAGAATTGTGAGGTCCAGGATATGATTCATCACACCATAAAAAAATGCAAAGTCTTATCAAACATGTGACTTTCTCCTTCATCTCGTTTTAATAAATGGTTGTGATGTCCATCAGTTTCTCATCACGAAGCGTCTTCTGTAAATCTTGTTGAGCCAACAAATCCTTAACCCACATTTGTCATAAATTGAAATTCCTTATTCTTTCGAACCGAGTCACTTCGAATTTTGCACCTCCAGGATTAAGCGTCATCTGATACCAATTGTTAGAACAAAAATGTGAATACAAATCAAAATAGAGATAAATACACAAAAACTGTGTTCATGTAGTTCGGTCAAATTGCATACGTCTGCAACTATATAGTACCTATAGCTCCCTTTATTTGTGTCTTATTAATGCATTAGATTACAGTGTTACAAGTCATATATATATATATATATATATATATATATATATATATTATAATATATATATATATATATATATATATAATATTATATATATATATATATATAATATACTAATTTTAGCTCATCTAAAACCACAATCCCTAATTTTCTTCAACAACCAATTATTTTTAATGTGTAACTAATACTTGAATTGTATGGTTGTTAAAACACAATAAAATTGATCAAATAATTATTCATATTTGAAATTGTGCACGATTTCTTTCTTGTTGAGTATGCAAAGAAAGGGGTTAAGATTAGAAATTTTTAGGTTGGGAATGGAAATTTTGGGCACGTGTTTCTATCTAGTTGAGTAAGCAAAGAAAAGGGGTAAAATTAGAAAATTTTAAGTTGGGAGATGAAATTTCTAAAATTAACTAATTTGAAATAAGGTTAAATAAATTAAAAAATGGTCATGATAATAAAAAATTTAAAATTAATTGTTATACACGATCAGATCAATGTAAAAAAATATTATAAAATAGATATCTCTAATTGTTGTAAACTTGTGATTGACAGACAATACTATTTACTCTAATGGTGTTTATAAATTAAATAATAATAATATAAAATAATGTAAGATCTAGTTTGTGGACACCTGTGCTTCAGTGATTCTGTTTACCAAATCAGCATAAGATAAATAGCAAGGATTAAATTTGTTAATGCAAAATATGTAGAGAATGAAATAATTTTATAGGAACAGAAAACAAATTTAACTCAAATTTTATATCGCATTTTAAAACGACAATACAATCCATAAATTTGTGGCACAACTTTCAGATAACTAACAAGAACAAAATATTACTCAACTTAGTAAAATATTACTCAATTTAGTAACATCGATAACTTATTCATGAATATATGACCTAAATCTTCTCTACATAAATAGATAAGCAAAACAACTATCAAAACCGAGAAAGTGGATATTCCTTGTTTTGAATATCTACATATAGACAACAGCATTGAAGACACCCAGTTAGGTGTTATACCTGTTCGTTTCCCTTGAGAATATTGTACTTACAAAGTGGACATGTTGCATTCATCTTTAGCCATTTTACTATGCAAGAAGAATGGAAGTGATGGTTGCAGGGAAGAGTATGAAGCTCCACTCCATCCTCATACGGACAGAGGCATATACAACATTCCTGAAAAGCAAACATCAAATAATAATAAAAATATACTCCACTTAAAATTGTAAGTTATTTTAGAAGTGTTCGGGCCTACATTTTACTTCCAAGAAATATTTAGCAGAAACTCAACTAAAACCATCAACAAAATCTTAATAGAAATCTACTATCTGTTTTTTTTACTAATAATCCTTTTTTCTTTTGCAACATGACTTTAAAAAGCTAAACTAAAACCATTTTTCTTGCTATTTGTTTAATTCAAGTTTGAACTTCTATCAGTTAAATGGTAAATTTCTAAAATATCAAGGGGCTTCGAAAGCTAGTTTTTAAGTTTGATTCATTTCTTTTTCCCCTTTAAATGCCCAGATTCACATGCATGCAAACACGTAGAGCTAAAGTAACAATCTTCATGTGCAGTAACACTAAAATAGAAAATCAGGGAACCATTGATTTCCCTTTCTCAGAAGTGATAAATTATAAATATCCAAGACTGAAATAAATTGTGTTTCAGGAAACCATACTGCATCCTCAGGTAAAAGTATCCGTTCATTATCCAAGTATTCACTGGATGTATCTGTGGGAACCATCGATCCAGCTCCACCGCTAGCCTTTTCCTCATTGTTTAATAATCGAAATCTGTATTTTGGAAGTATACTAAGGTCTGCTTCTGACGCACCTTCCTATATTCTCTCAAAATGAAACAACTAGAACAGTTAGAAGGTTCCCATGTTATTGTTCAGTCAGTTCAAAATACTTTTTTATTCATACCTGTCCTGCAACAGCATAGAGAATAGCAATGATGCAGGGCAAACAACAACAGAGAGCAATGCCAATCAAGCATGCCAAAACAACACAGAAGATGGCAAAGAAGACATCAAATGCCAGAAAGATGACAGCCAACCTGTAAAGATTGAAAAACAGATCATTATGTTCATTATATCAACAAACTTCACAAATCTATCAAATAGAAAAAATAGAGTAACTGCCCATTTTGGACGTCTATAAATACCCTCAGTATCACCTTTGTTCTTCATTTATATTTGAGATATCAAATTGGTTCTTCAATAGCAATTAATGAAATCAATTTTGTTCTTTTAAGGACTGGTTGGGTTGTCATGCTAAGGACCATACTGATGCAGTTATAATGGGTGGCCAAATTTGGCCTTTGACCAAGAAACATTCTTTATTGAAAAAACTTTCCACGGTACTTCTGAAAGCTACGAATTTGAAAAAGAAAATCTAGGTTCTATTGTAATAAGTGGTGACTAATATTTAATCACATGTTTCACTTTAAATAGAGGAATATAAGGAATCATTTTTATATACATAATTCAATTAAATGGATCTAGCCACTAGTTGCTAAGTGTAGTAACTATGTGTGCTGGTATCCTCTTATAATGTATAAAAACAAAGGGTATTGAAGAAGTCTTCTTTTATCCAAAAACAAGAATGAAAAGGAGCATGTCTTTCGTACATAATAAACCCCCCCTAAATCAACAAACATATACAAAATCACACACACACACATGCATTTTCAGGCACCTTAACAAATAGAAAATATCATGTGTATGCGAGTGAATCTATAAATGCAGATTAAATATCATACTCTTAAAATTGATATATAACATTATTCTTAAAATGTAAAAAGTAAAAGCTTACCAGTACAAGCTTGGAGCATTTTCCAGAAGGATATCACCACCAGAGACAACCCAGTAAAAACCCACCATCCACCAAATGAATGAAACCCCGGTATTTATTGATTCACATCGCTTGGTGAACCTGTTTTGCAGATAAACAAAATAAGTGTCTACAAATCTTAATTACTTGATTCAGTCCAGCAATGTGATAATAAGCCAAACCACACATCTTTACATATAGCTAAAGTGGATTAACATGCATTAGCCAAGTTCATTTAGAAGAGGAAGAGACATTTTATTTAATTTTCAAAAACTGTACATCGGATAATGTGAGGTATGGTATGGCATCTGTTACAAAAACGTAAGTAGAAGGTGGAATATATACTGAAATCCTAATGAAACTACAAAATAGGAAGAAATCCAATGATAGTTGTCAATAGCACCCTGCTGTAGCTGCGTAAAACACCGGCCATTACTTTCACTTATGTGGTGTAGCAATTTCATGATACTGCCGCAATCAATGGTGGAGCTTCCCAGTGAAAGGGGAGTCCCTGCTCCCCAATTTTTTTAAATATTAGGTATATATATATATTAATATATATAATATATATATATATATATATATATATATATATATATATATATATATATTATATATTTGGCATTGATTTATAGTATATTGCAAGAGATGTAGCGGCATAATGTTAATTTTTCTACTGCTAAGGTTTGGTATCAACTCCAGCAGGATTCATTTTTGCATTTCTACATTGAACAATTGAACAAAATGTGGCCAGTGTCTTCATGGCGTCGAACTCTCTTCTTTATATAAAAAATGTTTTTACTGTTTCGCCTCAATACCAAACTTATGCTTAGATTACGCATTTAATATGTATATGTATCTATGGCCCCCTCAAAGAACCAAGGTAAGCTCCACCACTAATAGTGTTTGAAGTGCGTGAAAAGGGGGCAACTTAAGCACCCGAGAATTAAAAAATGCCCTAAAAAACCAACATTTCAGAGGGGGCCGGGGGCAATCTAGGGATTTCAAGACCAATAAAGGTTACAAAATGGAGAATGCTAACTGTTTGTAGTCTAACACGATACACGGCAGACACAGCCTTCATCCTCCCGACATCCCAGTTTCTGACATTATGTTGGAAACAGAGTAGCACAATTGTGAGAATTTTATGGTTATACTTAATTCGTGATGACATGTTGTCTTTTAACAGAAAAAGGGAGCCATCAACCTTTCAAGAGGCTGGAAGAAGCTTAGATGCTTCTCTCTGCGGCGGATGACAACAATGCATGAAGGAATAGAAGCCTTGCATAAAAACAAAACATGTGAACTTGTTGAATTTCCAAAAGGTCTGAAAGCCATCAGGAATAAATGGATATACAAGATAACGAGATGGTAATCTGCTCATGTAGAACGATATCGTGCAACACTGGTGGTTAAAGGATATGCTCCGAAAGAAGGCATTGATTTCAATGAAATATTGTCCCCAATTGTTAGACTCACTACTCTCAGAATAGTGTTGGCTATGTGTGTTGCATTTGATTTACATCTTGAGCAATTGGATGTAAAGACTGCTTTTCTTCGTGGTGAATATGAAGAAGAAATATATATGCCCCAGCCATAAGGTTTTGAAGAAGAATAAAAATAAAACTTGATTTGCAGGTTGACCAAATCTCGGCACAGTTTAAAGCAGGCGCCGAGGTGTTGGTACAAGAGATTTAATTCCATCATTATTAGCCTTGGGTACAACAGACTTAGTTCACACCATTGTACGTATTACAAGAGGTTTGAGGATAATGTAATGATTTTATCATTTTGCTGTTGTATGTGGATGACACGTTAGAGACCACCCACCAACGAAGCTTGACGACAACTTTTCAGCCAGCATTAACTGTTTTCAATTCACTACCTCAGGCTTCCTTTGTCACTTTTCTGCTCACTTTTGTTCACTTTTCTTTCTGCTGCAGGTTGCCCCCCTGGTCTCCCTCTTTTATCACTTTTGCCTAGTTTCTCTTCTCATGTTTTTCTTTCACTATGCGGTTTTCTTACACAAAATGATTCCAATCCTATGTTATATTTATCAAATAAAAAACAAAGCCTCCAATGTCAATGTAAAATCTACAATAATATGCACAACGCGACATTATGACCAGCCACAACTCTGATGATCTCACAACAACTTATTCCAAATAAATATGATAACAGTTTCTTCAATAAGTCCACAACATAATAAAACAAGTGTCCTAACATATCACTCTAATGTAATGTTATGTTGTATATTGCCAGCAATCTCATAAAAACTTGAAGTTAAATTGCAGGCAACATAAATATTCATTGAACACTACGTAGAACATAACATCATGCTCTTTTCAGTTCTGTTTAATTATAATTTTTTGCAAGTAAAATAAAAGTACACAAATCACATAACTAGTTATATATAAAACTAATATGTTAATTAACAAAGTTAAGTTAAATTTATATGCATACATAAACCCTAGCATGCAAAAAAACTTGAGCTGCAAATAGTAAGAAAGTCAAACATCTAAAAAAATCGAATATAATTTACCTGGACTGAGATGAGTTCCCGTCACCGTCATCACTGTCGCTTCCGTCAGAACTGGCTCCGTCGTCGTTCTCCCTCTGCCACCGCCTCGAATCTCTCCGGCTACGGCGGTTGTACTCAAGCCACACTAGAACAACATGAACGAAACACTGCAGCGCGTAACCGATGATCCAAATTCGGATCGGCGTGATCGGAGTCTCGTCAACGGTGCACGACAACATCACCACCGAAACCACAACGAACGCCATGTTCCATGATATATCTAGCGCTACAACTGGCTTCGAGTATCCCCAGTCAGCACGCCGCTCTTCTAGTTCACGCGCCGCTGTCTCTCGCACCAGAACCGACGGTCCTCTCCGTCCGGCGGCGCGTCCTAGAAGAAGCGCGAGGGATGTAGAGCGTCCTCCTTCATGGCGTGAACGGAGGAGCGGCGCCTCTTGCGTTTCAGAGGTTGTTGTTTGAGAAGACATCGTTGAGCTAGAGAGAGAAAACGCGCGTTTGCATAATTGAAATTGAAAAGCGAAATGAATTGAAAAGGCAAATTATTAAATATAATAGAGAGAAAAAACCTTTGGGAGATGAATAAGAAATTGGAATTTAGGGGAAAGTGCTTTTATGAATCTCGCGCGAGTTGTAACTGGTTAGTGAAGGAGTGGAAGAAAAAGGAAAAAAATGAATAAGTGATTATTTATTAGTAGTACTAAGAAGGAAGAGAACAGAACAGTGTAACGCGTTGAAAGGTGGATCGGAAGGGGAAAAATGGTTGTTGAGAAAACGGTGTGGTACGGTGATTGGTGGATGATAGGATATTTGAAATCCCGTAATTAGTGTCACAGATATGTTATGTTACTATCGTGTTCATCACTTCATTCTTCTTCCATTACAAACGGTGGCAACCGATCCAACAAAAATAAAGAAAATTATTATTAATATAAGACTTTTATTTTTTAATCGTTAACATATGTTTTGAACACGTACGTTAACAAGACTTTAAAAATAATGGATAATTAAACAATTTTAAAGGGAATAGTTCAACTTTGATTTTCATCGGGAAAATTAGGTCAGATTAGGTTGAGGAAAAAAAACGAAACTAAATAATTATTAACACATTTTTGTGAATCAAACATTATCAAATTAATGTTATCAACTAAGGGAACACAATAAAATCAATTATTATTATTTATTATTATTAAAAAATAACACATTAAACACATATAAGTCATTGTTGACAAAAAAAAATATCTTACCTCTAATCAGTTATCTCAAATTTGACAATCATATCAATATCTTTAGAAGTATCATGAATATGCTCGTAATGAATAGATGTCAAAACACCAATGAGATCTAAAAATAAGATAATAAGAATAAACTAAAATATGGATGTTGCGTGCATCAAATAAAAATTATCACAATATACTATAATACAAACATTTACAACTATGAATAACTATACTAAACTGGTAAGTCAAGATTTCTCTATAAGAAAGTATAGACAGATCATATCCATCAATACAACAAAAAAACAGATTTAAGATCGGTTGAGTATAAGGTTACATTGGTTTCATATACGAGGTGACGAAGGTTGTCATAAAAAATGTATTACTTTACCTCTCGATTTTTATTCAATTGGAGAGTAATGAGTAAAGGACATGAGTTCAATCCCCGGAAGATCCATTTTGGAATTTTTAAATGACGAAAAACACTTTTTCCATTGGTCTTGACAACTATGACTAGCAAGACAAACACAACTTTAAGGGTATGACTGCAATGATGAACAATGTAACATGTACCAAAAGAACATGGTGACATGGGAAACCATAAAGGCAAATTCTTTGAACCAAAGAGTAAAGGAGGTACAAAGTAAGATGTGGAGGAACATGAGCATCCTCACTGTATTGTCCTAACTAAAAACAAGGAATTATGTGTTTGGCATCAAGGCAAACATCTCTTGGTTCAAAAGATGGGCAAATGTCCTAAAAGGGTAGGTATGGGATCCAAAGGAGAATGATGATTAGTACAAGGAATAGTATATCACTACAGGAACAAACAATTTGAAACCAAAGAAGAATGGTATATTGGATCCATGAAGGAATAAACTCTGAACCAAAGAGTAAAGGAGGTACAAACTAAGATGTGGAGGAACATGGGCATCCTTACTATATTGTCATAACCACAAAATAAAGAGAATTAAGTGTTTGGTTCCTGTCATACCCCAAAATTTGCCCATTAATATTATAAGGCATTTCTTAGGCACTCCAACTTATTTTTCAAGGCATTGACCTTAAAGGAACAAAGCCCAGCTCACAACATGCCCAATCCAGAAAAGGCCCAAACTAGCTTGCTCGCTAGGCGAGCAATTCCTTCGCCTAGCGAACCCTTCGCTATACAGCTCGCCTAGCGAAGCTTGCGAATAACAGAATTTTCGGGCTTCATTCTGAGCCCATTAGGTCACAACAAGAGCATTATAAATAGCCAAGCTTCAGTCAGAAAGAGGGGGAACAAAAACAGACGACGACGGACGGAGACCCTGGCATAGAAACCCTAAAGACTAGTCCAGAGAGGGCGAAGTAAAGAAACCCTGACGGCCGCTCATCCGCACCGAAGTTACCGCCGTCCAACTCCACCCGATACCAAAAGCGATCTGCCAGTTCAGTGTTACAATTCAGCTGCAACAGGTTTGCGCATCACTATTGTTTTATGCTTCCAAGTTGTAATCTCTAAATACATAATGCATCATAATCGAATTTTTGGATATGTAGTTAGATTTTGCATGTGAGTTTAAGTATGCCTGCCTATCCTGAATGTTTGACCATATTATTTCTGTAATTGAATACCATAAGGCTTGCAGCATGCTGAGATTATACTGTTCTGAAATTCAAAACCCGCAGCCGCTCGCTAGCACATCGCTAAGCGAGCATGTAGCGAATATTCGCTAGGCCTTCGCTAGGCGAGGCAGAGGCGAACGTGACAGTCGCTAATATTTTGGTTGTTATGTCCTATGCTTATCTGATCTATTCTATGTTAATTCTGTGTTGTTTGCCTGACATGCATACTGCTGTGTTCGTTTTGCGGTGTAATCCTCGATTGCACCCTGATTTGGTATTCTAACCCGTTTGCTGAATGTTGCAAAGGTTCACACACCCCAGGAAAAGATTGTTGTTTAGGTCTTCCACTTTATTTGTGGGATACCCTTGTGAAGATCTACCCTAAATTGTTTAATTAATTTTAATGTAGTAATCTTAATGTATTATTTTTAATATATTGATTTTAATGTGGAGATTCATCCTAATTACCTAATTAGCTTTAAAATATGGCCTTTAAATATGTGATCTTGGACCTCTCTTTTGCCTTACGATATTACGGTATTACGGTCATGTCCCGCGAATGTGGGGATACACTTAGCAAAGACCCTTCGATTAAATCATCATAAAATAAATCATAGTCCCTCGGATGTTGCCTCGAATATATGATTTTTGTCCCTCGATGACCCTTCGGTGTAGCCTACGGTTAAATGATGATCGTCCCTTCGAATGCTAAGGTATCCTTACAACTGTTGCCTTCAATGACCAATCGATGACCCTACGATGACCCTTTTACATCCAAAGGATAAAACTACTTACTTCTCAATAGTAAGGACAGTTTTACCCTCACAAGGATAGGAAATGCCCATAAAGACCTTGGCAGGTATAACTCTTAATTGCTTATTCATAACTTAAAATACTTTTCACACCTCACACCTTTCAAAACATCTTTTAGAAAATCACCACTTGGTATACATTCATACTAGAATCATTACCGAGTTATATTTTTCTAAACAACTTTCAAAACTAAATGAGATAACCACTTTGTATACATTCATACAAGAATCATTACAAAGCTAAAGTCTCTTTTCAAAACATTTTCTAAGCATTTCATAAACACTTTTTCAGACAATAAAAATATAAGTGATTAAGCAATTAAGAGCCCATGGATAACCATGGATACAAAGGGTGCTAATACCTTCCCTTTGTATAATGTACCTCCCGAACCTAAGAATTTAAATTAAGGTCTTTCCTGTTCTTTTCCACCTTTCCTTATTGGATAAAAGAAAAGTCGGTGGCGACTCTTGCTAACCGCGACATTGCGATTAAAAACACATAAAGTCAGTTCACCGTATGACAGAACTGGCGACTCTGCTGGGGACCCTTAAAAAGAGAGGTTACCTTAAAAACAAGATCACTTATTCCAAATTGTCTGATTTACTTTTAAGGGATTGCGTGGGTATTTTTGAGTGAAAGATCCTACACCCGGATCTAGTGTACCTTAGGTAAGTAGCAATAGATCATCGTGACTATCCGGCGTATACTGGAATGGTTAAAATGATGGCTACGGTTAATGTGACACTTTGGATGTCCTGATGTTCCTCATGTTTACTTGAGGAAAAATTTGGCTTCCGCGTGGTGTCATCAAAGCATTAACCAGACCTTTAGAACCCTAATTGACTCATCCTAGCCATTAGAAAGTAGTGAGATAACTGACTTCGGTTCCGACTGGGGTTGGTTGAGACTCGATACTACACTCTTTGAGATTGGACTTTAGAGAAGCTCCGGTCAACCACTTGGTGTTGCACTGAAGTGGACTTAAAGGAAGGTCGATGATTTGAGATCCTTATAGAACCCGGTTACTATTCTAGGACAGGTTGAACCAACCAAACTTCAGTGGGGAGGGTACTTACCTATGGAACTCATGCAAGCCTTAAAACTTAGGAATGATTGTTGTGTGACTTGCTTGTGCTTGCTATTTACATAACATCATAACATCATAACATCATAACATCATGACATTGTACTAACCATTTCAAGGACTTAGGGATTTAGCTTTGCCCTGTTAAACAGGTTATGGCTTCCAGGAAGACTATCCGGATCAATCTTGTAACGATCCCTCCTCAACTCAAGGATTTAGTGTCAGAACTTCCCGATCATGCTCAGTTCATCAAGAAACATGGTTCTATCCTCAATTTGGTTACCACTGGTTTCAAGGAAGATATGATGAGAGTTCTATTCCAGTTCTTCGATCCTAAGCATCATTGCTTCACCTTCCCAGATTATCAGTTGGTACCCACATTAGAAGAATTCTCCAAGTTGCTAGGGATACCTATTCTTGACCAAACACCTTTCAGTGGTTTAGAAAAGGTTCCGAAGTCTGAAGAAGTTGCCGCAGCTTTACACATGACAAAGTTTGACATTGAAATTAATTGGGTAACAAGAAGTGGAGTTAAGGGTTTACTTGCCAAATTTCTGATAAGTAAGGCCCGAGAATTCCTAAAAGTTATGAAGGTCCATGCTTTCGAAGATGTCCTAGCATTACTAATCTATGGTTTGGTGTTATTCCCTAATCCAGACCAATTCATAGACGTGAATGCTATTAAGATATTCCTCACTCATAACCCTGTGCCTACCTTGCTCGGAGATATTTTGCATTCCCTTCACACCCGTACTAGGAAGAGACAAGAGACTCTCATGTGCTGCATACCTTTATTGTCTAGGTGGTTTATTTCGCACCTTCCTCAATCAGTCTTGAAGAATGATCAAAATCTGAAATGGTCTCAAAGGATAATGGCACTCTCCCATTCAGACATCCGTTGGTGTTCTAATCTCAGAGAAAATGTTATCCTCATCGACCGTTATGGAGAATTCCCTAATGTACCACTCATGGGGATAAGAGGAGGCATTACTTATAATCCTGCCTTGGCCTTACGTCAGTTTGGTTATGCTCGAAGAGATGGTCCACATGAAATGATTATTCAAGGTACAGTGTTTGACTATGACAATGACTCTCAAGGTCTCTGTCAAAGGTTCGCACGAGCTTGGGGCATGGTGAAAAGAAGCACCTTAGGACAGAAAAACTCTATTCCTATGGAACCTTATCTCAGATGGGTACGCGCAAGAGCTCGTGAACTTGTCATGCCATATCTTGCAGTCGGACCGCTGATTGTTGAACCAGAAACTGAAGAAGGTACTTCTCAGATTATTCCTTATCCAGATATGCCTACCGATGTTGAAGAGTTGAAGAGATCCTGGACCCAGTTGAGAGAAGAAAGGGATACTTTCGAAGCTCAGTTCAAGGCATAAAAGAAGAAAGTACTAGAGCTCACCAGCCAGCTTAATGAGGAACGAAGACTCAATGTGTATCTTCGCCCAAAAAGAAGCCGCCCCTGGGAGACTTAAGCTTTCATTGTATTTTTATTATTATTTTTGTAATGAACATTGATTAAAAAAAATTAGTAATAAAAGTTCCTCTCTTTTTGGTAGTTTACGCAAAGTTAAATTCCAAAAGTCCTTGAAAACATTTCATACATTGCATTGCATAACATAACATTGCATAACAGGTACTCTAAAGGATCATATTCTCACGGTCTTCCTCTTAAACAGAAACATGGCCCTCAAACAAACTGTCAAAGACCTCCAGGCTCAGAATGCTCAATTCCAGGAGATGATGCTAAGCTTATCCAAAGGGCAGGAGGAACTGAAGGCCCTCTTGCTCGAGAAGAAGAAAGACCAGAAACCTATGAGCTACATTAACACGGGAAGAAGGCTTAAAAGACAGGCCGCGGGAGTCAAGTTTGGAATTCCAAATGGTCCAGAAGAGGAGCCGGAGAATGATTCAGAGGAGGAGAATGTTGATTTCTCCAACCCTGAGGATGACGATGAAGATTATGAAAATGAACAGTACTCTCCAAGAGATGATAAGTACAAGTTGCTGGAAGAACGTATACTAGCCATGGAGGGTCAGAAGGCGCCCGGTCTGGATTTCGAAAGTTTGGGTCTGGTCTCCGATGTGACCATTCCTCGCAAATTCAAGATCCCCACTTTCACTAAGTACGATGGTGCGTCTTGTCCTCAGATGCATCTGAGAGCTTATGTGAGAAAGATTCAGCCGCATACCACTGATAGGAAGCTATGGATCCATTTCTTCCAAGAGAGTCTGTCTGGTACACAGTTGGAATGGTATTATCAACTCGAGAGCTCGAACATCCGCACCTGGACTGACTTAGCAACAGCTTTCTATAAACAATACCAGTATAACTCTGAACTAGCGCCTACCCGGCTACAGTTGCAGAATATGACTATGGGATCTAAAGAAAGCTTTAAAGAATATGCTCAGAAATGGAGAGATTTGGCTGGCAGAGTCAAACCCCCTATGACCGACCGAGAATTGGTAGACATGTTCATGGGCACGCTGACCGGCCCATTCTACAGCCATCTACTGGGAAGTTCTTCATCAGGGTTCACTGAACTTATACTGACAGGTGAACGCGTGGAGAGCGGCATCCGAAGTGGAAAGATACAGGCGACTACCTCCGCAAGCGCCAAAAGGTCCTATCAGGGGAGGAATGAATCGAATGCTGTGTACGGTCAAAAGGGTCGTAACAAGAAAAATCGGGACCATACCATTGGAGCGGTTACGATTGCAGCATCGCCATCTCAAAACTTCCAGCCCAAACAAGACAAGCTAAGAAGGCAGTTTACCAGGATCAATATGACCTTGGCACAGGCACTGCAGGGAATGCTAAAGGCAAATTTGATCACCCTCAGAGATCCTCCTACGAAACCCAACACTACTTCTTCTCGTTATAACCCCAATGCCAGGTGTGCATATCACTCCGATAGCCCCGGGCATGATACAAACGATTGCTGGTCATTGAAGAATAAGGTTCAGGATATGATCGAAGCTGGAGAAATTGAATTTGAGCCTCCGGAGACTCCTAATGTCATCACTGCTCCCATGCCTAATCATGACAAGACTGTTAATGTTGCGGATGATTATTCTCACATCACTACTGTAGCAGACTTAACATCTCCTCTCCTGATCATCAAGAAGAATTTATTGCAAGCTGGTTTATTTCCAGGTTGTGCTGAAAGTTGCGATCTTTGTGTACTTCGGCCCAACGAGTGCTTGAAGTTGAGGAACGGTATTCAACGGCTGATGGATGATCGTACAATTCTCTTTGAAAGGATTCCTAAGGTGGAAAACACTGTTGAAGAAATATCTGTGATTGCAAGGTCCAAAGTTCCAGTGAAGATTACTGCTCCCAGAGTACCTGTGAAGATTACTGCTGAGCCCAAGGTAGCTCCCCTAATCATTACTGCACCTGGCCCAGTACCATATGCCTCAAGCAAATCCCTTCCGTGGAACTATGGAGGTGATGTTTACATCCATGGCGTAAAGCAAGTAGGTAATTCTGCTAATCCTAATGACATTGTTGGGACTAGTAGAGTCACTCGAAGCGGAAGGATCTTCTCTCCAGAAATCTCACCTCCCGTCCTTGAAACTCGAGGAAAGGAGCCAATCACTCCTTCTCAGTCAGAGACACCGGTCGAAGTTACTACCGATGATGTTGCCAAACAGGAAATGGAAGAAGTGTTGAAAATCATCCGTAAGAGCGATTTTGATGTGGTAGAACAGTTGGGCCATACCCCGTCTAAGATCTCGATGTTATCCTTGTTGTTATCTTCTGAGTCTCATGCCAATGCACTGATAAAATTCCTGAAGACCGCTCATGTACCTCAGGAGACATTCGTCGATCAGTTCGAAAATTATGTTGCCCATCTGGCTATTGACAATGGCCTAGGCTTTTCTGATGCTGACCTGACACCAACGGGAAAGAATCACAATAAAGCCCTGCATATCTCCATCGAGTGTAAAGGCATCACCTTGTCTCATGTGTTGATCGATAATGGCTCTTCTTTGAATGTGCTACCGAAAGCCGTGCTCGATAAACTTGACTGTAAAAGCATTGAACTGAAACCTAGTGACATTGTGGTACGTGCTTACGATGGTGCGAAGAGCGTTGTCCACGGTGAAATGGTCCTCCCTATCAAGATAGGACCTCAAGTCTTTAACACTACCTTTCACGTAATGAACATTCGTCCTGCCTATTCATGCTTGCTGGGACGCCCTTGGATTCATGGGGCAAGTGCTGTAGCTTCATCTCTCCATCAAAAGTTGAGGTATCCAACAGAGGGTAAGATTGTCACTGTGTGCGGAGAAGAAGAGTACATTGTCAGTAGTGTGCATGCCTTCAGATACGTCGAGATGGATGGTGAATTCATTGAGACTCCTTGTCAGTCATTTGAAGTAGTTCCTCCGACTAATCCTGTCCTTAAGCCAACTTCCTGTGCGCCTAAGGTCATTTGTGCTCCTCCTGCTATGATTTCTCTGAAGGACGCTCAAGCCGTGGTTGAAGATGGTAATCGTACTGACTGGGGTCAACTGATCGACGTACCATACAAGTCTGACAAGTCTGGTTTGGGATTCAACTCTGAAAAGATGGTCAAAGATCAAATTAATGCTGTAGAAGATGCTGATAGCGATTGCGACCTGGATAGCTGGATTTTCCCAACAATTGGTGACGGACTCAATAATTGGAAGGCTGAAGACACTATCCCGATTTCCTTTAGTCAGGAGTAATTGTTATTGTCTATTTTAGTGTTGCAAATTTTTTTAGTTTTTACAATCGAACTTCTTAAAGCATTGTGTCTATGCCCAGGGCACAATAGCTAATTTGTTAAGGGTTTTGTCATTTTCATAAGCATATTCATATTCAATAAATCAATGGACTTTTTGCATTCAAATATTGCGCTCTTCATCTTTCCTATCATCTTCCAAAAAAGGCTATGTTTTCTTACACACACTCACGTAACAAATTGCAGATCCACACCCACTCTGGATCCTGTTGATAATAGCTCTACTACTGTTCATTATGCCTTTGAAAATCCGATCTACCAAGCTGAGGATGGAAGTGAGGAAGATTGTGAAGTACCTGGAGAACTTGCCAGACTGTTACTGCAAGAAGAAAGGACCATACAGTCGCATGAAGAGTCAATCGAAATTGTAAATCTAGGTACCGAAGTGGACAAGAAAGAGGTCAAAATAGGAGCAGGCTTGGAAAACAGTGTCAAAGGAAGATTGATCCAGATGTTACATGACTATGTAGAGATTTTCGCTTGGTCTTATGAAGACATGCCCGGATTGGATACTGATATAGTAGTGCATCGTCTGCCAATGAAGGAAGACTGTCGTCCTGTTAAGCAAAAGGTTCGTCGCATGCGTCCTGAAATGTTTGAGAAAATCAAAGTCGAGGTTATGAAACAATTTGATGCAGGTTTTCTGGCTGTTACTTCTTATCCTCAATGGGTTGCTAATGTGGTACCAGTGCCGAAGAAGGATGGTAAGGTGCGAATGTGTGTAGATTACCGAGATTTGAATAAAGCGAGTCCCAAAGATGACTTTCCACTCCCGCATATTGATGTTCTGGTAGACAACACCGCTCAACACAAAGTATTCTCCTTCATGGACGGCTTCTCAGGATATAATCAGATTAAGATGGCACCTGAAGACATGGAGAAAACTACGTTTGTGACGCAATGGGGCACTTTCTGTTATAAAGTAATGCCATTCGGTTTAAAGAACGTCGGGGCAACGTACCAGCGTGCTATGGTGGTTTTGTTCCATGATATGATCCATCATGAAATAGAAGTATATGTGGATGACATGATAGCCCGATCTCATACTGAAGAAGAACATCTCGACCATTTGTACAAATTGTTTGAGAGGTTGAAGAAATACAAACTGAGATTGAACCCGAACAAATGCACCTTTGGCGTAAGATCCGATAAACTCTTGGGCTTTATTGTCAGTGGTAAAGGAATTGAGGTTGACCCGGCTAAGGTGAGAGTTATTCAAGAAATGCCAGTTCCACGTACAGATAAAGAAGTCAGGGGTTTCTTGGGACGTTTGAATTACATTGCCCGGTTTATCTCCCATTTGACCACTACTTGCAAACCCATCTTCAAGTTACTGAGGAAAAACAAAAGATGATATGGAATGACGAATGTCAAGAAGCTTTTGACAAAATCAAGAAGTATCTTCAAGAACCTCCGATCCTGATACCACCAGTTGAAGGAAGACCTCTAATCATGTATTTGACCGTGTTAGAAAATTCAATGGGGTGTGTGTTGGGGCAACATGACGAGTCTGGTCGAAAAGAGCATGCCATATACTACCTTAGCAAAAAGTTTACCGACTGTGAAACAAGATACTCACTGCTCGAGAGAACTTGCTGTGCTTTGGCCTGGGCTGCTCGCCGACTAAGACAGTATATGTTGAATCACACTACTTTACTGATTTCTAAGATGGACCCTATCAAATACATATTCGAGAAACCTGCCCTCTCCGGAAGAATAGCAAGATGGCAGATGACTTTAACGGAATATGATATCCAGTATACTACCCAGAAAGCAATCAAAGGAAGCGTGCTAGCTGATCAGTTGGCTCATCAAGCGGTGGACGATTACCAATCTATGAATTTTGAGTTTCCAGATGAGGATGTCATGCTTGTTACTGATTATGAAAAACCTGGACCGGATAAAGGACCCGATCTGGGATCCCGATGGACTATGGTGTTTGATGGATCTTCTAATGCATTGGGCCATGGTGTTGGGGTTGTAATTATTTCTCCCGGGGGTTACCATACACCTTTCACTACCGCACTATGTTTTGATTGTACCAATAATATGGCTGAGTATGAGGCATGTATTTTGGGACTCAGAGCTGCTATAGACCTAAGAATCAAGTCTTTAAGTGTGTATGGAGACTCAGCATTAGTAATCAGTCAGATCAAAGGAGAATGGGACACTAAACATCCAAATCTCATCCCTTATCGAGAGCGGGTGATGACGTTAATCCCATACTTTGAAGAGATTACATTTGAATATATCCCACGAGAAGAGAATCAGTTGGCAGACGCATTGGCTACCATGTCGTCTATGTTCAGAGTCAGATGGGATAATGAAGCTCCCAGGATCACCATTGAACGATTGGATGAACCAGCATATTGTTATGAACTTCATACTGAGGGAGCAGAGGAGAAACCTTGGTTCCACGAAGTGAAAAGATATTTAGAAACTCAGGAATACCCTGAAGGGGCATCCATCAACGACAGAAAATTTATGAGGAAGTTCTCCGCTAAGTTCTTTTTGAGTAATGGAGTATTATACAAGCGTAATCATGATTCAACTTTGCTTCGCTGTGTGGATAAAAAGGAAGTAGAAAAGATTATGGAAGACATGCATGACGGCATTTTTGGGACTCATTCTAGTGGACATACGATGGCCAAGAAGATTCTGAGGTCAGGGTACTATTGGTCTACCATGGAAGCTGACTGCCACCGTCACTCCAGAACTTGTCACAAGTGCCAGATATATGCGGACAAAGTACATGTGCCTCCGGCTCCCTTAAACGTGTTGACAGCCCCTTGGCCCTTTGCAATGTGGGGCATTGATATGATTGGAGAGATTAAACCTACTGCTTCTAACGGACATCGTTTCATCCTCGTGGCTATTGACTACTTTACAAAGTGGGTAGAGGCAGCCTCATTTGCTTCTGTCACTAAGAATGTGGTGGCACGATTCATCAAGAATAATCTCATTTGTCGATATGGCATCCCCGAAAGAGTTGTCACTGATAATGGCACTAATTTGAACAACAAGATGATTACTGAACTTTGCACGCAGTTCAAGATAAAACACCATAACTCTTCTCCGTACCGGCCAAAGATGAACGGCGCCGTGGAGGCTGCTAATAAAAATATCAAGAAGATCATACAAAAGATGACAGTAACGTACAAAGACTGGCATGAGATGTTACCATATGCTCTTCATGGTTATCGCACTTCAGTACGCACTTCGACAGGGGCAACTCCTTTCTCTTTAGTCTACGGAATGGAAGTCGTCTTACCGGTGGAAGTTCAGATTCCCTCTCTGAGAATCATGAAAGAGGCGGGCTTAGATGAGGATGAATGGATTCAAACTCGACTCGATCAGATGAATTTGATTGACGAGAAGAGACTTGCGGCTGTTTGTCATGGGCAGATATATCAGAAGCGCATGACCCAGGCATTTAACAAAAGAGTCAAGAGACAGGTGTATCAAATTGGTGACTTGGTGATTAAGCGTATCATTCTACCACAAGGAGATCCCAGAGGCAAATGGACTCCCACATACGAAGGGCCATTTGTAGTTAAGAAAGTATTCTCTGGTGGAGCCATGATACTTGCTACAATGGATGGGGAAGATTTCCCGCATCCCGTGAACACAGACATAGTCAAAAAATACTACGCATAAAAGAGACCCGCTAGGTCGACGTACCTAGGTAAAAGTAAGGGCATCCCGGCGAACCAAAAGGGTTCGGGCAAAATTAGGGATAGACATATAAAAATGTACATCCGGCAAGTCGAAAACCTGAAAAGGCGGCTTGGGCAAAAAAGGGTATCCTGGTGGACTGAAAACCTGAAAAGGCGGTCCAGGCAAAAATTAGGGATTTAAAGCGTATGACTATGTCCCGTTCTCAGACAGCTTCATCCAAGTTCAAGGGACTGAACAAGCCAATCACTTCCATCCGACAGCAAGGGATGAGATGCTTGAAGACATAATGACAGTAGTGGAATTAAAATCAATAGGACTTTTTCTTCATAGCTTTCTCTTTGTTTTCTCGACAATTTCCTCTTACTAGGATTTCTGTCTCCCTGTACACGAATTGCCTGTTTATAGGCCCTCCTTCAAAATCAATACCATTTTATTTCCAAAAGATGCTTTTGTTTTACCTTTTCTGTTTTGTTTGCGTAAACGTCCATTGATTTAATTTGAATTAATATATGCATTTGAATATAATCGATGTTTACCAAAAATGCATGCATAAAATAGAAATAGCGATTACTACGAGACTTCAGGATCGAGGAGAAGGTCTAACTATGCTTTCCAAGGAATCCGTTGCTAATTCTATTCCCCAGCGAAACCAGTTATTCCCCAGAAGAGGTTGGCATCACCGGACAGACTAGTCATCTCTTCTATCCCCAGCCGGGCTCTGTTGGATGTTTCTGCCATCAGACAAAAATCGAGTATCCCCAGCTAAGGAAGGGTCATCAATACAAATATCTCCAATCGTAATATGGGGATTTATTTTCCCCAGTAGAGCCCTCGGGAGGAACCTTTCAGATGCATAATTCATTCATTACATCATTTCACAGCATACGCATGCATACATTGCTCGCATTTATTGTCAAAAGCATAAAACATCTCATGCATCATGACATGGCATGAAGCTAACTTTATTTTTCAGGATAATTTTCCTCCTAAGGATGGTATCTTTAAGCCCATCCCAGCCATTTATCGCAAATACAACATCTATAAATACGATCAGATACAGTCTAACGTACGGTTTATTCTGATTCAGCTCAACATATGACTCCTTCCACTCAGATATGAGCTAACGGACGATCCATTATGACATTCAACTACTCCAATACGGTCTAACTTACGACCCGGTAGGACCTGTCATTTCTCAGAGGCTACCTAGCGTGTAGTCTAGCATACGACTACCCCTCCCGGATACTGCCTAATGGACAGATACAGTCTAGCGTACGATTCAGTCTGGTATTTCATCCCCAGCGGAGTCACCGGCCTGATGGACGGCTCATTCTGCAACTCGGATACGATCTAGCGTACGATCCATTCCGATGTTTCATCCTCAATAAAGTCACCCGCCTAAGGGACAACTCATTCTGCGATTCAGATACGATCTAGCGTATGATCCATTCTGATCCTTTATCCCCAGCAGTGTATGACTCATTCGGATCTTTATCTCATCCTGATTCGGCACAGCATATGACTCCTCCAACAAGCCCGATACGGTCTAGCGTACGACTCATTTGGATGATCTTTCCTCAGATACTACCTAGCGTACAGTACATTCCGAGGTGCAGTCTAGCGCACGACTACTTTTCATCAGATACAGCCTAACGGATGGCTCATCCTGCAATTCAGATACGATCTAGCATATGGTCCATTCTGATCTTTTACCCCAGCGGCGTATGACGCACTCTGACTCCCCAGTAAAGTCGACAGCCTAATGGATGACCCACTATACGGTCTAGCGTATGACCTAGTATGACACACATGGTTTCAGATATCGTCTAACGTACGACGCACTCTGAAGCTCTCATCATCAAACTACCTGGATGGCATCTTTAAACCCATCTCCATCAAGACTAATTAACAAGTGCAAATTCTTGGGGCGTTCTAGTGTTCAATAATCTTCCACCTCCAGACCACGAATGGCGCACTTACCATCCTAACTCTCTCGGTTCAAGAATCTTGAACAGGGGCAGCTGTCATACCCCAAAATTTGCCCATTAATATTATAAGGCATTTCTTAGGCACTCCAACTTATTTTTCAAGGCATTGACCTTAAAGGAACAAAGCCCAGCTCACAACAGGCCCAATCCAGAAAAGGCCCAAACTAGTTTGCTCGCTAGGCGAGCAATTCCTTCGCCTAGCGAACCCTTCGCTATACAGCTTGCCTAGCGAAGCTTGCGAATAACAGAATTTTCGGGCTTCATTCTGAGCCCATTAGGTCACAACAAGAGCATTATAAATAGCCAAGCTTCAGTCAGAAAGAGGGGGAACAAAAACAGACGACGACGGACGGAGACCCTGGCATAGAAACCCTAAAGACTAGTCCAGAGAGGGCGAAGTAAAGAAACCCTGACGGCCGCTCATCCACACCGAAGTTACCGCCGTCCAACTCCACCCGATACCAAAAGCGATCTGCCAGTTCAGTGTTACAATTCAGCTGCAACAGGTTTGCGCATCACTATTGTTTTATGCTTCCAAGTTGTAATCTCTAAATACATAATGCATCATAATCGAATTTTTGGATATGTAGTTAGATTTTGCATGTGAGTTTAAGTATGCCTGCCTATCCTGAATGTTTGACCATATTATTTCTGTAATTGAATACCATAAGGCTTGCAGCATGCTGAGATTATACTGTTCTGAAATTCAAAACCCGCAGTCGCTCGCTAGCACATCGCTAAGCGAGCATGTAGCGAATATTCGCTAGGCCTTCGCTAGGCGAGGCAGAGGCGAACGTGACAGTCGCTAATATTTTGGTTGTTATGTCCTATGCTTATCTGATCTATTCTATGTTAATTCTGCGTTGTTTGCCTGACATGCATACTGCTGTGTTCGTTTTGCGGTGTAATCCTCGATTGCACCCTGATTTGGTATTCTAACCCGTTTGCTGAATGTTGCAAAGGTTCACACACCCCAGGAAAAGATTGCTGTTTAGGTCTTCCACTTTATTTGTGGGATACCCTTGTAAAGATCTACCCTAAATTGTTTAATTAATTTTAATGTAGTAATCTTAATGTATTATTTTTAATATATTGATTTTAATGTGGAGATTCATCCTAATTACCTAATTAGCTTTAAAATATGGCCTTTAAATATGTGATCTTGGACCTCTCTTTTGCCTTACGATATTACGGTATTACGGTCATGTCCCGCTGATAACACGAAATTATATCATATTTTAGGACTTAATTCCATTAAATTCTATGACTATTTATTTCGGTTTACTGCATTTTATGAGATATTACGTGGTATTTTCTTCCTATTTGTCTCAGGTAGTCCATTTTGAAGAACAAGTGAAAACGGAAGAAAAGAAGGTGCAAAAAGGAGAGAAAAGGAACCAAATGCCAAAGCCCAGCCCAAAGCGCACAAGTCACCAATGCTGTGCCTGTGACGGACGTCACAGGGTGCGTGACGAGCGTCATGCAAAACAGCCTTGTGACGGACGTCACACATGGTGTGACGAGCGTCACACCATTCCACTACCTTTTTGGCGCAAGTAACGCCCTCAGAAGACTTGAAGAAGAGACGTTGAGGAGTTGGTCTCCTATATCCACGCCGTGTATTTAGCCACGTTGAAGAACTGGAGAAACGAAAAGCAGTTACCAGCACCAATATAAATAGCCATCTCAAAAACCTAAAGGCCGCTCGGGTTTTTCCACGCTCATATTGCCGAAGCTCTGCCAATTTTCTTTTCACGCTTTTGCTTATTTTCTTTTCCAGCAACTTAACATAGTTTATTTTATTTATTTCTTTTGCAAGTTCTACATTCTTTTTCCCTTGCAATTTACCTTTCCCTTTTTAGCATTTAGATATTTTTCGCATAATAGTTTCTACACTGGAAACTATTGTGCAACTTTTTATCGGATCTAACCTTACGTTAGATTCTAGTTTTATTTCCTTGGTTTAATTTATTGTTTAATTGAAGAATCGAAGAACAAATCCTACCGGCTTGTGGTGGAGTGTTCAAGACTATTGTATTACGCATTCAGGTTCTTTAATCATTATTTAATATTTTGTTTTATTATTTATCTATATTATCTGCCTGGAATGAGTCTGTTTATGCATGATATGTATTCTTGTTTATTTAGCATGTCTGGCTAATTCGCCTAGGTATCGGTATGTAAAGTAAGCAGAATAAGGGATCAAGACTGAGTCGGTCTATCTAAACTTAAAATTAAAATCAATCTTTTTACGGTCTCAACTTACAGGTTTAATAACAAGATTTTTTACAAAAGTAAAGGACATAAAGAAGTTAAAATCAATAGAGCGAGAGTTTGAGGTTTTAACTGGACAGTGTAAGTTAGGCATTAATTCTAGATCAGGGCGAGAGCAAGTTTTAGAGTTAATTAAATTCTGACCTTTTCCAAAAAGTATTTTTAAAGATTGAATGTGAGGACGAGAGTTAAGAATTTGGATTTGATTATATAACCTAAGTCAACAGAGCGAGAGTTTGAGATAAGGGTGTTTAAAACGGTCAGTGTTTTCTTAAAAAGAGTTTCTGCAACTTTATTGTTTTCAAAATATGGTTTTTGACTTAATTATAAGTGACAGCTACATTAATATAAAATCATGGTTTATTCAACAGAGCGAGAGTTTGAGATAAAATCTTTAACCAATAAAGTTAACTGAAACGATTTATTTTAAAAAAAAACCAAGAAACCGACAAAGACTTGATTCCCTAGTTTTGACGAACTACATACCGATATCCGTTTTATTAATATTTAATCTAGATCTTAGTTTAGCCTTTAGTTTTTCCCCAAACAATCAAACATTTTTAACCTTAGATTTACGTAGTAACCTTAGATAACGGTATATCGATTCATAAGTCCCTGTGGGATCGATATCTTTTAAAACTACGCGATAGAACTGTGCACTTGCAGTTTGTATCCCATTCTCGACTCACACAGTCGAGCAATCAAGTTTTTGGCGTCGTTGCCGGGGACTTTTATTCAATCGATATCGTAACTCTTCCGTTACGCTGTAGAGACTAAGGTTTCTTTTTCTTCTATTCTTTCTTTCGTTGATTTGTATGCCACGCACTCGCTCACAAGGTGAACCGCTCTATCTACGAATCAACGATATCGAACTATATCTCCGAGTCTTACGACGAATTCGGGAATATCGTGCTGCAAACAATCTCCCTCCTATAGACTTTCCTGATCTCAAAGATCTTCCTTCTTTAACCGAGATGGCAGAACCAGCTCGTGCTCTTAGAGATTACGCCGCTCCATCGCAAGATGAACCGCATTCAAGTATTGCTCCGCCCGCAATTGAAGCAAACAACTTCGAACTCAAACCTTCGCTGTTGCAGGCTGTGCAACAGAACCAATTCTCTGGAAATCTTACCGAAGATCCAAACCTTCATTTATCCGTATTTGTTCAATACGCTGATACTGTTAAAGCTAATGGTGTCACTTCAGAGGCAATTCGACTTCGTCTTTTTCCTTTCTCATTAAGAGATAGCGCTAGAAGATGGCTTCAATCTCTTCCTTCCAACTCAGTCACCACATGGAACGAGTTGAAGAAAGTTTTTCTTGCCCGATATTTTCCGCCAAGCAAAACAGCTATGTTAAGAGCCCAGATAAACGGATTTAAACAGAAAGACAACGAGTCTCTTTTCGAAGCATGGGAAAGATACAAAGACATGATGAGACTTTGCCCACACCATGGTTTGGAAGACTGGTTAGTAATTCACACATTTTATAATGGTCTCTTATACAATACAAGGTTAACAATAGACGCCGCTGCAGGTGGTGCACTAATGAACAAACCTTATGCTGATGCTTACCAGCTTATCGAGAGCATGGCCCAAAACCACTATCAGTGGGGAACCGAACGAACAACGGTGGAAAAACCTCAACCGAAAACTGGCATGTACGAGATAAGTAACCTTGATCACGTTAATGCAAAAGTGGATGCTTTGGTCCAGAAAATTGAAAGTTTAAACGTATCACCTCCAGCCGCCGTGGTTGCTATAACTCAGAATTGCGAGGTCTGTGGAATCCAAGGCCACACTCCTGCGGAATGTCAACTCTTGACTGGAATCCAAGCAGAGCAAGTAAACTATGCTCAAGGAAGCCCCTACTCGAATACCTATAACCCAAATTGGAAGAACCATCCAAACTTTTCATATAAGAGTAATAATGCTTTATACGCACCTGGACAGTCTCCAAATCAAGCCCCATCTATACCTCCGGGATATCAGAAACCGAATCCTAACAATAATACCCCTAGAAAATCCAACTTGGAAATCATGATGGAAAACTTTATAGCTTCCCAACAACAAACCAATAAAGATTTCTTAAACCAGAACATACATACTGGCGAACAACTTAAACAACTAGCAAGCAAAGTAGATGCCTTGGCTACCCATAACAAAATGCTAGAAACACAAATATCACAAGTAGCTCAACAACAAGCACCTACTGCTGCCCCAACTGGTACATTCCCTGGACAGCCCCAACCTAATCCGAGAAGCCAAGCTCATGCAATTATATTAAGAAGTGGAACGGAGGTGGAAGGACCGTCTGACCCAAGGATAGAAAACCAAAACCCTAAGAAATCAACTGAGGAAAGTGAACCTAAGGAAAAGGAAGAGAGTAATAAGGAAACCCTAGAAAAGAAGGAACCTTATGTACCTCCACCACCTTACAAACCACCTATACCGTACCCTCAAAGGCTTGTTAAAACCAAAGATGCGGGCCAATTTAGAAAATTTGTTGATCTCCTTAAACAATTAAACGTTACAATTCCGTTTACCGAAGCTATTACGCAGATGCCCTCATATGCTAAATTCTTCAAAGAAATTCTTTCTAATAAGAGGAAACTTGAGGATAGCGAAACCGTTACACTCCCTGCCGAATGTAGCGCTATAATCCAAAACATGCCTCCTAAACTCAAGGATCCGGGTAGTTTCTCTATACCCTGTCACATAGGAAAATTTGTCATCGACAAAGCCTTATGCGATTTAGGAGCCGGAATTAGCGTTATGCCTTTATCCATATGTAAGAAACTGGAAATGGGTGAATTAAGACCGACCAAAATGTCCGTGCAACTAGCAGATCGTTCCATCAAATATCCTGTAGGAATCCTTGAAAACGTTCCCGTACGCATAGGTCAGTTTTACATTCCCACTGACTTCACAATTATGGACATTAGAGAAGATGATACTACACCTATTATACTAGGAAGACCATTCTTAGCAACTGCCGGTGCAATCATAGACGTAAAACGAGGACGACTCACCTTCGAAGTAGGTGAAGAGAAAATTGAATTCATTCTTTCCCAATTCTTGAAAGCACCTGCAATAGAAGATACATGTTACTTCATGGATATCATCGATGAATGCATAAAAGAAGCAGAGTTAGGAGAAGACAAATCATCAGACTATCTTTTAGAGGACAAATCTAAACAATGCTTAGCAATAACACCGGACCCTACGCAATGTCTTAACAAACCAACCCCTGATTTGAAAACACTTCCCAAAAATCTGAGATATGAATTCCTAGACTTAGAACTTGAACGACCAGTGATAGTTAATGCAGATCTAGGAAGACTCGAAACAGAAAAACTCTTACATATCTTAAGGAAATATCCAACCGCACTAGGATACCACATCACCGATCTTAAAGGAATAAGCCCTTCTATTTGTATGCACCGCATCGTGTTAGAAGAAGACTGTAAAACCTCTAGGGAACACCAGAGAAGACTAAATCCGATCCTAAGTGAGGTAGTAAAGAAAGAAATAACCAAGTTATTGGAAGCAGGTATTATATATCCTATATCTGATAGCAAATGGGTCAGTCCTGTACACGTTGTACCAAAGAAAGGAGGCATAACCGTTATTGAAAACGAAAAAGGAGAAACTATAACTAAACGAATCGAATCGGGATGGAGAATGTGCATTGATTATAGGAAACTAAACAAAGCAACCCGAAAAGATCATTTCCCTTTACCATTCATTGACCAAATGTTAGAACGATTAGCTAAACATTCACATTTCTGTTATCTAGACGGTTATTCAGGCTTCTTTCAAATACCAATTCACCCTGATGACCAAGAAAAGACAACGTTCACATGCCCTTTTGGTACCTTCGCTTATAGACGAATGCCGTTTGGTCTGTGTAATGCCCCTGCAACTTTTCAAAGATGCATGATGGCAATATTCGCCGACTTTCTCGAAAACATCATGGAAGTATTTATGGATGACTTTTCTGTATACGGACAAAGTTTCGAAGAATGCCTTGAAAACCTGGAAAGAGTTCTTGAGCGATGTGTAAAAGTAAACTTAGTACTTAATTGGGAAAAGTGCCACTTTATGGTACAAGAAGGAATTGTTTTAGGACACATCATCTCGAACAGAGGAATTGAAGTAGACAAAGCCAAAATAGAGGTAATCGAAAATCTTCAACCCCCAAGAACCGTGAGAGAAGTACGAAGCTTTTTAGGACACGCCGGTTTTTACCGACGATTCATCAAAGACTTCTCTAAGATAACTAAACCCTTAACCGGACTGTTGATGAAAGATGTTGAATTCATATTCGACGATAACTGTTTAAAAGCATTTCAAACTCTTAAACAAGCATTGATCTCCGCACCCATTATGCAGACACCAGACTGGAATGAACCATTCGAAATAATGTGCGATGCCAGTGATTATGCTGTAGGTGCTGTTTTAGGACAAAGAAAGGATAAAAAGCTTCACGTTATATATTACGCTAGCAGAACCCTGGATGAAGCGCAAATGAATTACGCCACTACCGAGAAAGAACTCCTAGCGGTGGTATTTGCGCTAGATAAATTTCGTTCTTACTTGGTAGGAGCCAAAATAATAGTTTACACCGATCACGCTGCTATCAGGTACCTTTTAACAAAAAAGGATGCTAAACCTAGACTCCTAAGATGGATCTTGTTGCTACAAGAATTCGACTTAGAAATCAAGGACAAGAAAGGAACTGAAAACGTAGTAGCAGACCACCTCTCTAGGCTTGAGAACCTTGAACCGGAAAGAACATCAATTAATGATGATTTCTCGTACGACAAACTTATAGCTACTTTGGAAGAGAACAACTCCGACATACAAGTAGAAACCACCTTAGCTATATCTGTCACACCATGGTACGCTGATCTAGTAAATTATTTAGCTGCCGGAATAGTTCCACCCACTTTATCTTACCAGCAGAAGAAACGATTCTTCCACGACATAAAACACTATTACTGGGATGATCCCTTACTTTTCAAAAGAGGCTCCGATGGTATTTTCCGTCGATGTATACCCGAAGAAGAGGTAGAAAATATAATCCAACACTGTCACTCCGCTCCTTATGGTGGACACACAAGTACATCCAAGACCTGCTCTAAAATCCTACAAGCTGGCTTTTATTGGCCAACTATATGGAAGGACGTACATGCGGCTATTAAGGAGTGTGACAGATGTCAGCGCACGGGAAACATATCTAGACACGACGAGATGCCACAAAAAGGTATTTTGGAAGTAGAGATTTTTGACGTGTGGGGGATAGACTTCATGGGACCTTTCCCATCCTCTTTCGGTAACAAATACATACTCGTGGCAGTTGACTACGTATCAAAGTGGATCGAAGCTATAGCTTCTCCAACAAATGACACCCGAGTAGTAACTAGACTCTTTAAAAATATAATATTTCCGAGATTTGGCATCCCAAGAATAGTAGTCAGTGATGGTGGATCACACTTTATATCCAAGGTACTCGAAAAACTACTACTTAAGTATGGAGTGAGACATAAGATAGCGACACCTTACCACCCTCAAACCAGTGGACAAGTGGAAGTGTCTAACAGAGAAATCAAGCAAATACTAGAAAAAACGGTCGCCACTTCAAGGAAAGATTGGTCATTGAAATTACCAGAAGCTTTATGGGCATACCGAACTGCTTATAAAACCCCCATAGGGACGACCCCATTTAAGCTCATTTATGGAAAATCCTGTCACCTCCCGGTAGAATTAGAACATAAAGCCTATTGGGCTATTAGAAATTTAAATTTGAATTATAAAGCCGCCGATGAAAAGAGAATCCTTGACATAAACGAACTAGAGGAACTCAGAAGAGACGCCTATGAAAATGCCAGAATCTATAAAGAAAGAACAAAACAATGGCATGACAAGCGTATATCAAGGAAAGTCTTCAAGCAAGGCGACGCAGTACTTTTATTTAACTCTAGACTAAAGTTATTCCCGGGAAAACTACGATCCAGATGGTCAGGGCCTTTTCATATCACTAAAATCTTTCCCAGTGGAGCGGTAGAAATAAAAGGACAACCTACAGAACCGTTCACCGTAAACGGGCAACGTCTGAAACACTATCACTATGCGGAAACCAACGAGGATTCGCAAATTCTACACTTAGACGAAACGCCCCCAGGACTTATAGACTATATTTAACAGTTTCTTTGTCGAGCTTGCGACATTTAAACAAAGCGCTTAGTGGGAGACAACCCACAAATTAATTTGTTATTTTATTATTCTATTATTATCATTTCCCTATTTCTTTCTTAATTATTCTTTTAATTTCCGTTTAATATTCATTCTTGATTTATTCATAAAAAAAATAAATAAATAAATAAATAAATAAATAATAATAATATTTTTTTCTTCTTTCGGCATTTGGCCAAATCCTGACTTAAACTCATGTTTTCTTTTCTCTAGTTAACACTAACCAGATGGGACATTTTGATCGTATGGGTATCAAGTTCAGAGGAATGGCTCAGAAACAAAAGTTTGAAGAACTAGCCGCTAGAGAGATGCTACCTAGTTTATATGCTGATGATTGGGCTATGACTGCCCTTGGACTGAGACAGAGTGTCCTGTATTTGCTGAATCAGATAGGATGGGTGACCTCCCCTATCCTGAGACATTTCACCACCTACCGGAGACTCACACTAGAATTCCTTAGCTCACTAATCTATCTACCCAGCCATGGAAAAGGAATTAGCAGAGGTTTTATCCAGTTCAGAATGTTCAATATGGAGTACCAATTTAATATTAGAGACTTCACCAACCTTTTGGGTTTCCCTACCTCCTTTGATACATTCACTGTAAGCCAGGAAGAACTTTTTGAATATAGAGAGCTTGAACACTTTTGGGGTAAGCTGACTGGAAATGATGAGCCCGAAGAACTTGAGTTTCTCTCTGGAAACATACATAACCCGACTTTTCGCTATTTCCATAAGATCCTGACCCACACTTTATTTGGGAAGAAGCCAAACAGTACTTCAGTTTCACGTGATGAACTTTTCATCATATTTTGTGCTTCCCAGAACCGTCCAGCAAACGGTGCCACTTTTATGTTAGCTAATTTGGACCACCTTATCCAGGATGAGCGAGCACCCATTAGAATAGGCGGTTTGATAACTATGATAGGTAACGCCATTGGATTACGTCAGCCTATGCTTGACCTTAGCCCTTTTTGTGGCATTACTACTATGAGTATACCTTTCCTCTTCAACACTATGTTTATAGCAAACCTAGGGTCTGATGAGTTTGAACTTATTATTGATAACCATGTTCTCTGCCTATTCACCATGCCCGATCCTAGGACTAGTGTTCATAACCAAAGGAACTGGCTCTATAACCTGAATGAAACCCCAACTCCTGCTGGATCCACTGAATCCATCCAGGATTATGAGATTTGTAACGACTATGAGAATTATGTTGACCAGATATCTCATGCTGAATCTGACCCTCAGACACCATCCGGCTATCATGATATTGACCCTCCTCCTCAGCCTGTTCCGACCGAAGAATCAGCCATACCTGACCTCCGACATCATATGCCCGGAACTGATTATAACACCGCCATTGAAGCTTTGATGTCAGAACAAGACGCCCTCAGAGGAGAATTTACTAACATGAGAGACGAAGTTCTAGGATACATGAGCAGTATGACGAATCAGTTTCACGAATTGCTACATCATGTTAACTCTTTTGCTCCTCCGGCCAGAGATCGTACAGAGGGATAGAATTTAGTTATCTTTCTAAGTTATTTAGTTTTACGTCAGATTATTTATTAATGTTATTTGAATTCATGTTTATTTCTCTTTCATTTCATTGTTTTCCTTTCCTGTATTACATTATGATCATTTTTATTGAAGCTGTTTAGTTAATTTTATTATGCAAAAGCTATTATGCTCTACTGTTGCTACCTATGAATTATTACTATATGATAACACGAAATTATATCATATTTTAGGACTTAATTCCATTAAATTCTATGACTATTTATTTCGGTTTACTGCATTTTATGAGATATTACGTGGTATTTTCTTCCTATTTGTCTCAGGTAGTCCATTTTGAAGAACAAGTGAAAACGGAAAGAAAAGAAGGTGCAAAAAGGAGAGAAAAGGAACCAAATGCCAAAGCCCAGCCCAAAGCGCACAAGTCACCAATGCTGTGCCTGTGACGGACGTCACAGGGTGCGTGACGAGCGTCACGCAAAACAGCCTTGTGACGGACGTCACACATGGTGTGACGAGCGTCACACCATTCCACTACCTTTTTGGCGCAAGTAACGCCCTCAGAAGACTTGAAGAAGAGACGTTGAGGAGTTGGTCTCCTATATCCACGCCGTGTATTTAGCCACGTTGAAGAACTGGAGAAACGAAAAGCAGTTACCAGCACCAATATAAATAGCCATCTCAAAAACCTAAAGGCCGCTCGGTTTTTCCACGCTCATATTGCCGAAGCTCTGCCATTTTCTTTTCACGCTTTTGCTTATTTCTTTTCCAGCAACTTAACATAGTTTATTTTATTTATTTCTTTTGCAAGTTCTACATTCTTTTTCCCTTGCAATTTACCTTTCCCTTTTTAGCATTTAGATATTTTTCGCATAATAGTTTCTACACCGGAAACTATTGTGCAACTTTTTATCGGATTTAACCTTACGTTAGATTCTAGTTTTATTTCCTTGGTTTAATTTATTGTTTAATTGAAGAATCGAAGAACAAATCCTACCGGCTTGTGGTGGAGTGTTCAAGACTATTGTATTACGCATTCAGGTTCTTTAATCATTATTTAATATTTTGTTTTATTATTTATCTATATTATCTGCCTGGAATGAGTCTGTTTATGCATGATATGTATTCTTGTTTATTTAGCATGTCTGGCTAATTCGCCTAGGTATCGGTATGTAAAGTAAGCAGAATAAGGGATCAAGACTGAGTCGGTCTATCTAAACTTAAAATTAAAATCAATCTTTTTACGGTCTCAACTTACAGGTTTAATAACAAGATTTTTTACAAAAGTAAAGGACATAAAGTAGTTAAAATCAATAGAGCGAGAGTTTGAGGTTTTAACTGGACAGTGTAAGTTAGGCATTAATTCTAGATCAGGGCGAGAGCAAGTTTTAGAGTTAATTAAATTCTGACCTTTTCCAAAAAGTATTTTTAAAGATTGAATGTGAGGACAAGAGTTAAGCATTTGGATTTGATTATATAACCTAAGTCAACAGAGCGAGAGTTTGAGATAAGGGTGTTTAAAACGGTCAGTGTTTTCTTAAAAAGAGTTTCTGCAACTTTATTGTTTTCAAAATATGGTTTTTGACTTAATTATAAGTGACAGCTACATTAATATAAAATCATGGTTTATTCAACAGAGCGAGAGTTTGAGATAAAACCCTTAACCAATAAAGTTAACTGAAACGATTTATTTTTAAAAAAAAACCAAGAAACCGACAAAGACTTGATTCCCTAGTTTTGACGAACTACATACCGATATCCGTTTTATTAATATTTAATCTAGATCTTAGTTTAGCCTTTAGTTTTTCCCCAAACAATCAAACATTTTTTTAACCTTAGATTTACGTAGTAACCTTAGATAACGGTATATCGATTCATAAGTCCCTGTGGGATCGATATCTTTTAAAACTACGCGATAGAACTGTGCACTTGCAGTTTGTATCCCATTCTCGACTCACACAGTCGAGCGATCAAGTTTTTGGCGCCGTTGCCGGGGACTTTTATTCAATCGATATCGTAACTCTTCCGTTACGCTGTAGAGACTAAGGTTTCTTTTTCTTCTATTCTTTCTTTCGTTGATTTGTATGCCACGCACTCGCTCACAAGGTGAACCGCTCTATCTACGAATCAACGATATCGAACTATATCTCCGAGTCTTACGACGAATTCGGGAATATCGTGCTGCAAACAATCTCCCTCCTATAGACTTTCCTGATCTCAAAGATCTTCCTTCTTTAACCGAGATGGCAGAACCAGCTCGTGCTCTTAGAGATTACGCCGCTCCATCGCAAGATGAACCGCATTCAAGTATTGCTCCGCCCGCAATTGAAGCAAACAACTTCGAACTCAAACCTTCGCTGTTGCAGGCTGTGCAACAGAACCAATTCTCTGGAAATCTTACCGAAGATCCAAACCTTCATTTATCCGTATTTGTTCAATACGCTGATACTGTTAAAGCTAATGGTGTCACTTCAGAGGCAATTCGACTTCGTCTTTTTCCTTTCTCATTAAGAGATAGCGCTAGAAGATGGCTTCAATCTCTTCCTTCCAACTCAGTCACCACATGGAACGAGTTGAAGAAAGTTTTTCTTGCCCGATATTTTCCGCCAAGCAAAACAGCTATGTTAAGAGCCCAGATAAACGGATTTAAACAGAAAGACAACGAGTCTCTTTTCGAAGCATGGGAAAGATACAAAGACATGATGAGACTTTGCCCACACCATGGTTTGGAAGACTGGTTAGTAATTCACACATTTTATAATGGTCTCTTATACAATACAAGGTTAACAATAGACGCCGCTGCAGGTGGTGCACTAATGAACAAACCTTATGCTGATGCTTACCAGCTTATCGAGAGCATGGCCCAAAACCACTATCAGTGGGGAACCGAACGAACAACGGTGGAAAAACCTCAACCGAAAACTGGCATGTACGAGATAAGTAACCTTGATCACGTTAATGCAAAAGTGGATGCTTTGGTCCAGAAAATTGAAAGTTTAAACGTATCACCTCCAGCCGCCGTGGTTGCTATAACTCAGAATTGCGAGGTCTGTGGAATCCAAGGCCACACTCCTGCGGAATGTCAACTCTTGACTGGAATCCAAGCAGAGCAAGTAAACTATGCTCAAGGAAGCCCCTACTCGAATACCTATAACCCAAATTGGAAGAACCATCCAAACTTTTCATATAAGAGTAATAATGCTTTATACGCACCTGGACAGTCTCCAAATCAAGCCCCATCTATACCTCCGGGATATCAGAAACCGAATCCTAACAATAATACCCCTAGAAAATCCAACTTGGAAATCATGATGGAAAACTTTATAGCTTCCCAACAACAAACCAATAAAGATTTCTTAAACCAGAACATACATACTGGCGAACAACTTAAACAACTAGCAAGCAAAGTAGATGCCTTGGCTACCCATAACAAAATGCTAGAAACACAAATATCACAAGTAGCTCAACAACAAGCACCTACTGCTGCCCCAACTGGTACATTCCCTGGACAGCCCCAACCTAATCCGAGAAGCCAAGCTCATGCAATTATATTAAGAAGTGGAACGGAGGTGGAAGGACCGTCTGACCCAAGGATAGAAAACCAAAACCCTAAGAAATCAACTGAGGAAAGTGAACCTAAGGAAAAGGAAGAGAGTAATAAGGAAACCCTAGAAAAGAAGGAACCTTATGTACCTCCACCACCTTACAAACCACCTATACCGTACCCTCAAAGGCTTGTTAAAACCAAAGATGCGGGCCAATTTAGAAAATTTGTTGATCTCCTTAAACAATTAAATGTTACAATTCCGTTTACCGAAGCTATTACGCAGATGCCCTCATATGCTAAATTTTTAAAAGAAATTCTTTCTAATAAGAGGAAACTTGAGGATAGCGAAACCGTTACACTCCCTGCCGAATGTAGCGCTATAATCCAAAACATGCCTCCTAAACTCAAGGATCCGGGTAGTTTCTCTATACCCTGTCACATAGGAAAATTTGTCATCGACAAAGCCTTATGCGATTTAGGAGCCGGAATTAGCGTTATGCCTTTATCCATATGTAAGAAACTGGAAATGGGTGAATTAAGACCGACCAAAATGTCCGTGCAACTAGCAGATCGTTCCATCAAATATCCTGTAGGAATCCTTGAAAACGTTCCCGTACGCATAGGTCAGTTTTACATTCCCACTGACTTCACAATTATGGACATTAGAGAAGATGATACTACACCTATTATACTAGGAAGACCATTCTTAGCAACTGCCGGTGCAATCATAGACGTAAAACGAGGACGACTCACCTTCGAAGTAGGTGAAGAGAAAATTGAATTCATTCTTTCCCAATTCTTGAAAGCACCTGCAATAGAAGATACATGTTACTTCATGGATATCATCGATGAATGCATAAAAGAAGCAGAGTTAGGAGAAGACAAATCATCAGACTATCTTTTAGAGGACAAATCTAAACAATGCTTAGCAATAACACCGGACCCTACGCAATGTCTTAACAAACCAACCCCTGATTTGAAAACACTTCCCAAAAATCTGAGATATGAATTCCTAAACTTAGAACTTGAACGACCAGTGATAGTTAATGCAGATCTAGGAAGACTCGAAACAGAAAAACTCTTACATATCTTAAGGAAATATCCAACCGCACTAGGATACCACATCACCGATCTTAAAGGAATAAGCCCTTCTATTTGTATGCACCGCATCATGTTAGAAGAAGACTGTAAAACCTCTAGGGAACACCAGAGAAGACTAAATCCGATCCTAAGTGAGGTAGTAAAGAAAGAAATAACCAAGTTATTGGAAGCAGGTATTATATATCCTATATCTGATAGCAAATGGGTCAGTCCTGTACACGTTGTACCAAAGAAAGGAGGCATAACCGTTATTGAAAACGAAAAAGGAGAAACTATAACTAAACGAATCGAATCGGGATGGAGAATGTGCATTGATTATAGGAAACTAAACAAAGCAACCCGAAAAGATCATTTCCCTTTACCATTCATTGACCAAATGTTAGAACGATTAGCTAAACATTCACATTTCTGTTATCTAGACGGTTATTCAGGCTTCTTTCAAATACCAATTCACCCTGATGACCAAGAAAAGACAACGTTCACATGCCCTTTTGGTACCTTCGCTTATAGACGAATGCCGTTTGGTCTGTGTAATGCCCCTGCAACTTTTCAAAGATGCATGATGGCAATATTCGCCGACTTTCTCGAAAACATCATGGAAGTATTTATGGAGGACTTTTCTGTATACGGACAAAGTTTCGAAGAATGCCTTGAAAATCTGGAAAGAGTTCTTGAGCGATGTGTAAAAGTAAACTTAGTACTTAATTGGGAAAAGTGCCACTTTATGGTACAAGAAGGAATTGTTTTAGGACACATCATCTCGAACAGAGGAATTGAAGTAGACAAAGCCAAAATAGAGGTAATCGAAAATCTTCAACCCCCAAGAACCGTGAGAGAAGTACGAAGCTTTTTAGGACACGCCGGTTTTTACCGACGATTCATCAAAGACTTCTCTAAGATAACTAAACCCTTAACCGGACTGTTGATGAAAGATGCTGAATTCATATTCGACGATAACTGTTTAAAAGCATTTCAAACTCTTAAACAAGCATTGATCTCCGCACCCATTATGCAGACACCAGACTGGAATGAACCATTCGAAATAATGTGCGATGCCAGTGATTATGCTGTAGGTGCTGTTTTAGGACAAAGAAAGGATAAAAAGCTTCACGTTATATATTACGCTAGCAGAACCCTGGATGAAGCGCAAATGAATTACGCCACTACCGAGAAAGAACTCCTAGCGGTGGTATTTGCGCTAGATAAATTTCGTTCTTACTTGGTAGGAGCCAAAATAATAATTTACACCGATCACGCTGCTATCAGGTACCTTTTAACAAAAAAGATGCTAAACCTAGACTCCTAAGATGGATCTTGTTGCTACAAGAATTCGACTTAGAAATCAAGGACAAGAAAGGAACTGAAAACGTAGTAGCAGACCACCTCTCTAGACTTGAGAACCTTGAACCGGAAAGAACATCAATTAATGATGATTTCTCGTACGACAAACTTATAGCTACTTTGGAAGAGAACAACTCCGACATACAAGTAGAAACCACCTTAGCTATATCTGTCACACCATGGTACGCTGATCTAGTCAATTATTTAGCTGCCGGAATAGTTCCACCTACTTTATCTTACCAGCAGAAGAAACGATTCTTCCACGACATAAAACACTATTACTGGGATGATCCCTTACTTTTCAAAAGAGGCCCCGATGGTATTTTCCGTCGATGTATACCCGAAGAAGAGGTAGAAAATATAATCCAACACTGTCACTCCGCTCCTTATGGTGGACACACAAGTACATCCAAGACCTGCTCTAAAATCCTACAAGCTGGCTTTTATGGCCAACTATATGGAAGGACGTACATGCGGCTATTAAGGAGTGTGACAGATGTCAGCGCACGGGAAACATATCTAGACACGACGAGATGCCACAAAAAGGTATTTTGGAAGTAGAGATTTTTGACGTGTGGGGGATAGACTTCATGGGACCTTTCCCATCCTCTTTCGGTAACAAATACATACTCGTGGCAGTTGACTACGTATCAAAGTGGATCGAAGCTATAGCTTCTCCAACAAATGACACCCGAGTAGTAACTAGACTCTTTAAAATATAATATTTCCGAGATTTGGCATCCCAAGAATAGTAGTCAGTGATGGTGGATCACACTTTATATCCAAGGTACTCGAAAAACTACTACTTAAGTATGGAGTGAGACATAAGATAGCGACACCTTACCACCCTCAAACCAGTGGACAAGTGGAAGTGTCTAACAGAGAAATCAAGCAAATACTAGAAAAAACGGTCGCCACTTCAAGGAAAGATTGGTCATTGAAATTACCAGAAGCTTTGTGGGCATACCGAACTGCTTATAAACCCCCATAGGGACGACCCCATTTAAGCTCATTTATGGAAAATCCTGTCACCTCCCGGTAGAATTAGAACATAAAGCCTATTGGGCTATTAGAAATTTAAATTTGAATTATAAAGCCGCCGGTGAAAAGAAATCCTTGACATAAACGAACTAGAGGAACTCAGAAGAGACGCCTATGAAATGCCAGAATCTATAAAGAAAGAACAAAACAATGGCATGACAAGCGTATATCAAGGAAAGTCTTCAAGCAAGGCGACGCAGTACTTTTATTTAACTCTAGACTAAAGTTATTCCCGGGAAAACTACGATCCAGATGGTCAGGGCCTTTTCATATCACTAAAATCTTTCCCAGTGGAGCGGTAGAAATAAAGGACAATCTACAGAACCGTTCACCGTAAACGGGCAACGTCTGAAACACTATCACTATGCGAAACCAACGAGGATTCGCAAATTCTACACTTAGACGAAACGCCCCCAGGACTTATAGACTATATTTAACAGTTTCTTTGTCGAGCTTGCGACATTTAAACAAAGCGCTTAGTGGGAGACAACCCACAAATTAATTTGTTATTTTATTATTCTATTATTATCATTTCCCTATTTCTTTCTTAATTATTCTTTTAATTTCCGTTTAATATTCATTCTTGATTTATTCATAAAAAAAAATAAAATAAAAAAATAAATAATAATAATATTTTTTTCTTCTTTCGGCATTTGGCCAAATCCTGACTTAAACTCATGTTTTCTTTTCTCTAGCTAACACTAACCAGATGGGACATTTTGATCGTATGGGTATCAAGTTCAGAGGAATGGCTCAGAAACAAAAGTTTGAAGAACTAGCCGCTAGAGAGATGCTACCTAGTTTATATGCTGATGATTGGGCTATGACTGCCCTTGGACTGAGACAGAGTGTCCTGTATTTGCTGAATCAGATAGGATGGGAGACCT
Source organism: Lathyrus oleraceus (assembly GCF_024323335.1). Lineage (NCBI taxonomy): Eukaryota > Viridiplantae > Streptophyta > Magnoliopsida > Fabales > Fabaceae > Lathyrus > Lathyrus oleraceus. Next base: position 50,716,353 of record NC_066584.1, on the reverse strand, counting down.
CCCCTATCCTGAGACATTTCACCACCTACCGGAGACTCACACTAGAATTCCTTAGCTCACTAATCTATCTACCCAGCCATGGAAAAGGAATTAGCAGAGGTTTTATCCAGTTCAGAATGTTCAATATGGAGTACCAATTTAATATTAGAGACTTCACCAACCTTTTGGGTTTCCCTACCTCCTTTGATACATTCACTGTAAGCCAGGAAGAACTTTTTGAATATAGAGAGCTTGAACACTTTTGGGGTAAGCTGACTGGAAATGATGAGCCCGAAGAACATGAGTTTCTCTCTGGAAACATACATAACCCGACTTTTCGCTATTTCCATAAGATCCTGACCCACACTTTATTTGGGAAGAAGCCAAACAGTACTTCAGTTTCACGTGATGAACTTTTCATCATATTTTGTGCTTCCCAGAACCGTCCAGTAAACGGTGCCACTTTTATGTTAGCTAATTTGGACCACCTTATCCAGGATGAGCGAGCACCCATTAGAATAGGCGGTTTGATAACTATGATAGGTAACGCCATTGGATTACGTCAGCCTATGCTTGAATCTGACCCTCAGACACCATCCGGCTATCATGATATTGACCCTCCTCCTCAGCCTGTTCCGACCGAAGAATCAGCCATACCTGACCTCCGGCATCATATGCCCGGAACTGATTATAACACCGCCATTGAAGCTTTGATGTCAGAACAAGACGCCCTCAGAGAAGAATTTACTAACATGAGAGACGAAGTTCTAGGATACATGAGCAGTATGACGAATCAGTTTCACGAATTGCTACATCATGTTAACTCTTTTGCTCCTCCGGCCAGAGATCGTACAGAGGGATAAAATTTAGTTATCTTTCTAAGTTATTTAGTTTTACGTCAGATTATTTATTAATGTTATTTGAATTCATGTTTATTTCTCTTTCATTTCATTGTTTTCCTTTCCTGTATTACATTATGATCATTTTTATTGAAGCTGTTTAGTTAATTTTATTATGCAAAAGCTATTATGCTCTACTGTTGCTACCTATGAATTATTACTATACAAAGCAGATTAAGCGCGCACAATAAATTAAATTGCAGACTAAATTGATCATAAGCAAAACAAAACATTAAAATACACTACCAAAATAATCCTGTGAAGCGCCACTAAGCCTTTCCAAAAGGGAATGCGTGACGAGCGTCACACTACCCATAACGGACGGCACGCTTAGTGCCTGTTACGAGCGTCACATCCCTGTGACGAGCGTAACACTCCTCAGACTAGTGAACGTTAAGGAGCCGTTGGAGACGAACGTTACACCTTTAACTTTTTACCTTCCCCATTCATTTTCATTTAACCACACTTAATTACTTTTCAACCACTTTTTCTTTCCACCTTCCAAATTCTTCTCCTATAAATACCCACCAAACCTTCCTTCATTCACCACAAAACAATTCTCTCCTATCAAATACACTTCTTTTTATTTCCAAATCATCCCTTCAAAAATTCATTACAATGGCGGGAAATCAGAATTTCGGAAATATCATCTTCCGATCCGTAGATGACAATTATCAGAGGGAGCAATTCGAGCGTTTCCAACAGCGAGGCGTCGTTTCCACCAGGTACCCCGATTTACCTTGTTTACAACAATTAGGCTTACTCCAAGGTATCGAATGGATGCTCCGTCAAGCCAACTTAACCTTCCTTTGCACTCATAATCAACCCACCTACCCATCCCTAACCTTAGAATTCTTAAGTTCATACGACTACACACACCACCCCCGCCGGTGAAGACGGATTTCTAACCGGTACGGCAACCTTCCGTATGTTTAACACCGAGTACTCTCTAACCCAAACCAATTGAGTACCATGCTACAATTTCCCACACAAGGTCTGCTGCATGCCAGAATCCCTCCAACCTCAAACTGGAACACAGTTGGCGGTTTTTGCCTTTTTAAGAAATTTCCGGTATAGATACCTACAACTGGGAAGAACTCCTTCTCTCCCATATACATAACCCCACTATCCGGTACTTTATCCGCATCTTGCAAAACACAGTTTTTGGAAGACCAAACAACAGCAAGGTCAACTCAAAGGAACTATTTTTCCTCCAGTGCGTCTTCGAACCAGATACTCAGGTAAACGCCGCCTCCTTTCTCTTTCATCACATCCGCACCTTATGTGCTAGAGGCAGGCAACCTTTTATAATTGGTGGCTTAATCACCACCATCGCACTTGGCCTACACCTAGGAGATAAACTCCAAACTTTAGAATCCCTACCTCCCCTATCTATGGATACCAGCTACTGTCGATCCAGCCGCTTGATTAAGAACAGAGTAGGCGGAGGATATTATCTTATGGTGAACAACCAGGCAGTCCCAAGCGTTGTTCTACCAAATACTGCCCTCACTGATGTCACAAACCCCGACCGCCACCTCTATGATCTAAACGCTCCTGAAACCACCGAGCCTTTACAAACAAACCCACAAACAGATGAGTTTGAAGAAATGGAACAAGGTGATCATCCGCCTACACAACAGTCAGTCCCGCTCAACCCTTCCGGCAATACAACCAGCCCATCCTCCCAACGTCGTCGACGAAGAAGGCCTGCAACCAACGACGACATTATGGATGCTATCGATGGAATGCAGGCACAGAATGTCGAGATGCTGCAGATGATGCGTCAAATGCAACAGCAACAGGACGCTAGGAATGCCATAACCGACCAACGGTTTACTGAGTTGTTCAGCAGGTTCGACAACTTAGACTTACGTCAGAGATCACCAGGTCCAAGAACCAGAGGCGGAAGACAACCTTAGTTGTAGTTTCCTTCTCCTTTCCTTATTGTATTTCATTTCCTTAAAACATTGGGGACAATGTTTAATTTAAGTATGGGGGGGAAAACTTGCCCTTTCATTGTTATTTCCATTTTTCAAGTATGTTACCTTCCCTTTCATTGTTATTTCCCTTTCTTATGCAAAAAAAAAAAAAAAAAAAAAAATTATTATTATAATTTTAAGTTAAGTCCCTAGTGTGAAATATTTCTATTATCTATCTCCCTCAATTTTCTTGAGCCATAACAAAACAAATTTTAACACACCCAATAAGTATAAAGGTTGCTTACTTTATAAAACTTGAGTGAAATCAAGACAAAAAAAAAAAAATCATTACCATAACAACGCTTTGAGAACCTCAACATGTTAGATCAGGATAAGTACCTATTATACCGATTCCTCGAACTTTTAGCTTTAGAGTAACCCCGAGTAGTTTATACGAGAAGTCAGCACCATCTTAATAGCAAACTACGTGGAGAGCCGATGAATATAAGTGAATGATCCCCAAGTAACATAAAATATATGAATATATCAGGAAATGCACTGATTAAATTAGGTGATCCTTACCAGATCATTTAATCTAAAGGTTGCAGATCATGCAAAAACACAATATGAAAAATCCATTATGAGTTGGTTCAGTAGGTATCTGGTACTGAACTCGGTAGGGCGGACTACGGTTCGATCCCCCACGATTTGCAATGGACTGAATAACGAAGTTATCCGACTTATGTACCAGAACTTCTAGCTAAAAGCGGATCAGAATCACTAACCGGTCACTCCACTATGTGCGCGAAAAGATAAAGGGCTTAATGTGATTTCGCTAGAATGAAAGCGGGTGAAATAAAAGTAAAGGAACTCGGATAGCTATAATGGCATTACTTGAACTGATTTGCATAAAGTAGGGTTATCTAAGTTGTAACGGTAGTTGTTGATGTCAAGATTAAACTCAAATTGCTTCTAAACAAAATCCATTTGCAACCTATTACGAATTGATGTGTGTTTTGAAACTTCGCCTGGCTAAATTTTTGAAAACGATTTCTATACTGAATTTTGCTTGAGGACAAGCAAAGATCTAAGTATGGGGGAGTTTGATAACACGAAATTATATCATATTTTAGGACTTAATTCCATTAAATTCTATGACTATTTATTTCGGTTTACTGCATTTTATGAGATATTACGTGGTATTTTCTTCCTATTTGTCTCAGGTAGTCCATTTTGAAGAACAAGTGAAAACGGAAGAAAAGAAGGTGCAAAAGGGAGAGAAAAGGAACCAAATGCCAAAGCCCAGCCCAAAGCGCACAAGTCACCAATGCTGTGCCTGTGACGGACGTCACAGGGTGCGTGACGAGCGTCACGCAAAACAGCCTTGTGACGGACGTCACACATGGTGTGACGAGCGTCACACCATTCCACTACCTTTTTGGCGCAAGTAACGCCCTCAGAAGACTTGAAGAAGAGACGTTGAGGAGTTGGTCTCCTATATCCACGCCGTGTATTTAGCCACGTTGAAGAACCGGAGAAACGAAAAGCAGTTACCAGCACCAATATAAATAGCCATCTCAAAAACCTAAAGGCCGCTCGGTTTTTCCACGCTCATATTGCCGAAGCTCTGCCAATTTTCTTTTCACGCTTTTGCTTATTTTCTTTTCCAGCAACTTAACATAGTTTATTTTATTTATTTCTTCTTTGCAAGTTCTACATTCTTTTTCCCTTGCAATTTACCTTTCCCTTTTTAGCATTTAGATATTTTTCGCATAATAGTTTCTACACCGGAAACTATTGTGCAACTTTTTATCGGATCTAACCTTACGTTAGATTCTAGTTTTATTTCCTTGGTTTAATTTATTGTTTAATTGAAGAATCGAAGAACAAATCCTACCGGCTTGTGGTGGAGTGTTCAAGACTATTGTATTACGCATTCAGGTTCTTTAATCATTATTTAATATTTTGTTTTATTATTTATCTATATTATCTGCCTGGAATGAGTCTGTTTATGCATGATATGTATTCTTGTTTATTTAGCATGTCTGGCTAATTCGCCTAGGTATCGGTATGTAAAGTAAGCAGAATAAGGGATCAAGACTGAGTCGGTCTATCTAAACTTAAAATTAAAATCAATCTTTTTACGGTCTCAACTTACAGGTTTAATAACAAGATTTTTTACAAAAGTAAAGGACATAAAGAAGTTAAAATCAATAGAGCGAGAGTTTGAGGTTTTAACTGGACAGTGTAAGTTAGGCATTAATTCTAGATCAGGGCGAGAGCAAGTTTTAGAGTTAATTAAATTCTGACCTTTTCCAAAAAGTATTTTTAAAGATTGAATGTGAGGACGAGAGTTAAGCATTTGGATTTGATTATATAACCTAAGTCAACAGAGCGAGAGTTTGAGATAAGGGTGTTTAAAACGGTAAGTGTTTTCTTAAAAAGAGTTTCTGCAACTTTATTGTTTTCAAATATGGTTTTTGACTTAATTATAAGTGACAGCTACATTAATATAAAATCATGGTTTATTCAACAGAGCGAGAGTTTGAGATAAAACCTTTAACCAATAAAGTTAACTGAAACGATTTATTTTAAAAAAAAAACCAAGAAACCGACAAAGACTTGATTCCCTAGTTTTGACGAACTACATACCGATATCCGTTTTATTAATATTTAATCTAGATCTTAGTTTAGCCTTTAGTTTTTCCCCAAACAATCAAACATTTTTTTAACCTTAGATTTACGTAGTAACCTTAGATAACGGTATATCGATTCATAAGTCCCTGTGGGATCGATATCTTTTAAAACTACGCGATAGAACTGTGCACTTGCAGTTTGTATCCCATTCTCGACTCACACAGTCGAGCGATCACTATACAAAGCAGATTAAGCGTGCACAATAAATTAAATTGCAGACTAAACTGATCATAAGCAAAACAAAACATTAAAATACACTACCAAAATAATCCTGTGAAGCGCCACTAAGCCTTTCCAAAAGGGAATGCGTGACGAGCGCCACACTACCCATAACGGACGGCACGCTTAGTGCCTGTTACGAGCGTCACATCCCTGTGACGAGCGTAACACTCCTCAGACTAGTGAACGTTAAGGAGCCGTTGGAGACGAACGTTACACCTTTAACTTTTTACCTTCCCCATTCATTTTTCATTTAACCACACTTAATTACTTTTCAACCACTTTTTCTTTCCATCTTCCAAATTCTTCTCCTATAAATACCCACCAAACCTTCCTTCATTCACCACAAAACAATTCTCTCCTATCAAATACACTTCTTTTTCTTTCCAAATCATCCCTTCAAAAATTCATCACAATGGCGGGAAATCAGAATTTCGGAAATATCATCTTCCGATCCGTAGATGACAATTATCAGAGGGAGCAATTCGAGCGTTTCCAACAGCGAGGCGTCGTTTCCACCAGGTACCCCGATTTACCTTGTTTACAACAATTAGGCTTACTCCAAGGTATCGAATGGATGCTCCGTCAAGCCAACTTAACCTTCCTTTGCACTCATAATCAACCCACCTACCCATCCCTAACCTTAGAATTCTTAAGTTCATACGACTACACCACCCCCGCCGGTGAAGACGAATTTCTAACCGGTACGGCAACCTTCCATATGTTTAACACCGAGTACTCTCTAACCCAAAACCAATTGAGTACCATGCTACAATTTCCCACACAAGGTCTGCTGCATGCCAGAATCCCTCCAACCTCAAACTGGAACACAGTTGGCGTTTTTGGCCTTTTTAAGAAAATTTCTGGTATAGATACCTACAACTGGGAAGAACTCCTTCTCTCCCATATACATAACCCCACTATCCGGTACTTTATCCGCATCTTGCAAAACACAACAGGACGCTAGGAATGCCATAACCGACCAGCGGTTTACTGAGTTGTTCAGCAGGTTCGACAACTTAGACTTACGTCAGAGATCACCAGGTCCAAGAACCAGAGGCGGAAGACAACCTTAGTTGTAGTTTCCTTCTCCTTTCCTTATTGTATTTCATTTCCTTAAAACATTGGGGACAATGTTTAATTTAAGTATGGGGGGGAAACTTTCCCTTTCATTGTTATTTCCCTTTCTTATGCAAAAAAAAAAAAAAAAAAAAATTATTATAATTTTAAGTTAAGTCCCTAGTGTGAAATATTTCTATTATCTATTCCCCTCAATTTTCTTGAGCCATAACAAAACAAATTTTAACACACCCAATAAGTATAAAGGTTGCTTACTTTATAAAACTTGAGTGAAATCAAGACAAAAAAAAAAATCATTACCATAACAACGCTTTGAGAACCTCAACATGTTAGATCAGGATAAGTACCTATTATACCGATTCCTCGAACTTTTAGCTTTAGAGTAACCCCGAGTAGTTTATACGAGAAGTCAGCACCATCTTAATAGCAAACTACGTGGAGAGCCGATGAATATAAGTGAATGATCCCCAAAGTAACATAAAATATATGAATATATCAGGAAATGCACTGATTAAATTAGGTGATCCTTACCAGATCATTTAATCTAAAGGTTGCAGATCATGCAAAAACACAATATGAAAAATCCATTATGAGTTGGTTCAGTAGGTATCTGGTACTGAACTCGGTAGGGCGGACTACGGTTCGATCCCCCACGATTTGCAATGGACTGAATAACGAAGTTATCCGACTTATGTACCAGAACTTCTAGCTAAAAGCGGATCAGAATCACTAACCGGTCACTCCACTATGTGCGCGAAAAGATAAAGGGCTTAATGTGATTTCGCTAGAATGAAAGCGGGTGAAATAAAAGTAAAGGAACTCGGATAGCTATAATGGCATTACTTGAACTGATTTGCATAAAGTAGGGTTATCTAAGTTGTAACGGTAGTTGTTGATGTCAAGATTAAACTCAAATTGCTTCTAAACAAAATCCATTTGCAACCTATTACGAATTGATGTGTGTTTTGAAACTTCGCCTGGCTAAATTTTTGAAAACGATTTCTATACTGAATTTTGCTTGAGGACAAGCAAAGATCTAAGTATGGGGGAGTTTGATAACACGAAATTATATCATATTTTAGGACTTAATTCCATTAAATTCTATGACTATTTATTTCGGTTTACTGCATTTTATGAGATATTACGTGGTATTTTCTTCCTATTTGTCTCAGGTAGTCCATTTTGAAGAACAAGTGAAAACGGAAGAAAAGAAGGTGCAAAAAGGAGAGAAAAGGAACCAAATGCCAAAGCCCAGCCCAAAGCGCACAAGTCACCAATGCTGTGCCTGTGACGGACGTCACAGGGTGCGTGACGAGCGTCACGCAAAACAGCCTTGTGACGGACGTCACACATGGTGTGACGAGCGTCACACCATTCCACTACCTTTTTGGCGCAAGTAACGCCCTCAGAAGACTTGAAGAAGAGACGTTGAGGAGTTGGTCTCCTATATCCACGCCGTGTATTTAGCCACGTTGAAGAACTGGAGAAACGAAAAGCAGTTACCAGCACCAATATAAATAGCCATCTCAAAAACCTAAAGGCCGCTCGTTTTTCCACGCTCATATTGCCGAAGCTCTGCCAATTTTCTTTTCACGCTTTTGCTTATTTTCTTTTCCAGCAACTTAACATAGTTTATTTTATTTATTTCTTTTGCAAGTTCTACATTCTTTTTCCCTTGCAATTTACCTTTCCCTTTTTAGCATTTAGATATTTTTCGCATAATAGTTTCTACACCGGAAACTATTGTGCAACTTTTTATCGGATCTAACCTTACGTTAGATTCTAGTTTTATTTCCTTGGTTTAATTTATTGTTTAATTGAAGAATCGAAGAACAAATCCTACCGGCTTGTGGTGGAGTGTTCAAGACTATTGTATTACGCATTCAGGTTCTTTAATCATTATTTAATATTTTGTTTTATTATTTATCTATATTATCTGCCTGGAATGAGTCTGTTTATGCATGATATGTATTCTTGTTTATTTAGCATGTCTGGCTAATTCGCCTAGGTATCGGTATGTAAAGTAAGCAGAATAAGGGATCAAGACTGAGTCGGTCTATCTAAACTTAAAATTAAAATCAATCTTTTTACGGTCTCAACTTACAGGTTTAATAACAAGATTTTTTACAAAAGTAAAGGACATAAAGAAGTTAAAATCAATAGAGCGAGAGTTTGAGGTTTTAACTGGACAGTGTAAGTTAGGCATTAATTCTAGATCAGGGCGAGAGCAAGTTTTAGAGTTAATTAAATTCTGACCTTTTCCAAAAAGTATTTTTAAAGATTGAATGTGAGGACGAGAGTTAAGCATTTGGATTTGATTATATAACCTAAGTCAACAGAGCGAGAGTTTGAGATAAGGGTGTTTAAAACGGTAAGTGTTTTCTTAAAAAGAGTTTCTGCAACTTTATTGTTTTCAAAATATGGTTTTTGACTTAATTATAAGTGACAGCTACATTAATATAAAATCATGGTTTATTCAACAGAGCGAGAGTTTGAGATAAAACCTTTAACCAATAAAGTTAACTGAAACGATTTATTTTAAAAAAAAAACCAAGAAACCGACAAAGACTTGATTCCCTAGTTTTGACGAACTACATACCGATATCCGTTTTATTAATATTTAATCTAGATCTTAGTTTAGCCTTTAGTTTTTCCCCAAACAATCAAACATTTTTTTAACCTTAGATTTACGTAGTAACCTTAGATAACGGTATATCGATTCATAAGTCCCTGTGGGATCGATATCTTTTAAAACTACGCGATAGAACTGTGCACTTGCAGTTTGTATCCCATTCTCGACTCACACAGTCGAGCGATCACTATACAAAGCAGATTAAGCGTGCACAATAAATTAAATTGCAGACTAAACTGATCATAAGCAAAACAAAACATTAAAATACACTACCAAAATAATCCTGTGAAGCGCCACTAAGCCTTTCCAAAAGGGAATGCGTGACGAGCGCCACACTACCCATAACGGACGGCACGCTTAGTGCCTGTTACGAGCGTCACATCCCTGTGACGAGCGTAACACTCCTCAGACTAGTGAACGTTAAGGAGCCGTTGGAGACGAACGTTACACCTTTAACTTTTTACCTTCCCCATTCATTTTTCATTTAACCACACTTAATTACTTTTCAACCACTTTTTCTTTCCATCTTCCAAATTCTTCTCCTATAAATACCCACCAAACCTTCCTTCATTCACCACAAAACAATTCTCTCCTATCAAATACACTTCTTTTTCTTTCCAAATCATCCCTTCAAAAATTCATCACAATGGCGGGAAATCAGAATTTCGGAAATATCATCTTCTGATCCGTAGATGACAATTATCAGAGGGAGCAATTCGAGCGTTTCCAACAGCGAGGCGTCGTTTCCACCAGGTACCCCGATTTACCTTGTTTACAACAATTAGGCTTACTCCAAGGTATCGAATGGATGCTCCGTCAAGCCAACTTAACCTTCCTTTGCACTCATAATCAACCCACCTACCCATCCCTAACCTTAGAATTCTTAAGTTCATACGACTACACCACCCCCGCCGGTGAAGACGAATTTCTAACCGGTACGGCAACCTTCCATATGTTTAACACCGAGTACTCTCTAACCCAAAACCAATTGAGTACCATGCTACAATTTCCCACACAAGGTCTGCTGCATGCCAGAATCCCTCCAACCTCAAACTGGAACACAGTTGGCGTTTTTGGCCTTTTTAAGAAAATTTCTGGTATAGATACCTACAACTGGGAAGAACTCCTTCTCTCCCATATACATAACCCCACTATCCGGTACTTTATCCGCATCTTGCAAAACACAACAGGACGCTAGGAATGCCATAACCGACCAGCGGTTTACTGAGTTGTTCAGCAGGTTCGACAACTTAGACTTACGTCAGAGATCACCAGGTCCAAGAACCAGAGGCGGAAGACAACCTTAGTTGTAGTTTCCTTCTCCTTTCCTTATTGTATTTCATTTCCTTAAAACATTGGGGACAATGTTTAATTTAAGTATGGGGGGAAACTTTCCCTTTCATTGTTATTTCCCTTTCTTATGCAAAAAAAAAAAAAAAAAATTATTATAATTTTAAGTTAAGTCCCTAGTGTGAAATATTTCTATTATCTATTCCCCTCAATTTTCTTGAGCCATAACAAAACAAATTTTAACACACCCAATAAGTATAAAGGTTGCTTACTTTATAAAACTTGAGTGAAATCAAGACAAAAAAAAAAATCATTACCATAACAACGCTTTGAGAACCTCAACATGTTAGATCAGGATAAGTACCTATTATACCGATTCCTCGAACTTTTAGCTTTAGAGTAACCCCGAGTAGTTTATACGAGAAGTCAGCACCATCTTAATAGCAAACTACGTGGAGAGCCGATGAATATAAGTGAATGATCCCCAAAGTAACATAAAATATATGAATATATCAGGAAATGCACTGATTAAATTAGGTGATCCTTACCAGATCATTTAATCTAAAGGTTGCAGATCATGCAAAAACACAATATGAAAAATCCATTATGAGTTGGTTCAGTAGGTATCTGGTACTGAACTCGGTAGGGCGGACTACGGTTCGATCCCCCACGATTTGCAATGGACTGAATAACGAAGTTATCCGACTTATGTACCAGAACTTCTAGCTAAAAGCGGATCAGAATCACTAACCGGTCACTCCACTATGTGCGCGAAAAGATAAAGGGCTTAATGTGATTTCGCTAGAATGAAAGCGGGTGAAATAAAAGTAAAGGAACTCGGATAGCTATAATGGCATTACTTGAACTGATTTGCATAAAGTAGGGTTATCTAAGTTGTAACGGTAGTTGTTGATGTCAAGATTAAACTCAAATTGCTTCTAAACAAAATCCATTTGCAACCTATTACGAATTGATGTGTGTTTTGAAACTTCGCCTGGCTAAATTTTTGAAAACGATTTCTATACTGAATTTTGCTTGAGGACAAGCAAAGATCTAAGTATGGGGGAGTTTGATAACACGAAATTATATCATATTTTAGGACTTAATTCCATTAAATTCTATGACTATTTATTTCGGTTTACTGCATTTTATGAGATATTACGTGGTATTTTCTTCCTATTTGTCTCAGGTAGTCCATTTTGAAGAACAAGTGAAAACGGAAGAAAAGAAGGTGCAAAAAGGAGAGAAAAGGAACCAAATGCCAAAGCCCAGCCCAAAGCGCACAAGTCACCAATGCTGTGCCTGTGACGGACGTCACAGGGTGCGTGACGAGCGTCACGCAAAACAGCCTTGTGACGGACGTCACACATGGTGTGACGAGCGTCACACCATTCCACTACCTTTTTGGCGCAAGTAACGCCCTCAGAAGACTTGAAGAAGAGACGTTGAGGAGTTGGTCTCCTATATCCACGCCGTGTATTTAGCCACGTTGAAGAACTGGAGAAACGAAAAGCAGTTACCAGCACCAATATAAATAGCCATCTCAAAAACCTAAAGGCCGCTCGGTTTTTCCACGCTCATATTGCCGAAGCTCTGCCAATTTTCTTTTCACGCTTTTGCTTATTTTCTTTTCCAGCAACTTAACATAGTTTATTTTATTTATTTCTTTTGCAAGTTCTACATTCTTTTTCCCTTGCAATTTACCTTTCCCTTTTTAGCATTTAGATATTTTTCGCATAATAGTTTCTACACCGGAAACTATTGTGCAACTTTTTATCGGATCTAACCTTACGTTAGATTCTAGTTTTATTTCCTTGGTTTAATTTATTGTTTAATTGAAGAATCGAAGAACAAATCCTACCGGCTTGTGGTGGAGTGTTCAAGACTATTGTATTACGCATTCAGGTTCTTTAATCATTATTTAATATTTTGTTTTATTATTTATCTATATTATCTGCCTGGAATGAGTCTGTTTATGCATGATATGTATTCTTGTTTATTTAGCATGTCTGGCTAATTCGCCTAGGTATCGGTATGTAAAGTAAGCAGAATAAGGGATCAAGACTGAGTCGGTCTATCTAAACTTAAAATTAAAATCAATCTTTTTACGGTCTCAACTTACAGGTTTAATAACAAGATTTTTTACAAAAGTAAAGGACATAAAGAAGTTAAAATCAATAGAGCGAGAGTTTGAGGTTTTAACTGGACAGTGTAAGTTAGGCATTAATTCTAGATCAGGGCGAGAGCAAGTTTTAGAGTTAATTAAATTCTGACCTTTTCCAAAAAGTATTTTTAAAGATTGAATGTGAGGACGAGAGTTAAGCATTTGGATTTGATTATATAACCTAAGTCAACAGAGCGAGAGTTTGAGATAAGGGTGTTTAAAACGGTAAGTGTTTTCTTAAAAGAGTTTCTGCAACTTTATTGTTTTCAAAATATGGTTTTTGACTTAATTATAAGTGACAGCTACATTAATATAAAATCATGGTTTATTCAACAGAGCGAGAGTTTGAGATAAAACCTTTAACCAATAAAGTTAACTGAAACGATTTATTTTAAAAAAAAAAACCAAGAAACCGACAAAGACTTGATTCCCTAGTTTTGACGAACTACATACCGATATCCGTTTTATTAATATTTAATCTAGATCTTAGTTTAGCCTTTAGTTTTTCCCCAAACAATCAAACATTTTTTTAACCTTAGATTTACGTAGTAACCTTAGATAACGGTATATCGATTCATAAGTCCCTGTGGGATCGATATCTTTTAAAACTACGCGATAGAACTGTGCACTTGCAGTTTGTATCCCATTCTCGACTCACACAGTCGAGCGATCACTATACAAAGCAGATTAAGCGTGCACAATAAATTAAATTGCAGACTAAACTGATCATAAGCAAAACAAAACATTAAAATACACTACCAAAATAATCCTGTGAAGCGCCACTAAGCCTTTCCAAAAGGGAATGCGTGACGAGCGCCACACTACCCATAACGGACGGCACGCTTAGTGCCTGTTACGAGCGTCACATCCCTGTGACGAGCGTAACACTCCTCAGACTAGTGAACGTTAAGGAGCCGTTGGAGACGAACGTTACACCTTTAACTTTTTACCTTCCCCATTCATTTTTCATTTAACCACACTTAATTACTTTTCAACCACTTTTTCTTTCCATCTTCCAAATTCTTCTCCTATAAATACCCACCAAACCTTCCTTCATTCACCACAAAACAATTCTCTCCTATCAAATACACTTCTTTTTCTTTCCAAATCATCCCTTCAAAAATTCATCACAATGGCGGGAAATCAGAATTTCGGAAATATCATCTTCCGATCCGTAGATGACAATTATCAGAGGGAGCAATTCGAGCGTTTCCAACAGCGAGGCGTCGTTTCCACCAGGTACCCCGATTTACCTTGTTTACAACAATTAGGCTTACTCCAAGGTATCGAATGGATGCTCCGTCAAGCCAACTTAACCTTCCTTTGCACTCATAATCAACCCACCTACCCATCCCTAACCTTAGAATTCTTAAGTTCATACGACTACACCACCCCCGCCGGTGAAGACGAATTTCTAACCGGTACGGCAACCTTCCATATGTTTAACACCGAGTACTCTCTAACCCAAAACCAATTGAGTACCATGCTACAATTTCCCACACAAGGTCTGCTGCATGCCAGAATCCCTCCAACCTCAAACTGGAACACAGTTGGCGTTTTTGGCCTTTTTAAGAAATTTCTGGTATAGATACCTACAACTGGGAAGAACTCCTTCTCTCCCATATACATAACCCCACTATCCGGTACTTTATCCGCATCTTGCAAAACACAACAGGACGCTAGGAATGCCATAACCGACCAGCGGTTTACTGAGTTGTTCAGCAGGTTCGACAACTTAGACTTACGTCAGAGATCACCAGGTCCAAGAACCAGAGGCGGAAGACAACCTTAGTTGTAGTTTCCTTCTCCTTTCCTTATTGTATTTCATTTCCTTAAAACATTGGGGACAATGTTTAATTTAAGTATGGGGGGAAACTTTCCCTTTCATTGTTATTTCCCTTTCTTATGCAAAAAAAAAAAAAAAAAAAAAAAAATTATTATAATTTTAAGTTAAGTCCCTAGTGTGAAATATTTCTATTATCTATTCCCCTCAATTTTCTTGAGCCATAACAAAACAAATTTTAACACACCCAATAAGTATAAAGGTTGCTTACTTTATAAAACTTGAGTGAAATCAAGACAAAAAAAAAAAAATCATTACCATAACAACGCTTTGAGAACCTCAACATGTTAGATCAGGATAAGTACCTATTATACCGATTCCTCGAACTTTTAGCTTTAGAGTAACCCGAGTAGTTTATACGAGAAGTCAGCACCATCTTAATAGCAAACTACGTGGAGAGCCGATGAATATAAGTGAATGATCCCCAAAGTAACATAAAATATATGAATATATCAGGAAATGCACTGATTAAATTAGGTGATCCTTACCAGATCATTTAATCTAAAGGTTGCAGATCATGCAAAAACACAATATGAAAAATCCATTATGAGTTGGTTCAGTAGGTATCTGGTACTGAACTCGGTAGGGCGGACTACGGTTCGATCCCCCACGATTTGCAATGGACTGAATAACGAAGTTATCCGACTTATGTACCAGAACTTCTAGCTAAAAGCGGATCAGAATCACTAACCGGTCACTCCACTATGTGCGCGAAAAGATAAAGGGCTTAATGTGATTTCGCTAGAATGAAAGCGGGTGAAATAAAAGTAAAGGAACTCGGATAGCTATAATGGCATTACTTGAACTGATTTGCATAAAGTAGGGTTATCTAAGTTGTAACGGTAGTTGTTGATGTCAAGATTAAACTCAAATTGCTTCTAAACAAAATCCATTTGCAACCTATTACGAATTGATGTGTGTTTTGAAACTTCGCCTGGCTAAATTTTTGAAAACGATTTCTATACTGAATTTTGCTTGAGGACAAGCAAAGATCTAAGTATGGGGGAGTTTGATAACATGAAATTATATCATATTTTAGGACTTAATTCCATTAAATTCTATGACTATTTATTTCGGTTTACTGCATTTTATGAGATATTACGTGGTATTTTCTTCCTATTTGTCTCAGGTAGTCCATTTTGAAGAACAAGTGAAAACGGAAGAAAAGAAGGTGCAAAAAGGAGAGAAAAGGAACCAAATGCCAAAGCCCAGCCCAAAGCGCACAAGTCACCAATGCTGTGCCTGTGACGGACGTCACAGGGTGCGTGACGAGCGTCACGCAAAACAGCCTTGTGACGGACGTCACACATGGTGTGACGAGCGTCACACCATTCCACTACCTTTTTGGCGCAAGTAACGCCCTCAGAAGACTTGAAGAAGAGACGTTGAGGAGTTGGTCTCCTATATCCACGCCGTGTATTTAGCCACGTTGAAGAACTGGAGAAACGAAAAGCAGTTACCAGCACCAATATAAATAGCCATCTCAAAAACCTAAAGGCCTCTCGGTTTTTCCACGCTCATATTGCCGAAGCTCTGCCAAAGGAAATAAATTGAATGTGAGGACGAGAGTTAAGCATTTGGATTTGATTATACTAACAATAATATAACAATATAAACCATGTTTAATTGAATGCCTAAAAAATTAAACTAACAAAGGAAATAAATTGCTGAAGAAAAATATGGAATGCTGAAAAAAATATAATGCTGTAAAAATAATGGCAACAGAAACAAGGTTGCTGAAAAAGAAAAAAAATGCTAAAAGTTAGAAAGCTGAAAACTAAATTGCAGAGCGTAAAAAAAAATGTAAAAGTAGGCCGTCCCAATTTCTCCCATTTGGGTCCTTTATATAGTGTCCATTTGGTCTTGGTGGTTGAGAAAATCAAGGAAGACTTGGTTTTGAATGAGGGATCTGTGGAGAAAAGTTTGTT
The DNA here is from genome assembly GCF_024323335.1 of Lathyrus oleraceus. Taxonomy (NCBI): domain Eukaryota; kingdom Viridiplantae; phylum Streptophyta; class Magnoliopsida; order Fabales; family Fabaceae; genus Lathyrus; species Lathyrus oleraceus. Next base: position 50,699,700 of record NC_066584.1, on the reverse strand, counting down.
GGAGCAAAATTTGGCACGTTTGGCTAACTGCTTCAAAGCTTACTTCGTGGATGCGTCAAAGCCAAAAATATAGGAGAATGGTGTGACGTCCGTCACACCATGTGTTACGCTCGTAACACAAAGTAGCAAGGCGTGACGGTCGTCACACCTTGTGTGGCGCTCGTCACACTTCAGCGCCCTTGGCTTGTGATTTGGGCTGAGCTTTTGTGGACTTTGCTTTTCGTTATCTTTTTGCACCCCTTTTCTTCCTTTTTCACTTATACTTCAAATAAATCACCTGAGATAAATAGAAAGAAAATACCGCGTAATATCTAATAAAATGAAATAAATTGAAATAAATAATAGTATAATTTAATTAAATTGAGTCCAAAAATATGATATAATTTCATGTTATCAAACTCCCCCATACTTAGATCTTTGCTTGTCCTCAAGCAAAATACAGTATAGAAATCGTTTTAAAAATTTAGCCAGATGAAATTTCAAAACACACATCAATTCGTAATAGGTTGCAAGTGGATTTTGTTTTGAAGCAACTTGAGTTTAATCTTGACATCAACAACCACCGTCACAACCTCAGATAACCCCACCTTATGCAAATCAGTTCGAGTAATGCCATTATAGCTATCCTAGTTCCTTTACTCTTATTTCACCTGTTTTTATTCTAGCGAAATCACATTAAGCCCTTTATCTTTTCACGCACATAGTGGAGTAACCGGTTAGTGATTCTGATCCCCTTTTAGCTAGAAGTTCTGGTACATAAGTCGGATAACTTCGTTATTCAGTCCATTGCAAATTGCGGGGGATCGGACCGTAGTCCGCCCTACCAAGTTCAGCACCAGATACCTGCTGAACCAACTCATAATGGATCTTTCATATTATGCTTTTGTATGATCCGCAACCTTTAGATTAAATGATCTGGTAAGGATCACCTAACTTAATTAGTGCATTTCCTGATATATATATATATATATATATATATATATATATATATATATATATATATATATATATATATATATATATATTTATGTTACTTTGGGAGTCATTCACTTGTATTCATCGGCTCTCCACGTAGTTTGCTATTAAGATGGTGCTGACTTCTCGTATAAACTACTCGGGGTTACTATAAAACTAAAACGGGGCCAAAAACTTGGTCGCTCGACTGTGTGAGTCGAGAATGTGATACAAACTGCAAGTGCACAGTTCTATCGCGTAGTTTTAAAAGATATCGATCCCACAGGGACTTATGAATCGATATACCGTTATCTAAGGTTACTACGTAAATCTCGACTGTGTGAGTCGAGAATGGGATACAAACTGCAAGTGCACAGTTCTATCGCGTAGTTTTAAAAGATATCGATCCCACAGGGACTTATGAATCGATATACCGTTATCTAAGGTTACTACGTAAATCTAAGGTTAAAAATGTTTGATTGTTTGGGGAAAAACTAAAGGCTAAACTAAGATCTAGATTAAATATTAATAAAACGGATATCGGTATGTAGTTCGTCAAAACTAGGGAATCAAGTCTTTGTCGGTTTCTTGGTTTTTTTTAAAATAAATCGTTTCAGTTAACTTTATTGGTTAAAGGTTTTATCTCAAACTCTCGCTCTGTTGAATAAACCATGATTTTATATTAATGTAGATGTCACTTATAATTAAGTCAAAAACCATATTTTGAAAACAATAAAGTTGCAGAAACTCTTTTTAAGAAAACACTGACCGTTTTAAACACCCTTATCTCAAACTCTCGCTCTGTTGACTTAGGTTATATAATCAAATCCAAATGCTTAACTCTCGTCCTCACATTCAATCTTTAAAAATACTTTTTGGAAAAGGTCAGAATTTAATTAACTCTAAAACTTGCTCTCGCCCTGATCTAGAATTAATGCCTAACTTACACTGTCCAGTTAAAACCTCAAACTCTCGCTCTATTGATTTTAACTTCTTTATGTCCTTTACTTTTGTAAAAAATCTTGTTATTAAACCTGTAAGTTGAGACCGTAAAAAGATTGATTTTAATTTTAAGTTTAGATAGACCGACTCAGTCTTGATCCCTTATTCTGCTTACTTTACATACCGATACCTAGGCGAATTAGCCAGACATGCTAAATAAACAAGAATACATATCATGCATAAACAGACTCATTCCAGGCAGATAATATAGATAAATAATAAAACAAAATATTAAATAATGATTAAAGAACCTGAATGCGTAATACAATAGTCTTGAACACTCCACCACAAGCCGGTAGGATTTGTTCTTCGATTCTTCAATTAAACAATAAATTAAACCAAGGAAATAAAACTAGAATCTAACGTAAGGTTAGATCCGATAAAAAGTTGCACAATAGTTTCCAGTGTAGAAACTATTATGCGAAAAATATCTAAATGCTAAAAAGGGAAAGGTAAATTGCAAGGGAAAAAGAATGTAGAACTTGCAAAAGAAATAAATAAAATAAACTATGTTAAGTTGCTGGAAAAGAAAATAAGCAAAAGCGTGAAAAGAAAATTGGCAGAGCTTCGGCAATATGAGCGTGGAAAAACCCGAGCGGCCTTTAGGTTTTTGAGATGGCTATTTATATTGGTGCTGGTAACTGCTTTTCGTTTCTCCAGTTCTTCAACGTGGCTAAATACACGGCGTGGATATAGGAGACCAACTCCTCAACGTCTCTTCTTCAAGTCTTCTGAGGGCGTTACTTGCGCCAAAAAGGTAGTGGAATGGTGTGACGCTCGTCACACCATGTGTGACGTCCGTCACAAGGCTGTTTTGCGTGACGCTCGTCACGCACCCTGTGACGTCCGTCACAGGCACAACATTGGTGACTTGTGCGCTTTGGGCTGGGTTTGGCATTTGGTTCCTTTTCTCTCCTTTTTGCACCTTCTTTTCTTCCGTTTTCACTTGTTCTTCAAAATGGACTACCTGAGACAAATAGGAAGAAAATACCACGTAATATCTCATAAAATGCAGTAAACCGAAATAAATAGTCATAGAATTTAATGGAATTAAGTCCTAAAATATGATATAATTTCGTGTTATCACCCGCAAATGTGGGGATACACTTAGCAAAGACCCTTCGATTAAATCATCATAAAATAAATCATAGTCCCTCGGATGTTGCCTCGAATATATGATTTTTGTCCCTCGATGACCCTTCGGTGTAGCCTACGGTTAAATGATGATCGTCCCTTCGAATGCTAAGGTATCCTTACAACTGTTGCCTTCAATGACCAATCGATGACCCTACGATGACCCTTTTACATCCAAAGGATAAAACTACTTACTTCTCAATAGTAAGGACAGTTTTACCCTCACAAGGATAGGAAATGCCCATAAAGACCTTGGCAGGTATAACTCTTAATTGCTTATTCATAACTTAAAATACTTTTCACACCTCACACCTTTCAAAACATCTTTTAGAAAATCACCACTTGGTATACATTCATACTAGAATCATTACCGAGTTATATTTTTCTAAACAACTTTCAAAACTAAATGAGATAACCACTTTGTATACATTCATACAAGAATCATTACAAAGCTAAAGTCTCTTTTCAAAACATTTTCTAAGCATTTCATAAACACTTTTTCAGACAATAAAAACATAAGTGATTAAGTAATTAAGAGCCCATGGATAACCATGGATACAAAGGGTGCTAATACCTTCCCTTTGTATAATGTACCTCCCGAACCTAAGAATTTAAATTAAGGTCTTTCCTGTTCTTTTCCACCTTTCCTTATTGGATAAAAGAAAAGTCGGTGGCGACTCTTGCTAACCGCGACATTGCGATTAAAAACACATAAAGTCAGTTCACCGTATGACAGTTCCAAAGAAAACATCTCTTGATTCAAAGGAAGCCATTGGTTATTGGTCCAAAAGTATACATGGAATCCAAATGGATAAAGTATTTGGTTCTAAAAGATGGTATTGATTTATGAAGAATAATAAATAAGGTAAAAATGAATAAGGTAGCACGCAGAGAATCTGAATCCTCGTAACGAGGAATTCTTATAAACATTTCTTAAGACATAAATAGAATTGATAAGTCTGCAGGGAGTTTGTAACATTTATTAGGGTGATTTGACTTGTGGAATATATGACATAAAATCATCATTTTATTTGGTTGATATATAAACAACATAGTATTAAATATATGAAAAAGGAGAAAGACAACCTATATTGTTGACTCTTTATGCGGCTATATGACAATGGTTAGTATTATTTTTGTATATCATTATGTTTTTAAGAGCAATTTTGATACACTTTTGCAGATTTCATGTATTACCCTCCTAATCATTCTTGTGCATAAAATACATATATTATTAGTTATATTGGTTACTTATATGGACATGAAGTACAACTACTATTCAGATGTTCTTTTTTTTTTTTAATTTCACTATTATAAATAATATATTTCATGACGATGATTTTACCTTGTATATTGAAAAATCGATGTGTAATTCCTAAACGCATCCTGTTTTTTTTAAATATACAAAATATTTTGTCGATTATTTTAAAAACTGAGGGATAAACCTATTAAGTGTACATGCTTTAAATCCCATCAACCTCAATTTATGTTTTTATCTCCTTAAAAATGATCTCTTCTTGAATATTTTATTTTTAATCTAAAAGTATGCTACTTTTCACCTCGATTTTATTCCAATCGAGATGAATATGTTTCTCTGATATATATATATATATATATATATATATATATATATTAGATATATATATATATATATATATATATATATATATATATATATATATATATATATATATATATATATATATATATATATATATATATATATATATAGATATATATATATATATAATATATATATATTATATATATATATAATATATATATATATATATATATATATATATATATATATATATTAGCTTGTAGCATCTAGTTTCATTTGTCTAAACAACACAAACAGAACTCTAACGAATAACCCTAAGCAACGAGAGCCATAAACATATATTATCTTCAATACAAAGATGTTATGTGATTAGTGCTCTCGTTACTTCTTCAGAGACCTAAATAATTTTCTTTTACTTCTTCTTCAAAGATCCGGTACGTCAAACATCACTACTCATATTATTCTTATTGTTGTTGTTGTTGTTGTTGAGATTTGAACCCCTATAGATTTTATCTTGTAACTCTTGTTGTTATTGTTGTTGTTTAAACAGATATATATCATAGGTTTATTGATATTGTTGTTGTTATTGTTGTTATTGAGACCATAAACCTTGGAGGTTTAATATTGTTCTTGTTGTTCTTTAAGAAAATTTATGTTATAGGTTTATTGAAATTGTTGTTGTAGTTGTTGATGTTGTTGTTGTTGTTGTTGAGACTCGTTATTGAGACCTTAAATCCTAGAGGTTTAATCTTATTGTTGTTGTATAAACTAATTTATGTTATAGGTTTATTGACGATGTTGTTATAGTTTTGTTAAGAGATTGTTTTTTTGAGTTGTTGTTTAACGTAAGCTGTTGTTTTTGAGTGGTTGATGTTATTGTTGTTGTTTTTAGTTGTTCTACTATCCAAAGTTATGAAAATCTATATGTTGTAGTTTAGTTGTTGTTATTGAGTTTGAGTTTTAGATTATATTGATATTGAGTTTATGTTTGTGATTCTTTGTGCAACTCTCATCTTGTTTCGTCGAGTTGAACATATAACCTAGTAATTAATTTTGGAATTAATCATATGCAAAATTATGTTGTATTTGAAACTTATCTTACATTGATTAATGATTTTCTAGCATTCTGCAACTCATCATTCATCTCATGTTATTTTATCGTTAAAATCTCTCAAATACTTATAGTTTCCGTTCAACTTTCTTCCATATTTGTTCATTTTTCAAAATATTGAATTTTATGCTTTCAAGAATGAATTAGTAGAAAAGGAAGTGTTGAATAAATAACTGGAAACATTGAAGATATTTTAACCATAAAATAGTGTGAGATGAATGATGAGTAGTAAGATACTTCAAAATCACTAATCAATGTAAGTTTTTCTTCAAATATAACACAATTATTCATATAATTATTTTCCTAACCAATTTTTTAAGAAGTTATGTGTTATGTATAAGGTTTAGTGAAATAAGCAATCCACATTAGATTTAATGAACTCAAAATTGTTTTATCCCTCAGTTTTATTAGATAACTGAGGTAAATGTTGTATATCCGTCGGTGAAATTACAAAATCGAGGGGACATGTGTTTTCACCATTTCAGAATTTCAAAAAGGTCTTCCTGAGGATCGGACCCATGATCTTTTCACACACTCGTCAGTTATTTTAAAATCGATAGGTAAAGTGTGTTCTTTTCATGACGCCCTTCATTATATCGCTTCTGTAGTCGAGGTTAAATGCATTTTACGTCCGACGTTAAATGTGTTTTTTCTAACAGTGTAGCAGTCTATTACAGTTAAACACTAACCATTATTTGTACTATGCAAATATTATTCACTAACTAATTCAATTTTACCTTAACCATTTGGTTTTAAACCATTTTTCTAAAATATTTGAAACAAATCAAGGAGCTTATAATAAGAAACTGACTAGATAATTCAATATTGTGTATTGTTGATACAAATATTTAATAAAAATGATTTTATTTTTATATATGAAAAAAGTGTATTATTGATATAAATATTTTTATAAATGAGGGATAAAACAAAATAAATTTCTATATAGGTAAAAAATGTGTTATGTTGATCCATATTGTTTTATAAATGAAAAAGGTGTATTGTTTATTCAAATATTTCTATAAAGGGGACAAATATATTGTTAATACAAATATTTTTTTAACTGAAAAAGTGTATTGTTGATACAAATATTTTTATAAACAAGGAAAAATCTCCTATTGATACAAATATTTTTATAAACGGGAAAAAATGTATTGTTGTTGAAATATTTGTTTAAACGGAAAAATATGTATTGTTAGAAGAAATATTTTTATAAACCACAATAAAAAAATTGTTTATCCAAAGATTTAAAAAAACTTGTTATTTTTATAAATAGTAAAAAGTTTATTATTTGTTGGCAAATGAATTTAATTTCCTTAATTGTCTTGTTATAAGAATAATATTGAAAAATAGTATCATGAACAAACTTCTTCTAAGCACACAAAAATTCGTTTGAGCATTTTTCTTTACTGTTTTAACTTTCACTTTCTTTTATATGAGTACTTCATTACAAGTAATAACCACTATTTATAACAATTGAGAAAATGCATATTTATCTTTTGCTAAACAATTTATGGCTTTCCTTGAAACTAGTTAATCATTCATGGCTTTCTCTTATTGACTTTTCCAAATGCCAAATTTATATTATCTAACACCCTCCCTTAAATTTGGCTTCATCATTCCCAACAAATTCTCCATCTTCAAGAACAAATTGATTTTTAGTGGCTTTGTAAAAATATCAGCAATTTGATCTTCTGAAGTATAAACTCCACCATAATTTCCTTATCTCTTATCAAGTCTCGAATGTAGTGATGTTTAATGTCAATATGTTTGCTACGCCCATGAAATACTGGGTTCTTTGTTAGAGTAATCATTGATTTGTTGTCACATAATACCTTCATTGGACCATCTTGACGATGTTGCAATTCACTTAATATTCTCCGTAACCAAACAGCTTGAGTAGCACAATTTATTGTTGTTATGTACTCTGCCTCTACTGTTGACAAAGTAACTACTTTCTGTTTCTTAGAGGACCAAGAAAACACGCTTGTACCAATATGAAAAACATAACCCGAAGTGCTTTTTTGAGTTTCAGTTTCACCGGCCCAATCACTGTCTGTGTATCCAATCAACTCTGGCTTGGTAGAACTTGAATACAAAATTTCCTTCATCAATTGTTCCTTTGACATGCCTCAAAATTCTCTTTGCAACTTGCCAATTTGATTGTCTTGGCGAGTCCGTGAATCTACTTATACGTCCACCTCCATAAACTATATTAGGTCTTGTTGTTGTCAAGTACCTGAGGCTTCCTACCAGCCTTCTGAAATTTGTTGAATTGACAAGATCATCGCCACTTTCTTTTTCTAATTTCAATCTTTCTTCCACTGGGGTTAGCATTGGTTTACATGATTCCATCTTAAATTTCTTCAGAATATCTGATGCATATTTCTTATGTGAAATGAAAATTCCCTCATTTGTTTGCTTCACTTAAATGCCTAGAAAATAAGACATTTAGCCCATATCTGTCATTTCAAATTGAGTGGACATGCTCTCCTTAAAATCTGCTAATAATTTATTATTATTATTATTGGTGAAGATAAGATCATCCACATACAAGCAAACAATAACAACATTTTTTTCATCCTTGTTTGCTTTGACGTATAAACCATGCTCATATGGACTTCTATGGAATCCATTATTGATAAAAATATGTGTTAATACGTGTGTACCAAGCTCTAGGTGTCTGCTTCAATCCATATAGTGCTTTATTCAACTTGTACACTTTACCTCTACTTCCTTGTTGTAGATAACCTGACGGTTGTTCTACATAAACTTCTTCTTTAAGAACACCATTCAAGAAGGAGAACTTGACATCCAACTGAAATATCTTCCATTGAGTTTGGGTAGCAAGGGAAATAATCATGCGTATCGTGTCCATCCTAGCAACTGAAGCAAAAACTTCAAAATAATCAATGTCAGGTTTTTGTTTATACCCTTTTGCTACTAACTGTGCTTTAAAGCGGTCTATTTCTCCTTTTGGATTGTACTTAGTTTTGTACACCCACTTGAATCCAATTGGCTTCTTTCCTTCTGGAAGTGTAGTTAACTCCCATGTATTATTTTTCTCAATTGCATGAATTTCTTCATCCATTACTTTCATCAAACAATCTTTATTGGTTGCTTCCTCATATGTCGCTGGATCACAATCAGCAAATAAGGCATAATAAGTAATTTCTTCCTCCATATCATCAGGATCATCATCTTGACCAACTTCATAATCTTTGAAATGAGGAGGTGGATGACGCTCCCATTGTGGATATCTATGAGGTGGTGAGTCTTGTGTTGGTTCAGTGGATAGCTCATCAAATGTTGGTTCAATGGATGGTTCATTAACTTTATCGTCTACTTCTTCATTTATAGTAACTGGTACATGCAACAACTTTTTGTTCTTTTCTAACCAATCCCATGATCCATCTTCATTAAAGGTGACATCTTTGTTAATGACTACCTTTTGTTTTTGCATTGTACAATCTGTGGGCTTTTGTTTCTTCAATATATCCTACAAAGATGCATTTTTCTGCCTTGTCATCAAGATTCTTCCTCAGTTGATCTGGAACATGCGCATAAGCAATACAACCAAAAACTTTCAAGTTACTCAAATTTGGATTTTGCCCACTCCAAGCTTCTTGTGGAGTTTTATCACGTATAGTTTTCACTGGACACATATTTAAAAGGTATATTGCACAAGTCACTGCTTAGGCCCAAAAACTCTTGGGTAAATTCTTGCAATGCAACATGCTCCTGACATTATCCGTCATTGTTCTATTCTTTCTTTCTGCTGCTCCATTTTTTTAGGAGTGTATCTTGAAGTCATTTGATGCTTAACTCCATGCTTTCTCAAGAAATCATCACATACAATATACTTTGTTCCCCTGTCAGTTCTTAAGGTTTTCAGAGTATAACCACTTCGTCTTTCAACATACGCCATAAATCTTTTGAGTGCATCAGAAGCATCCGATTTATTTTTCAAAACATAAACCCACGTCTTCCTAGTAAAGTCACTAATGAAAGTAATAAAATACTTATTACCTCCATTGGATGGTACTTCCACGTAACATTAATCAGAGTGCACAAGCTCAAGTGGTTTTGTAGCTCTCCATGCCTTCCCTTTAGGAAAAGGATCTCGATGTTTCTTTCCTACTACACAAGCTTCACACAATTGATCAGGAACTTGGATAACAGGCAAGCAAGTACCCCATTTCTTATTTGCAAGAAACTTTATACTTTCAAAGTTAAAGTGTCCAAGACGCATGTGCCAAAGCCAATTATCTTCAATAGCTATAGTTTTGCAACACATATTAGCACCATACTTGATGTTCATTAGAAATAGACGATTCCTTTACATGTTTGTCTTTGTCATGAGGCTCATCTCAGTATCATTGATAGTGCAACCTCTTTTTTTGAAGTTTGAATCATAACCTTTCTCAGCAAGTTGTCTAACACTTAAGAGATTCTGACATATACTAGGTACATATAGTACATCAGAAATATAATTCAAAGATCCATCCTTCAATCTGATGGTGATCTTTCCTTTTCCCAAAACTTGAAGTTTTGAATTACCACTGAGCTTGACTATGTTGCGAAAACTTTCATCTAAGTTACTAAATAGTTCCTTATTCCCACTTAAATAGTTACTACAGCCAGTATCTAGCAACCATTGATCATCATTTTTATCGGCTATAATATGACATGTTGTAAGCACCATTTTCATATCATCTTCATTTTCTGCAACTCGAGCATGGATATCTCTAATATTCAATTATTTAGCACAACATTCTCGACTATAGTGACCATACCTTTTACAATTATGGCATTGAATATGAGATTTGCATTTTGATTGAAAATGTTCATACTTTTGACATTTGTGACATTGAATATTAGATTTATTTTGAAAAGAGTCATTACCTCGTGTGTTTTGGTTTAAGTCAGTTTGAGAATTCTTATAATTACCTTTGGAACTATGTCCTCTTTGAAAGTGATTTGGCCTTCTTTGCACATGTCCCTCATTTCTCACATTTGTTTGAGCTTTTAAAGTTTGCTCAAATGTGCCACTTGATCTCTCGTTCATCCGCATCTCACGTGACTTCAAAGATGTTTGTAAATCATTTAAAGTCATTCTGGTGACATCTTTTCCTTCTTCAATTGTTGCTACTACGTAACCAAAATGAGTTGAAATAGTGCATATAATTTTTCCACAACATCTTTCTTCTTTATGCCATCACCGTTGGATTTCATTTCATTGACTAGTTTGTCCATTCATGAAAAATATTCATGAATGCTTTCATATTTTCCTTACTCCATTAGCTCAAACTGACATTTTAATCCTTGCAACCTTGTTCCTTTAACTGGGTCAACACCTTCATATGTTTTAAGTAAAATTTCCCAAACCTCCTTAGTTGTTTTGGCATGGAAAATTTTCTCAAAAACAGATAACTCCACAATGGACATATCAAAAACAAAGCTTTTTCGTTGAGTTGACGGTCTTTCTCAACTTGTTTCTCCTCAGCTTTTCCTTTATTTTCTTAAGTTGGTTCAACAAAACCTTTCTTCATAATTTCTCCATACCCCGTTGGTTGCTAAACACAACTCAATCAACAGTTTCCACGTAGGAAAATTTGATCTTCTATTGAATTTGAAAACAGTTGTTTGCACCGACAAAACTTGATTAATGCTTGAACTTGTAGTCATTTTAATGTAACAAGCTCTGATGTCAAATATTGACAAATGAATTTAGTTTCCTTAATATGACTGTGTTGTTATAAGAATAATATTGAAAAATAGTATCATGAACAAACTTCCTCTAAGAACAAAAAAATTTGCCTGAGCCTTTTTCTTTATTGTTTTAACTTCTTTCTGATGAGTATTTCGTTACAAATAATAATCACTATTTATAACAATTGAGAAAATGCATATTTAGTTTTTGCTAAATAGTTTATAACTTTTCTTAAAACTAGTTAATCATTCATGGTTTTCTCTTATTGACTTTCACAAATGCCAAATTTATATTACCTAACATTATTGATCCAAATAATTTTTTAAACGAAATAAAAATAAAAATAAAAATAATTTTTACATATAAAAAAGATTTATATTTGATCAAAAAGATGTTAATTCTCATATATAATTTTTTTAATACAACTTTAACAAAATAATAATTTATTATATTTGTGAAAAAACACGCGTATCAAATTGCACAAACCAACAACTATTTTAAATGTTGTTTAAGTTGTGCATAGGTACAGACAATAAATATTATATATAGTTTACATACCATAAAATATATATTATATATTCAAATATTTTTCTTCTAAATTTATTAAGTTTTAATTTCTATAAATATTTCATACTAATTTATTTGTAATTACAGTTCTTTAAATATTACTCTTAAATTTTATCTTTTTTCAATAAGTTATATATATTATAATTTGTAAAAAAAAATTGTGTTCAAAAACATGTATCTACAAATTTGTTATTAGTTTTAAATAAACAGGATATATTTTATTTTGTCTTTTAAGTAACTCTCATGCATACAATCGAGTTTTTATTTTTATATTAATATTTTTGTAACAGGATATATTTTATTTTATTTTTAAGTAACAGGATATATTAACTATTTTATCAATCCTCACTAAGTCTCTTCCTATCTGTCATTCAAATGTTTGAAGGACAGTTATGGCATTTGGCCACCGTTTGACCTCTATTTTTGTCTCTCATCATTTGATTAAAATATATTATTATCGTTCCTTTTACAATCATACGCCTCACCTTGTTTTGTATGATCAAACAAAATGAGGAATATTGTTATCATATCATCTAATCTTAAAAAGTGTGAAGAACATTTTCTATCCATATCAATACTTCTTTAACTTCCACTTCGCAGGCACTAAGCTACAATGCCTCATCATGATAACATAGAATAATTTACTCCATGCATATGTCTCAAAATAAGATTGTTGCACATAAATTTAAAAATAAATAAATTATTATATAATTAAATATAACAACTTTAAAAAATCCTTAATTACTATTAGTTGTCATAAAGATAAAGTAATATGATGTTGAAAGTAGTGTAGATAATATTCCATCTATTTTTATTTATAAAAATTATTTTTTTAGATTCATTAAATAATCGGTCACATTGACTATTTAATAAATTTAAAAAGTGATTTTTCTCTTATAAATAGAATCGGATGTAGTATTTATTATGGATAAAATTAATAAAAATTAATTAATGTTGCATTGAAAATGTCACTCTTATTTTGGAACAAATTTATTTAATTAGAAAGACTTATATTTTTGGACGAGATAGGGATGAAAATTTGATCAATTCTAAGTGGATATCCACTAAAATTACCCAAAACGGATAGGGTAAACCCGCAAAATGGGTATGGACATTAGCACGAAAATTACCCAAAAAAAAGCAAATATGGACGCAGGTACGAGTATATTAGTATTCACTCGCCCCATACTTGCACTATATATATTTATATATTTTTATTTTTATTATTGCATTATGTTTATCAAATTTATTAAATGCATCACCGTTAAACATGGACATATGATGCATACTTGCATAGGTATGTGTACGGTACCCATTACGGATATTGATACGATAAAATGTATTTGTGTAAAACAACATTGTTAAATTCTTAATGAGAAAAAATGAAATATCACAAGTATGGTACATGTATCCGATACGGGTACGTATTTGATATCGATACTTTGCGATTTACCAGTAACTATGCTTCAAAGATTTGTACGCATTTTAATATAAATGTTTGTTTATCTTTTATCTCAAGAACAAATTTGTATGCATTTTAATAAATTCTTGTTAAAAATTAAAATGACATGATAAATTATAATTGATCAATATTTTTTATTATAAATGCAGATAAGCGGATATGGGTATGAGTACTTAGCTACTTATATGATATAGGTATGAGTATAAATGTTGGTTCCCACACAGATATGAGTTTAGGTACATAGATTTTTTTTAACTACAAATATGAGGAGAAGAAATATAGTACCCTACCAATATTCTAACCATCGTCATCTCTAAATAGAGAGTAATTGATAAGAATTGGGTTCAAATTTTATAAAAATCTGAAGTTTAATTTCATTATTAATATAATTTTTTTATTGATAAATACTAATATGTATGTGTTTCTTTTAAATGTTTTTTGAATTTTGAAGTTTTTAATAGTTAATTGATAATTTATAATTGAATGTTTATAATTAGGAATTTATAGATGAAAAAGTTCATTGAACTTATGAACTAATGAAGACATTTATATTTCTGGAGTCAACATGCTAGATTTTCTGAGGTCCATATTTGTCAACATCTTATATAAATTAAGGTTCTCTTGTTTTTTTACTTTACACAAACAGAAAATGTCTCAAATATCACAAATAAATATTTGGTATGTCGCAAATGTCTCCTTCTTCAGTGTGATACTCGGGAAAAAGTTTAAGTTCAACGAGAGAGAAAGGTATAAAAATGGCTTGTCTATTCATTTGACAAACTGTGTTTATATACACGTTTGTAGTACATATGAGATCCTAGAATTATGCTAGGACTAATTACAATAATGAACATATATGGAAGGAATTGTTCATGACAGCTATACACATGCTGTGACAGAATCATAGAAAATAAAGTCATGATACTAGAATATGGAAACTGTATAATGACAGTGATATTGAGATCAATATGAAGTTATTAGAATCATAACTTTCTTTAACTCCCCTTCTCAAACTGATGGTGACATAGTCACCCCAAGTTTGTCTCTCATCATGTTGAACCTTGTGTGTGAGAGAGGTTTGGTTAAGCAATCTGCAATTTGATCTGCTGTGGGTACGTATTGTGACTTGATCTTGAAGTACTTGATCACGTATGTAGTGGACATCTATTTCAATATGTTTGGATCGAGCATACATCACTGGATTGGATGCTAGTGCCTTGGCACTCAAGTTATCACACCATAAAACTGGTTTCCTGGGCATAGGAAGTTTTAGCTCACCTAATAGCGATCTAATCCAAGCTACTTCAGCTGCTAGGTCAGCCAACGCTCTATATTCTGACTCAGTACTTGACCTTGACACCACTCTTTGTTTTCTCGAGGCCCACGAGATTAATGTCTCACCAAGGAACACACACTGTCCTGCCATGGATTTCCTTTCATCTATGCTAGTAGCCCAATCTGCATCAGAGAATCCAACAATATCAAGATCAGTTGAGGGCTTGATATGAAGACATAAATTTGTTGTTCCATGGAGATATCTTAATATCCTTTTTATTCCTTGCCAATGATCTATGGTTGGGGAACTCATAAATTGGCTGAGTTTATTGACCGAGAATGCTATGTCTGGCCTAGTATTGATTAGGTACTGTAGTGCACCTATTGCTTGTCTGTATAGTGTAGGGTTGGCCATAGGTTCTCCTTTAGCGGTTAGTTGTTTCCCTGTTGTCATTGGTGTGGGGCAGGATGAGGCTTTTTCCATATTAAACCTTTTGAGCAAGTCTCTAATGTACTTTGTTTGTTTCAGGTACATTCCACAAGTATCTCTGTGTACTTCAATTCCCAGGAAGTAGTGTAGAGGACCTAGGTCTTTAAGAGAGAAAACAATGTTTAGTTGAGTGATGAAGGTCTCTAGGAACCTTTTGTTGCTCCCTGTTACTATTATGTCATCAACATATATGAGGAGAAGTGTGATATGGTCAGTTCCTCTAAGGATAAACAGTGATAAATCACTCTTGGTGTTTTGAAATCCCCATTTTAGTAGAGTATCCTTCAACCTGTCAAACCATGCCCTTGGGGCTTGCTTCAGGCCATAAATTGCCTTGGTTAATTTGCATATGTGATAAGGTTTGGTTGAGTCTATATATCCTTCTGGTTGATGCATAAACATAGTTTCTTTGAGATTGCCATTCAAGAATGCATTGTTTATGTCCAATTGCCTAACTTCCCAATTTTAATGTACTGCAATGGATAAAACAATTCTTACAGTGCTGGATTTGATCACTGGACTGAAGGTCTCATCATAGTCCAGACCTGCAGTTTGTTGAAAACCTTTGGCAACCAGTCTTGCTTTTCTTCTTTCAATTGAGCCATATGCCTTGTACTTGGTTTTAAAAACCCACTTTGAGTCTATGATATTATTCTGCCCCTGAAATGGTACCAGTGTCCAAGTGTGATTTGCTGTTAGAGCTTTAAATTCTGCATCCATGGCTTCTTTCCACCTTGGTCTGACTTGTGCTTCATTTACATTTTCTGGTTCCTTATCCTCTTTGTGTGTCTCTGTCAGTCCTATATAAGGTAGTTTGGGCTTGTAAATCCCTGCCTTGCTCCTAGTACGTATCTGCTGGACATGTTGATTATCCTCTAATGTATCCTCTACTGGGTCTGTGTCCTGTATTGAGCCTGTTGTTGCTGGTGTTTCATTTGTATGAGAAGTTGCCTCATCTGCAGTGACAGAGATCTCACTGAGGACTGGTTGAACTTCATTAACAGCTAGGTCTTCTTCCTGGTGGTTCACATCATTGTTACTTGGTTCAATTGTGTGACTTGTAGTGGTACCTGTAGGTAAAGGAGGAAGAGCAATAGGGACACTTTCAGTTAGAGTTTGTAATGGATTCCTTGTGTCAAGAAAGCCATCATAAAATGGAAAGTGATTCTCATTGAAGACAACATGTCTTGAGACAAAAATTCTTCCATGAGAATTGAGACACTTATATCCCTTGTGAGAGTTGCTATATCCCAAGAACACACACCTAGTGGTGTGGAATTGAAGTTTGTGTTGATTGTATGGTTTGAGGCAAGGGTAACATGCACAACCGAAAGGCTTCAAGGCATCATAGTCAGGTTCCTTTCCAAACAATAATGAATATGGACTTTTATTTGGGTTAACTAATGAGGGCAATCTGTTGATAAGAAAAACGGAGGTCGAGAAGGCTTCCCACCAGTAGTGTAAGGGCATTTTGGCCTGTGCTAGTAGTGTGAGTCCTAGTTCAGCCACATGTCGATGTTTTCTTTCTGCTCTACCATTCTGCTGAGAGGTATATGGACATGACATTCTAAATTGGATTCCTGACTCTATGGCTATTTTCTGAACTGGTTTATACTCACCTCCACCATCACATTGGAGGATTTTTATTTTCCTGCTAAACTGATTTTCAACCATGTTTTTGAATTGAGTGAAAGCATGTACTGTTTCTGATTTTTGTTTTAAGAGAAAAATCCAAGTGAATCTGCTGAAATCATCAATAAAGTGAACATAGTACTTGAAATTAGATGGAGATAAAATTGGGGCTGGACCCCATACATCACTATGAATTAAATCTAAAGGTTCCTTAGCATGAGAAAAGGATGATGTAAATGGTAACAAGTGAAGTTTTCCAAATTGACAAGCTTCACAGAATGAAAAGTGATCATTTGATGATGTCTTCACATTGCAGTTCTTCAACACCTTTTCCAGGACTTTATTGTTGGGATGTCCAAGCTTTCTATGCCAATTCTCCTTGACTGACATGTAGGTACATGGGTCTTTATTGACTTGGGAGTTGGCACTTGAGAGTTGATATAATCCATCTTTAACTTTCCCTTTTAGTAATGCATTCCCTGTCATTTTGTCCTTCACATAACAATACTTTGCATCAAATTCAACAATAGCATTATTGTCTGCAGTTAGTTTAGATATACTTAACAGGTTTTTGGTTATTTCAGGGACATACAGGACATTATGCAGGTTGAGTTTATTTAATTCAGTCGAGCCTGAGCCCAATATTCTCAACCTGTTACCATTGCCAACTAGCAGAGAATTCTTACCATTGCTTTCACTGAGATCTGGGAGTTTCTCATTTTGATGAGTCACATGATTGCTAGCTCCACTGTCGAAATACCATTCATAGTCTTGACCGTGGTAAGGTGAGGCTATGAAAGCACTGTGATTTTCTTGCTTGTTATTCTCAGCATAGTGATTTGAGCCTGTGTATGATTTGTCAAAACGGTAAAAACATTGCACTGCAGTGTGACCTATCTTGTTACATACCTGGCATGTTGGTTTAGATCTACCTCTTCCTCTACCTCCTCTGAAGTTAGAGCCTCTCCAGTTGCCTTGTGTCCCAGATTTGTTGTTTCTGAAATGGGTTTGGCTTGCAAGGTTTGCTGAAGCATTCATTGAGAGATTACTGAAATTGTTCAGTTGTTCCATTCTATTTTCAAATGCCAATAGTTGGGCTTGTAGATCAACCCAAGTAAGGTTGATTTGATCAGATAATTTGACCACCACAGGATTATAATCAGCATCCAGGCCATTCAGTGTCTGAATTATCAGGTCCGAGCTGGAGATTGGTGATCCTGCCAGCTTTAATTTGTCAGAGAGGTTCTTCATTTTGAGAAGATACTGATCCATCTTCATTTCTCCTTTGCGAGTGTTATGAAATTCTGATTTGAGGTAGATTGTTCTTGATTTTGTGTGAGCACCTTCTAGGCCTCGGGCTTCATCCCAAAGTTCCTTAGCGGTTTCACAATGCAGCAACTGTGTTGCAATGTCAATGGCCATTGAATTTCTTAGCCATCCTAGGAGAGCTTGATCATGTGCAATCCACTCTTCATAGTCAGGATTGCTTTTCTTAGTTTTGTCATTTGTGGAGATAAACTGTTCAGGACATTCTTTGGTTCCTATAATGTAACCATCAAGTTTGCAACCTCTAATCAATGGAAGAACTAGTGACTTCCATAGGAGATAGTTATCTCTATCCAGCTTGACAAAGACAGTTGTAGGTAGGTCATTTTTGTGATTTGTGTTAGCAGCGGGTGACATGATTGGATCGAGAGCCTTCAAGCTTAAGTGCTCTGATGCCAAGAGAGAAAGGTATAAAAATGGCTTGTCTATTCATTTGACAAATTGTGTTTATATACACGGTTGTAGTACATATGAGATCCTAGAATTATGCTAGGACTAATTACAATAATGAACATATATGGAAGGAATTGGTCATGACAGCTATACACATGCTGTGACAGAATCATAGAAAATAAAGTCATGATACTAGAATATGGAAACTGTATAATGACAGTGATATTGAGATCAATATGAAGTTATTAGAATCATAACTTTCTTTAACTCAACGGGTACACCTCTCTTGCAGATCTGAAATACAAAGTCCATAATCTCCTACCTAATGGAGACAATCGGAAAATTGTGAAGTTTGAGTATTGTTCACTGTCGATTGACAATGAATGAAAGATTAAGTTTAGTAACTTTAAGCTCACGACAGATGCAGATGTAAGGGCTATGTGGAATATATTTTTCTGTTTTAAAACAAATGTTTCACTCGAATTGGAAGCGACAATTTCAAGATCGACCAAAGATATTGTGAAGACGTTGAAGCATCCACCTGGATATTGAAGTGTAATGTTGCATTTTATGTTGAAATCATATATGTAATGCTTATTTATGTTATGAATATTAATTTTATTTTGTCAAATTACAAGTTTTTGGTTTCTGCCTCTAATACTGTTGTGCATACATTATAAAAATGTATCTACGGAAAGATTTTAGAGATACATATCAGGTTTTAAAAAGCTCAACTAATAGGGTGTCACTCAGAATGGTCTAGATTGTGTGTATTTAGTGCATTCGGAGATGCATTTATGGAATCTAGAAGCACTTTAGTATTTTCGAGTGATGCATAAGTAATATTAGGGATGAACAAGGATCCGAAGCCCGACCCAAACTGCAGGAAACCGGAAGAAAAAAAAGAATTGGGCAGGTTAAAATGGATTAGCGGGTAAACGGGTTTAACAAATGGGTTAAACCGGTTCTTAATGGGCGGGTCCGAGTAGGTTTTACTGAACCGTGGGTACCCTGATCCGCCTGGTTGATAGACCTAGGTAAAACTATGTCGTTTTGGATTAGGGTTTACTACCACTTTCAATCTCATACTTCCAGTCATTTTCTCTCGTTTTGTTTGTTGTTTTCTCTTTCACTCCTCATCCGCACACCATCATCACTCACCAACCATAGCTTAAACTCTCACCATCAACCACATATACATCATCTCTCACCATCCACTATCATTAACCACCACCAAATGAAGTTGTGGTGTTCATTCAAATCTCCTTTCACACCATAAAACCATATCTTCAACTCTCACCACCCACCATTGATCCACCATCGGAATAAGGTTCGAAGGATCTAGCATCGTTGATACTTGGAAAGCTTGAATTTGTTCTTCATTATTTGTAAGTTTGATTCTTCATTCGTTGTTTTTATCTTCTTTTTTTATGTGTATGATTTTGTTCTTTGTTTTGTGCATGATTTCCAAGTCGTGTTTTATCCACCATACAAAGTTTTGTTAATTCATCTTCAACTCTCCTCTTACACCATCCGAAAGTTTGATACCTGGAAAGCTTGTAAGTAAGAGGTTCTGACATAACTTTTATCAGTTTGACTGTCCATTAACAATAATTTTAAGGATGAGTTCATTGTAATGCAAAATTTTGGTAGTTACAATTGGGTCATAGTTAGTTTACTTCTATTATTAGTATGTCTTGATGTTTCAACTCGTTGGAACGCGACATATTTAATGCTAGAGATTGCGGAGAAGTTTCAACTCGCTTTTGAAAAGCTTGACGATGAAGAGTCGGGCTATAGGGAGTTCTTTGGAAAAGGTAACCCCTTAGTAATGATGATTGGGACATTGCTAAGGCTTTTAGCGCTTTTATAAAGTTATTATATGAAGCAACTAAGATTTTTTCCACCTCTCAAAATGTGAGTTTGCATACTTGTTTTCACTAAGTGTCTGCCATTTATTGTGAGTTGAAGCAAGCTACTTTGAACTTAAATGATTTTTTTGCAAGTGTGGATGGAGATATGATGGAAAAGTATAATAGATATTGGGGGAGTGTTGATAAGATGAACAAGATGATATATTTTGGTATTATTCTTAATCCAAGATACAAGTTAAGTTACATTGAGTGGACATTTAAGGACATGTATGGAGTTGGATCAAAGTTTGGTAGTGACTTGGTAAAATCTATAAAAAAGAATTTACAAAAGTTATATGATTGGTATAAGCAAGCTTATGACCAAGAACATAATTCCACACAACCTCTTAGTAGTGGTGGAAACAATGTCTTCAATGATGAAACAACTTCATTTACTGCCCGTTCATCACTAATGGCTAGAGCCGATGCTTTTGAGCAACATTTAGAGGAAATACTTGATTGATCAACAAAATGAGCTTGAGGTGTATAATTATAGTAAGTGTGTCAAAAGGGATCCTAACTTTGACATTCTTGTGTGGTGGAAACGCAATTCAGTCGAATATCCTATTTTATCTATAATGGCTAAAGATATTTTAGCCACGCTAGTGTCTACTGTTGCTTCTGAAAGTGATTTTAGCACAAGAGGGAGAGTCATAGAACCCTATAGGAGTTCTCTAACTGCTGAAATAGCTGAGGCTTTAATTTGCACTCAGAATTGGTTAAGGCATTCTTTTACCTATTTCAAAGATATGAATCTCATGGAAGATTTTGAGCTTTCAGAAGATATTGTAACATGTAAATTTATTACTGAATTTTGAATAAATATGTTGTAATATTGTATATTACGTCTTTCGAAAAAATTGTTTATTTACTTATTTTAGAGTTTCAACAAATATCTTCAGCAGCAAGAGGAGTATCGGATGTCTCATCATCACAGTCTCAACCACAACCTTCGGGTTGTGCTTGAAATGAATGTATGTATATCATTATTTACTTATTACTTTTTTTTAACTAATGTTTATGTTGTCCAATTTTTCAGGTCAACTATGTTTTTTGATTTTTTGGAGTCATGCATGACCTATATATATGAGTTTCTGCCCAGTAAGTACCATTGATCTAACTTACTGAAGTGATGTAACGATTTATTATATCAAAGAGTTTTGTTCCCTCTCTTATGGAAACTAGTAAGTGATGAAACATTAATACTTTTTACACATCTCTTGGCATTTCAAAATCAATATATAATTGCTTTATGATATTTTTTGTAAAATATATATGTTTTTCTCTTAACTAATAGACTTAGTAACAATGATTATATGTAGGACTCTGGTTTGAAAATTCTTGTGAAGTTTGTGTCTTTTCAAAACTTACCAATGCCTATTGGTTGGTTGCCATTGGAACCTCTGGAAGTTTCTACAGATTTTAGTTTGCTTTATTTTGCTTTATATTTAAGTATTTTCCTTTGTTGCAATTGGAATGGAATTTTCATTACAATCCCCTTGATGAATAAATTAACTTTGTGGTTTGATTTGATATAGCACATTTGAGGTTGAGTTATCAAATGTTATCCATACGATCAAAACTTTCGTTGGTGGAACTCGTAACGGTGGTCGTCTTTGTATTGGTAAAGAAATGTTCCTTAGTTACTTGAATAGTGTATGGATCAGTTACACATTTTATTCCTTTAATAAAAGGATAAAAAGATGGTTGTATTAGTTTCTTATGTTTATTATTTTTTGAATTATTAGATTTTAAACTATTGTCTAACTTAAGTTACTATTGGTTTGCAGGGAACACAAAGGGGCTTCTATTGTCCCATACAATCACAGACCAAGATGAAAAAAGACCTGGAAAAGGTACTTGACAACCTCAATCCAAGAGAGAAGCATGTGATTAGATGGACTTAGGAGTTTCATAGTGGTAACATTGACTAAACCTCATATTGGTTTTCATTGTTGTTTTTTATGAGCCATTTTACTGCATAATTAATTATTGTTTTCTGTCATATTAATTGTTGTACAATATTTTCATAATATTGTTGCAATCTAACTCTTGTGATATTTGAGATTTACGCGAAAATCCGTTCTCTTGTGATTTTCTACTGTTATATTCTATTGGTTTCATTTGTTCATGATGAATCTTTGAAGACAAAGCATTGAATCATTCAAAGCAAAACTCATTAATTAATTATAGTTAGACTACTAGTGGATATTACTTTGAATTTGTCATAGTTTTAGTAATTTGTATCTTGTAAGTTTTGAATATGTCATAGTTGTACTATATATTGTATCATCTTTAAAATGTCCAACATGATTTTTGGCCTATTATTAATTTTAACATGATAAGAATAATTTTAGTTTCTAAACAAATACTCAAAATATGTTATTGGGCTTAAAAGGAATCAACTCAATAACCCGAATAAACCGCTTAAACTAACCCGCAATCCGCACAAACTAAACTCGTCCAAACCATGTTTGATATTGGGCGGAAATGGGCCTTCATAGATGAATCGTGGGTTGGACTGGGTGAGGGTTTTGGGCCCGAAACCGTCCAACCCGGCCCGTTGTCCAGCCCTAAGTAATATATAGGATGCATTAAAAATTCTCGATTTAATTGACATTGTTTTAAATAGTTGGACTAGTTCTATTTATGTCGGTTGAAAGATTTTTGTTCTTAAATAGAAGTTTAAATCTCTTAACGTTAATCTTAAGCATTGGGGAGATAGATGTTTCATGATATGGAAGCAAGGATCAGTGGCTCTTGAATAATAATAAGGCTTTAGACCTCAAAGCTGAGGTTGGTTCTTTTTCAGACAACTATGTTATTTATATATTGAAAAATAATCAAATAATCAGAATATTTTTTTCAAACGGAATACTTTTTTTAACTTTTGCAATTTAAACACACAACCACCAAAACCAATTTTAGAGTACAATAATAATAACTGAAAAACAAAATAGCAAGGACACCAAATTTTTAACGTGAAAAACTTCTCTCAAAGTGAGAGAATAAAAACCACGAGACATAATCTAGTAAATTCTTACACAATATAAATAATTGGTATACAAAAGTTTTTCTAGTAACACTAGGGAATAATAATCTTCACCGATAAATAATAAATGTGAGAAATACACTCTAAATAACTCCTCCACAAAATGTGGGTATACTGAAACAACTCCAAGAGAAGGTAAAACTACTCACCAAAACATAAATAGAATTAACTAAATGATTGAAATAACATACTGAATTTGTAATTCAAACTGATAATGTTTGATACACCCATTTATCTCTTGTGTCTTTGTCTTTTCTTATTCTCTATTGTAGTTCTCTGAAATCTTTGTTAAGTTGCTTATTTATTGTGGTGCTTTAGGGATTAAAGAATCCATTTTAAATAATCTCAATTTAAGTTTGGCCCAAATAAAATAACTCACATGAAAAAAACTCTTTTTCTTTCATTCTTTTTCTCTTTTTTTACACTTTATAAATAAATGGTAGGACCCACTTTAGGACTGAACTCAAATCTCCCCCTCACGACTTAAGTGAGAAGGAACTGCTCCACCATGCTCGCATTCTTTCTGCAATTAATTATCTTTGTCGGCAAAGTCTTTGTTATCATATTTGAATCATTCTTGTCAGTATGGATCTTCTCAAATGAAAACAACTTCATCTCCAATGATATCACACCTTAATGTGCTTTGACCTGGAATGAAACGTCGGGTTCTTACCAATATTAATTACGCTTTAACTGTCACATGATAACATAAACTTCCCTTGCCCAACACCCAATATTTATAGCAATTTCTTCATCCACAAAAGTTCTTTAGATGCTTCAGTTGTTGCAATATACTCAATCTCAGTAGTAGATAAAGCAACACACTTTTGTAACCTTGATTTCCAAGACATCGCTCCCTTGCAAAAATAATCATGTATCCATAAGTAGATTTTCTAGACACAATATCTTCGGTCATTTTTTCATATGTGTAGGCATCTAACACATGATCACCACTCTCAAAGCATAAACACAGTGCACACACTGGAAGTACCTCTAAGACATCCGAGAATCCACTCCACAATTTGCCAATGATCTTTACCAAGATTAGAGAGAAACCAACTAACAATACCATCAACATGAGTAATATCGGGTCTTATGTATACCATAACATACATCAAACTACCAACTGCAAATGCATAAGGAACATTCTTCATATCTTCTTTGTCTTTTTCACCTGTAGGACATTGCTCACAATCCAGTTTGAAATTACTAGCAAGTGGAGTACTCTGAATTTTTTAATTGCTCATGTTAAACCTCTCTAACACCTTCTCAATATAATTATTTTGAGAAAACCACAATTTACCTTTCTTCCTATCACGAGAAATTCTCACGCCAAGGATTTGTTCTGCAGGACCCAAGTCTTTCATTGCAAAGGACTTTCTTAACTTTTTCTTTAAGCTTTGAATTTTTTTAGTTTCATGATCAACAATCAACATGTAACAAGATAATAATATAATAACCATCCGAGAATTTCTTCACAAATACACAATGATCAGCAGTAGTTTTAACATAATTATTTCTTTCCATGAAAGAATAAAACTTTCTGTACCATTATCGTGGAGCTTGCTTTAGGCCATACAAATTTTTCTTCAATCTACAAACAAGATTTTCTTTACCTTTGACTTCGAAGCCCTCAGGTTGCTCCATATAGATCTCTACCTCTAAATCACCATGGAGGAATTAGTCTTCACATCAAATTATTCAACCTCTAGATTCAAGCTAGTTGTTAATCCCAACACAACTCAAATAGATGTCATCTTCACCATAAGTGATAAAATCTATTCAAACTCAATACCTTTTTTATGATTAAAATATTTCACAACCAATCTTTCTTTGTATCTTGGTTTAGATTTATTCTCTTCAGACTTTATTTTGTATACCCATTTATTCTTGAGTGCTCTTCCACCCTTAGGCAATTTAACTAGCTCAAATGTGTGATTCTCTTGCAAGGAATTCATCTCTTCTTGTGTGGCCTTCAACCAATTTTATTCATCAACATTTGAAATGGCTTCTTTGTATTATTCTTGCTCTCCATTATCAGTGATCATCACATACTCATATGGAGGATATCTTTGAGAAAATTGACGTTCTCTAGTAGATCTACTCAATTCATATTCAACCAGTAGCTCAGGTGGAGCCTCTTCAACTTGCTTATCATGATAAGGTTCTTGGTCATTGGTTACATTATCATCATATACTAGTATATCTCTCCCTCAGCAAAATTTTCACTCGAAGGTTTTGGCTCAACATCGGTGTAACTTCTACCGTCATGTGTTTGGCTTCTCTATTTTATCAAAATCTTCAATAGTGTAGTATTCAAGAAATATCACATCACAACTTCTGATAATTTTCTTGTTCATTGAATCCCACAATCTATAACCAAACTTTTCATGACCATAACCTACAAAAACATATTATTTAGATCTTTTATCAAGCTTGGATCTCTCATCTCTTGGAATGTGAACAAAAACTATGTAGCCATACACTCTCAAGTAACCATGAGAGACATATTTCCATGTTCATACTCTATTCGGAACATCACCATCAAGTGGAAAAGAAGGAGAAAGATTGATCAAATCCACTGCAGTTCTTAATGTTTCACCCCAAAAGGCTTTTCATAACTTTGCATGAGAGAGCATACACCTGATTTTGTCATTAATCGTACAATTCATTCTCTCTACATCTCCATCATGTTGAGGAGTCTTTGGAACAGTCTTCTCAATCTTGATACCATGCTCTTTACAACACTCTTCAAATGGATCTCTATATTCACCATCATTATCAACTGTGACACATTTAAGCTTCCTTCTTTTTTCTCTTTCACCACTTGCATGAAAGTGCTTTAAAACAGTGAGTACCTGGTCTTTATATTTCAATATAAAAGCCCACACTTTTCTAGAGTGGTCGTCAATAAAAATAACAAAATATGATGCTCTGCCTAAAGATTTACCATCCATCATGCAAAACATCAGTGTGAACTAAATCTTGAGTATTTGGCCTCCTATGAGGACCATTATTATTAAAGGAGACTCTATGTTTCTTACCAAAAAACAATATGTGCATGTTTTTAGAGGAATACCTTTCACTTGAGGAAAAAATTCCTTTGCAAGAATATTGAGACCTTTCTCACTCAAGTGAACAAAGCGTGTATGCCATAAATCACTATATGTGTCTTTAGCTGCATTCACTTTCTCTTTGCATAGCTTTACATGCACCATGTAAATAGATGTGATACTTTTCTCCTTTTCTACCACTAGTGATCCTTTGGTGATCTTACACATGCCACCACTACCAAAGTAAGTGTGATAACCTTAAATATCCAAGGCTTTGACATAAACAATTTTAGATGAATATCAGGAACATGTCTCACATTCTTCAATTTAAGCTTGCATTCAACGCCAATTTCAACCCAAACATCTCTCATACCAACAATTTTACAAACTCCTTTATTTCCCATTTTTACCGTTCCAAAATCACCAATAGTATTAAGATGAGAAAAAATCATGCCTAGGAGTAACATGTTACGAGGCACCTAAATCAATAATCCAAGTTGAATCTTGGCATGCAAGGTTTATTGAATTATGATCATAAACAATGTAATCATCGATGTAATGTGTAGCTATTATTGTGTCTGTATCATTTTTCTTCTCATTACCTTCATTTTCCCCTTGAATATTCTCTTTTGTGAAACATGTAATTCATTTTTACGTGTCCCTCATTGCCATAATTGTAGCATATAGTTTTTTTTCTAGTTTTTGAATTGCTTCTTGACTTTTCGTGACTCTCGGATTTGTCATGGTTATGAGAATTTCTGATTTTTCTTCTCCCCTTAACTCAGTAACTAAAGCTTCATATTGATTAGGAGTAACGATCAAACCACGCTCCTTTCTTCTAACTTCTTCATTAAGCATGATATCTTTAACCGTTGACATTACCAGTTTCCCATTCGAAGCTAAATTAGTAAGTGTTACAACAAGAACTTTCCAGTTATCACGCAAGGAACTAAGTAGTAATAAGGCTTGCAACTCATAATCCAATTTAATATCAGTAAATGCCAATTGATTCACAATATTCTGAAACACACTCATATGCTCTGTCTATAAGTCACCATCATTGTATTTCATATTAACCAGTTTTTTGATTGAACATGCTATATTTTTCATGTTCTTGGGCTCATACAACTCTTTTAATTTATTCCACATGTTCTTCGCATCAGTTTCAACTTTAACATGTGGATATACACTCAAGTTCAACCATTGTCTGATTAAATCAACTACCTTTCGATCCATCTTCTTCCATTCAACATCAAACTTATCACTTGGTTTACCTTTTCCCCCCTAAATAGGATCATACAAATCTTTGTTGTATGACATATCTTCCACGAGAGCCTTCCAGAGTGTATAATTAGTAGATTTGAGCTTAATCATATTGGGATCTTGATTTTTCTCCATTTAAAATGCACAAAACAAGTCAATCAGAACTCTAGGTACCACTTTGTTGGGTCATAAAGGGGTCTGAGGATTATCACATTGGATTTTAGGAGCATCCACACAAATGAGAGAGGCGCCACATATTAACCAAAAACCTTAAGGCATTGGGTCTATGGGTCTTCTCACTTATAAAGTGTTCAACATTTACTTTTCCATCCGATGTGAGACTCATACTCACACTTGATATACCAACAATCTCCCCATCAAGTGTGAGTATACTTGCATCGCCATTGGATGGCCTCAACGAAACACGTCGCCTGAACACCCTTGTCAGGAAGAATTTTGATACAATGAACCCTAATTAAACTAGACTCTGATACCACTGTTGGATCATGAGGGGGTTTGAGGATCATCACATCGGGTTTTAGGAGCAACCACACAAGTGAGAGAGACATCATATATTAATCCAAAACCTTAAAGCATTGGGTTTATGGGTCTCCTCACTTATAAAGTATTCAACATTTATTTTTTCATCTGATGTGGGACTCATACTCACACTTGATACACCAACATTATAGAAGTATGGATCTTACAAATCTTACATTATGTGTTTCAAACATTCCCAAATTTTTAAAAGACCTTGGGATATGTGGTGATATTAATTATAGTTATTTTCACGATTATATGAATAGTAGGATGAAGAGAAATATAATTATGACCTTACGTGTCGGTAATTCTTAAGTGAGTAAGGCTGATGAGGTTCATGAGAAGGTAGGTAGGTTTTTCACCAATCACTTCTCATAACCCTCCCTAGATAGGTCGACTTTGAGTTGAGTTGATTTCTGGACAGTTACTCATATTGACCGGGAAGTAATTAGTTCCCCTTTCCTACTTTTCAAGATTGATATTGTGGTTATTGGGTCTGGTGGGAATAAAAGCCCAAGTCCATATGATTTAACTTTATTTTTTTTAAGAGGTTCTAACCACCCATTATAGAATATGTTTGAGTGATGTTTGATCAATTTTTTGTAACTGCCGCCTTACGTAGTTCTTTCTCTCTTTTTTATTGTTACCTTGATCCTTAAAGTGGAGTTATTGTCCTCACCTACCTCAAATCCTTTATTCTAATTGGTTGTCTATAGTTGGTAATTAAAGTGTTAGCTTTAAGACTTACACTGTGATAGATATGATTATTTCTACTAATTAGTATACTTTCATTAGAGGTCGCCTTTTGATATATGAAGTGGTGGTTAATAATGAGATCCCTGATTTTGCTAGAAATGATAAAGTAGATTTTAAGAAGACTTATGACTCAGTTAGTTTATTTTTTTCTTTATTATATGTTAGCCAAATTTGGTGTGTCTGGATGCTTGCTAGCGTGTTTGCTAAAAAGTTGGAACGTTTTGGTTAATGAATATCCTACACAGAAAAATTAATATTTAGAGAAATTTAAATAAGAGGATCTTTTAGCATGTTTCTCTTCATTTTGGTTGTTGAGTGCTTGATCAATCTCTTTAAGAGAGTCGTTGATTTTTTATTTTTTTTAGTTTTAAGATGGGTACATCTAAACCTGTGTTTTCTCGAATGAAAAGCATCTCTTATTTTTATGATTTTTTTTTTATAATTTAAAATTGATCATTTAAGGATTAGTAAAAAAGTCTAATCATTTAAGTTTTTATACGGAAAAAAATCCAATGTATTAACATCTTAATTCATATAAGACCAACTCCCTCCAAAAAAATATATATAAATTCTTAGATATTTATGAATTTTAGTAGGGTATCGGTATTTTAGTATAAATTAGTTTAAATTTTTAATTTTTTTAAAAAGAAAAGAAAAGAAAAAGGTGAGGTGGCATTATATACCATTATTTGATTGGATAAAGATACCGTATCCATCTAAATTAAAGGATACCAGAGTGTTCATCCAAAATAATACTTATAGGACCAACTTAAAAGAAGAAAATGAAAATAAAACTTCAACGAAAAAGAAAAGACAATCTAAAACTTTAAACAAAATTAAGAGACGTTCACAATTCACATTAGTTTTGCCGAAATTTTAAATTGTCTTTTATCAATTTCAACTTGAGCAGGTTTTTATTAAAACTTCAT
The DNA here is from genome assembly GCF_024323335.1 of Lathyrus oleraceus. Taxonomy (NCBI): domain Eukaryota; kingdom Viridiplantae; phylum Streptophyta; class Magnoliopsida; order Fabales; family Fabaceae; genus Lathyrus; species Lathyrus oleraceus. The sequence goes on along the minus strand of NC_066584.1, from coordinate 50,669,574 downwards.
TGTTACGTCTACAATGGAAGTGGTAATCCGCAGATCCTGAACTTTATCTTAAGGAAAGGTTGGCTTACATTTCAAGAAAGTCTCAGCCATATCCCATTTGTACTTGTTTCAATTGAAACTTACAGCAGAAGTTACCCTAAGAAATATAGTAATTTTTATCCTCAGAGTATGTATTCTAGTGCTTGGTTGTTACTGTGGCAATTTACCAAGTTCAAGCACAGATTACTCCTTGTCAATATCCGACACCAATTCAATAAAGTAATAAAAACACACATTTACATCTTTGCAAACTAATTTTACACAAACACTCTCAATGATTTGAGATTTTACAAAATTTCTGCTTGGACACTTTCATCCGAAGCTGATGAAGTGATGTCAGCAATAATAAGGGAACTAGAACTCCTCCAAGTATTGGCTGTTTCCTAAAGAGAGAAAGAATGAAAATAAACAAAACTATGATAAAGATGTCTATACATTTAAGCATCCCGCCATGGAAGCCAATAACTCAAAATAAGGTTGAACTTCCACAACAAATTCACCAAAGTTTGCAATGGCTTCTTTAGGTCATTCCCATCAGTTGGCGAGTCAAATCAACATGCAATGCATGGCCACCCTGCATATAGCATCAATTGCATTAAAAATCATACTCGTCTCAGGTCACAGAAGATACAGCACCAGCACTTGTGACCTATGAAGCACACACACCCAAACACGACCCTCACACCGACACGGCGATGCCGATAATAATTTTAAAAAAATGAATAAATTAAACATAATCACAAGTGCCGGTGCAGCTGTCTGTGCTACATAGCTTGTGACGCGTTAAAAACCAAACTGATAAATCAAAATTGTATAGTATTAGGAGGAGACTGAAAGGCACAGACCTTGTAAGCTACTATGTGTGCCACAGGGAGTCCTTGATTACCAAACTGAGCTAAGAGTGAGAGATCGCCAATTAGATCTAAAATCTTGTGACGACATGGTTCATCACTGAAACGAAGAGGTGGATTCAACCAACCTTTACTAATACTGCAAAAGAAAACAGTAATAATTATAAAACGATATATTACCAACAATAGAATAAGAAAAATAGAACAGAATTCATTGGATTGGTAAAAGAGAAATGAAGGTCTATTTGAATGGTAACAGATCCGCTTTATATTATAGTGACTACAACGGGAAGAGAAAAAACAGAAAGCCAATAGAAATGAGCTCAGGCAATTTAAAAGTGACTTGTCTCTTCCAAATCCTAACTATAGCCCAACTCATCTTTCTCCTTTGTCACTCTTACACTACCAATCCCCATTCACATACGGAACCAAGACCACTAATAGACAAATCTCAACTGCTTATTGGTTTTATTCTTTGAGATACAACTACAACAATCAAACTTTATCAAACTTTATCCCACTAAATGGGGTCGGTTACATGGATCAAACTATGCCATAATATTCTATCAAAAACCATGTTTCTATCCAACTCGTTAATCTCAAGATCTTTCTTAATTTCTCTTATATTTTTTCTAGGTATTCGCATACCTCTGCCTCTAGTTGTTTGACTATCATCCATCTGATCTACTCTCCTTCCTTAATACAGAATCTACAGATCTAAACCACGGTAGCACAAAAGCTAGACTTACCTGCTTCTTAAAATTAGGGTGAAATAAGCAACAAACATGCGGCAGCAGTGGACCACTGAGTCGCCAAACATAGGTTAAGTCTATTTTCTACCATCTTTTCTACTATGGATGTTACTCCAACACTCTAATTTTGTCATTTCTAATATGATCTTATTCTTTGAGATAAGGGTATAATTTATTATATGAGTCATGCAAAAGACTCAAAACCATGTCTTACATGAGAAATTAAATGCCTACGAAAACTTTAGCATGGTAACCAAGTTATAAATACCATAAACAAATAGTGCCATACTTGAGGAATTAATGACCTACATTAAGGATCTAGCGCTTAGATTTATGGTCCTACTTTCATGGACCTAAGCTTAGAGATACGTTTTTGTAAATGTGCATAACTACAAGCATGGAATTTTGGGAAAATTCTAAGGAATCATTATTGCTGCATAAACTATGCTTCAGAATTTAGTATAAGCTATTAAAATTGATAGGTAGCTATTAGAAAGGCGGGCATTAGGAATGGTTATAGTACAAAATTCTAACAAAGAAAATACCTGCACACAATGGCATTTTCTAGAGAACCCCCTTTGATAAGTCCAGCACTGCGCATTTGCTCAACCTGCAAGATATTTTAAAGCGGGGTATCCAGTGTTAGTTGCATGGCGTCAAACATGTACAACTAAACTACTAACAGATTCAACGGGTAAGAAAATAGGAAAAAGATTAACGGTCAATCAAATGATGGATTTTATTGATACAATTCCAAATTCCAATCAGGGTGACCAGAACCATTAGAATACACCACTGATGAAGACTGATCTGAGAGGTCCTCAACAGTGTTATCAATGGTGGATTAGGGAAGTCAGCCAAAAATCAACCATATAAACAATTGTGTTGCAGCATATGGCAGAAACATGGCAAATATAATAGGTGTTGCGTGTAGCAAAAAATCTGCCATGCTATAATGCCATGTCGGAAATTTGACAACACTGCTCCTCAGCAACTTTCTACAGAAAATTGGTTTTTGATGGAACACGGTAGTTTCAGTTATCTATTTGGCCGACCCCACTTAGTGAAATAAAGCAAGGTGTTTGGGACATCTGATTAAACTTACAGCCTAACACATACATGTGACATCTAAAATAATAAATAGTTTTCCACTAAATAACACGACAACAAAAACAAGCTAATAACTAAACTACACTAGAAGTGGATGACTTCATAACTAACCTCCTCATAGATGCAGAAGGTTCTTGATGATGCTATTTGCATGGAATAAACCAAATCATCCAAGGGGGGTGTAGAAAACCATTGGCAGCCAATAGCAGGTGCCTGCAGCCCATTATTCAATGTCAGCCAATAGCTATACAAAACCTTTTGAATGCAAAAATTTAGCTGATTTGTTCTTTAGTATTCTTTCGGAACAAGTTAAAAGTTCTGATTCTCATGCAAGGGTGTAATCTTGATGGGGAATCAACTTATCATATTCTATTGCATTAATCCTAAGGAAAATTTGTTACTACGGCTAGTTTTTACAAATGCTCAAAACTAATAAATTTGATATGTTCTTGGAAAGACTTCCAATGGGAAAGACTTTTAAAAAATTGTAATGGTTATTAGTCCAATAAACAAAGCTTCAAACTGCTATACATACTTTAATACCATATTTGGTTTCTACTTTCTTTTTCATTCTCCTTTGGTAGCTTTAACTGAGAATTAGTTTTTGCAATAATACAATGGTTTAAAAAGGCTTTAGTTTTTGTTCTTGTTGTTGGAAGCTTTAAGGTTGACACGTTGGAACACAAAATGAGTATTGTGGTTGCGTCTCCTCGGTGCTTTCTGTGTGCCGCATACTAGTTAGTGGCGGAAAAATGAAAAATCCAAGAAAGCAGAAGTGTGTCCAGTAAGAAACAGAGAAAGAAAAAGATGAAGATTTTCTTATCTAAAAAGGACTGAGAATAGCAGCTTGTGGTCTATTTCTCATGAAGAATTAGTATTACGTACAATCTTCTTTAAAAGACGTGTAAAATTTACTATTTCACTCTTAGAAAATTAGGTAACACATGAAAGTAGATGGAAATCTTTTTTTTAATTTATAAATGTCCAGTAAGGATAGTGTATTGAAGAAAAAAGAAAGTATATGAAAATCTTTTAATGCCATATGCTAAGAAAAATCTTGATGAATATTCTCAATCCAATATATCTAGCTATGCTTACCTGTGAAAAGTTTATGCCATAAGTTACTCGAACCACTTCTGAGGGAAATGCAGCAATAAAAGAATCATTCCTCCAAACATGCACTGGTTCATTCACATGTGGAGCAATTTTCTCACAGCTTTTTCCATCAATATCAGTTGCTGTCTCTAAACCAACTTCGTCCAAGGCTTCCACCCATTCCCTTGCCGACCCATCAAATATAGGAATCTGCACGAGAAATTAAGGAAAACAATACTATTACTTCCGAAGAACAAAATGTAGGGGACGAAGAAAAAGGTTGAGGTTTTAATTATAGATTACTTTCTTTCCACAAAAATTGCAAATGCTATCTTTATTTTGATGAAACATAGCCTAAGAAAATGGATGTGAAAAATACAAACAGTACTATCCTTATAGAACTAAACACAAAGTACAGCCATTATCAAAGATCTATGGTAAACTACGAAGGCCTTTTCTTATATCATATATGAAATACATGAAACTGTAACATCTCATATATTATGAAGAGTTCATTCAGAGCTCATTTGTGTTTATTAATTATATCGTGGCATAAACACTTAAATTTTTATAAAAGCAGTGTCGTCGATGGTGGTTGCGGTCCATGGCAGAGAACCCAAATCCCGCCATACCGACTGCTTTGTGGCGGCGTTATAGCGGATTATAACAGAAAAACCTGCAATATCAGCCGATATTTACCATTGCAGCGAGCCCAAAAACCATCACGTATATCCGCCATGGCGGATATTTAGTAACACTGAATAAAAATAACTTATAACATGTCCATCAGTTGTTTCTAACTTATTGAATAAACAAAGGCTTAAAAAGAGTTTACTGAAAAGTATCTCTCAATAAACTCACCAAGGTTCAAATTCAGTATAAGATTGAATAGAGTCAGAACTAACCAACAGAATCAATCAATAAAGTCACATTGGATTATCTTTTTACCTCGGCCTCATTATCTTGATCATCCAAATTCTCAATCTCGATCCTACAATTATCAACACCAGCAGCTTCCAACGCAGAAAGCAAATGCTCCACAGTCCGAATTCTCAAACCATCTTTACACAAAGTAGTACAAAGAGGCGAAACCTGAGCAAATTCAGCAGAAGCAGGAACCAAATTGGAACGAAAATGGAAGTACCTTCCTTGACCTGCGAATCCAGGACACAATCTGACCGTCGAAACCTTTCCGGAATGCAAAGAGATTCCCTTCCGCTCCACATATCCTGCTAGGGTTTGCTGAAGCTTCCCGGTCTGCACAAAAAATCACGATGATAGGGTTCTGTTTGGCTTCGACGAAATGATTGAAGTAGGTTTGTTTAGTGAATAGTTGAAATTTGAAATGAAGCAAACAGAGGATAAGAGATAGTGAGTTCGAACGGGCTTCCAGGTGACGAGTTTTGATGATCGGAGAGCGCTGAGAACAGTCATTGCATTTGCAGCCAGACAGGGAAGTCAGTCACTGTGCCAAGAATTTAAATTTTTGATGGTTTAAGTTCACGGATATATTTATTTTCTTCTGTATTAAACTATTAAATAATAACTTTTTTAAATGTATAAAGTAAAGATTAAATTATTTCAATTTATTTTTAAGGGCTTAAATAATTTTTAAGAATTTTAAAAAAAATTAAGATTTAATATATGTTTTAATCCCTTAACTTAATTTAATTTTCTGTTTTAATTTTTTAATTAAAAAGTGTTATAAGTTAGTTTCTTAATTTCACTTTTATTATCTTATTTAATATCTTCCGTCAATTTTTAGAAAAAAGAAATCTTAAATTCTGTTGATGTGGTGTGACACCAGAACTTAACTTTTTTTTGTCAGAAATTAATGGAAGGGACCTAATAAGGTAACAAAAATAAAGTTAAAAGACTAACTTGTAGTGTCTTTTTAGTTAAGAAACTAAAGCAAAACATTAAATTAAGTCAAATGACTTGATAACTAGTTATGCCTAAAAATAATCAAGTCATTCAAATAAAATACCCTAATAATTAATATTTTAAATTATTTAACAAAGTAATCATGTTTCAAATAAATAAAAAATCGTCACAAAGAGGATGCGTCAATGCTATTGGCGCGTGCACTCTATTTTTAACTCATGCGCCATAGCATCTGGTGCATGCACTAGTGTCGTGCCAATGTTATGGATATGTGTTTTGGGGACTTAAGAGGAGACGACAGAACCTCTGACGCTATGTGTATTTGATTTATTTATTCTTTAATTAGGTGGATTGACAATGTTATTGGATTTCGTAATGTTGTGGGGTTGGTTGTTGGGTGTATCATGACGAAGTTCATAGGCGTGGGTTGATCAAATACCTCGAGTCAAACATAAATTGTGTTGTTGTGACTGATTTATATTAATTCATATGATTTTGAGTTGATCTAGCATTGTCTAGCATGATAGGTTCGTTTATGGTTTGCTGATGTCGGTGATTCCATTGACGACACGCCTCCTTAGTGAAGTATCTCCAATCGGAAAAAATTCACTGAGCATCGACTCTAAGTTGATGTCATTGTCCCAAACATGTCGGAGGATGTGAGATTTGTTAATGCATATTGAATTACAGCTTGACACGGTCACTATGGTACTTCTCTACATTAGTGAATCTGGTGATTTTTGTTTTTGCAGTCCAAATTGCAGCATCCTCGGGATTAATCTCATAATCGATACTCAGATACGGCCTCGAGATAAACTGTAGAGGAAAAATACATTATTAGATTAGTAAATTGGTATATTAAAACTTAATTAACGAGATGATGAATTGTTTAGTTGTAATACATTTCCTGGTCCAAGGTGATTTCGAAGATTTCGACAGACCGTTATAACGTGTTTAAGATATTTGTTGTAGTTCATCCTTCTAAAGGATCACATAAACCGAAAATAGTGAGAATAAATTATTTACAGTTATTTGTAGTATAAAGTAAATAAGTAAAAATAATGAGATAAACTTAATTTGTCGCGTAGGGGAATATGAATCTGTTCTCGTTGACAGAGAGTAGTGACGACATTCTCGACCAACTTCATTCTTTGAGAAGAAAAAAAACACAAGAATAAAATGAACAAGTACCTTTATTTGTATTTTTACACAAAGAACTATATAGATGTGACAAAACTAATGAACCACAATTATATGTTCATATTTTATTTATGTCTCTTAACAAACATAAATACATAATATTTACAGTAGTTCCAGAAAATAAAAAGTTATCAAATAATATCATAATATAACACTGAGTTTTAATTATTGTTTCATTCTCGATCGAATCTTCGGTTAATATATATATATATATATATATATATATATATATATATATATATATATATATATAATGTTTTTAAGGTACTTTAGATTAATACATTGATCTCTTGTCGTTTCTTCAAACAGATCACCCAAAAGTTGCTCACATATTGCGTTGTCTTGGTTAACTCGACCATTAACAACCTTACCTTCAATAAGCAAACCCAATAACATGTACACGTCCTCTAGTGTGACGGTATATTTACCGATATGAAGATGAAAAGTGTGTGTCTCGGGTCTCCATCTTTCTACCAATGCGAGGATAAATTTGTAATCAATAGAGTATGAGACTATGTTGAGTAGATTACCAAAACTGGCAAGTCGTAAATACGGTTCTACCAACTCGTCGTATGAGACATATTCATGTACACGACAACAAAATATCTTTGGATCATAAAAAAAAATTAAGGAAAAGTAACACATATAAAGAATATTGTTTTACAAAATTTTAGTAATGTAACGAAAAACATATATTATTGTGAAATAAGAATGTACAAACTCCATAATGTTGTTGATGGTTCCTCTATGTGTATCATCCATGGTCAATAAAGTCATATTTTAGAATGTTTATGTGTGTTTGTTATTGATAAAAAGGATTACAGATAGTTTGTTTGTTGATGATGAAAATGGATTGAGTTAGTGTGGTATTTATGGATAGTTGAGAGTTTCACGTGTTAATGGTTTTGCATGCAAGGCAACACTCATGCGCCAATATTTTGGGTGCACGCTCCAATTTTCATATGCGTCAATCAAGGTTCATGTGTTACTGGTTTTGCATGCAAGGCAACATTCATGTGCAGTGTCTTGGGTGTACGATCCTATTTTTCTTCATATGTGTCAGTCAAGGTGGCGAATCCAGGGTCATGCATGCAGGGTCAGACTAGATTCGTCAACGTGGCAGCTTTACAAGCTAGGGTGGATAGGTTGGCAGCATGTCATGCATGCACCATGTAGGGGGCAGAACTTTACGTGACATGCCATAAGTAATGACGCCTATGTATAGGCTATAAGGTATGCACCAGACATAGTGGTGCATGAGTTCATTTGGCCCATGCTTTTTTTCCAGCTATTAAGCGCATTTGTCTACTTATCTGAACCAAGTTACACTACTATCAAACCAAAATAAACTGCTAGCAAACCAAAATATACTACTAGCAAATCAAAATTTTCACAAAATGGCTCATGTACCTTAATACATTATCAATGCTCACATCAACAGTGAGACATTTGACTGTGAAATATATGGTTTTAATTTTTATGACACCGACATTACCCAATTTATAATAAATAGAATATCAAATTTCTCGCATTTGAAGGAGAGAATAGATGCGAAGTTGCAATTTGGTCCAGTGTCACAAATCATTTACAAAAAGCCAAATACTTTTGCCAACAACCAAGTCAAAAAATTTCAGCTAAAGGTTCGAGGTGATGAAGATGTTCAAATTATTTTTTGAACTCATGAACATTTTGGGTTCAATGATATTGAGTTGTACATTTTACTACAATAACATTAGTTGTCTCAAATCATTAATTTGTCAGAAGTTTTTTGCGAAACTAACAACGACGAACAAGTCGAAGTCGATGTTGTTGACATGGAAGAATAAAAATATGAGATATTGGTTTATTATATGGTGAACGATGAGTCCGTAGACCACGAGCAAGATCCATAACCTTCAATCCATGTGTATTATATGCATGAGCACATGACAAACTTGAACTTTGATGAAGATGAACCATCATCAAATATATTTTACTATCTGTATATGCAAACAAAGGAAGCGTTAAAAGTGAGAGACATGTTTCACACAAAAGAAAATTGTGTGAGAGCTATAAAAAAGTTTCACATGGAAATCTTAGCTTATTATATTGTCGACCGCACTAATACGAAAAGGGAAGATTTCGCTCTTGTGGGCACCCCCTCTGCAAGAATCTGTAATCACATCATATTATGTGGTTGATGATAAAAGTGAGTTTTCACATTATGCCTTCTATGCGGATATTAAGCCAATTAATGCAGCTGAAGAATTGAAAGACTCAAGGTGGATGAAAGTTATGATGGATGAGATAAAATCTATATAAGATAATGATACCTAGTAACTAGTCGAGTTTCCAAAAGGGAAGAAGGTAATTGATGTGAAGTGGGTATACAAAGTCAAGCTGAATCCAAAAGTTGGAGTACTCGACACAAGGCAAGACTTGAAGTCAAAAGGTTTCTTCAGAAATAAGGAATCAATTATGTTGAAGTCTTTGCACCAATAGTTAGAATCAAAATAATTGGGTTGGTTATTGGTCTAGCCAATATGCATAACTGGTCGATAGGTCAGATGGATGGGAAACATGAATTCCTAAATGACCCTCTAGACGAAGAGGTGTATGTAACACAACTAGTTGGGTTTGTGAAACATGACCAAGAAAGGAAAGTATACAGATGCATAAAGCCATATAGGGATTGAGAGAAACTCTAGGAGCTTGGAACAAGAAGATAGACAGATTTTGAAGAGAGAACGAGTTTGAAAAATGTTCGACATAACATGGTATGTATATTAGGAGAAGAAGGAGCGAGTTACTTGTAATATGTCTTTATGTCGACGACATGTTGATAACAGGCAGTTGCAAGAAGGAGATCGAAGACTTAAAACATGACTTAAGTAAGGTGTTTGAAATGTTAGACTTGGGAAATCTCTCATACTTCCTTGGTATAGAATTCTACAAGAGTAGTAGAGGTTTAGTGATGCATCAAAGAAGATATACAGACGAAATACTCAAGAGATCTAAGATGCAAGATTTTAACCCAACTTCGACTCCAGCTGAACCCAAATTACAACTAACAAAAGATTCGACTGAAGATAATGTCGATCCATCGCAATACATAAAACTTATCTGATAACTTTTATACCTCTTTCATACAAGGCCAAATTTAACTTATTGTGTAGTCATGGTCATTAGATTCATGCAGAAGGCAAAGGTATTCCATCTTGGAGCCACCAAGAGGATACTAAGGTATCTTAAAGGAACACTCGACTATGGTATTTTATTTCTTTCAGTCAATGAAGGAAAAGAATGCTTGCTTGCGGGCTACATTAACTCTAGTTGGTGTGGTGATGTTGAAGATAAAAATTCGACAACATGAAATGTGTTCATGTTAGGTGGTGCGTCGGTCGCATGAAGTTCGAGAACAGAACTAGTGGTAGCTTTATCATCGTGTGAGGCCGAATACATAAAAACTTCACTATGTGCATGCCAAGCAACATGGATGATGAATATAGTCGAAGAAGTTATAGGGAAGAACCATGGAGCAATGACCATGAAGATCAACAACATGTCTGCTATCAACATGAAAAAAAATCTGATACCACACGGAAGAAGAAAAAACATCAAAATGAGGTTCCATTACCTAAGATATCAGGTAGCAAATGGAAGATTCAGCCTGGAGTATTGCAAATCAGAGAATCAGATTGCAAATATAATGATGAAGGTTGTGCAGGTCAAATTGTTCTAGAGATTAAGAACCATGATGAATGTAGATAGCTTAGACACAATGAATTAAGTGGTGTGTTAAATATTATAATTCTTTGTGTCGAATTCAAAATAGTATGTTTATATTCGATGGGTATCAAAATTAGTTTGTGCCTAACATAATAAGTATTTTCTATATTTGACATAAATTCAAATGTAGCTTGTCGAAACATGCGTTCAAAGCATGTAGTTGTCGAATGAGTCAGCATAGTCGAAATAGTTAACTTAGCTTAGTTTTAGTTGAGTTAGTTATTTTGTGATTACTTGAAGTTCAAGTAATCTCATCTATAAATATAAATGAACTTTATTTCATTTGTAATGTAACAAGGGTTTTACACTGTGTAGTTTTTGAAATCACAATTGTGAGTAACACAAATTATAACAAACACTTTGAGTGCATTTTGCACAACAATATACATTCATCTTCTTCCTCATGAATTTATTTTTTCTATCACTTCCAAATTGCATTGTTTTCTTCTTTCAAATTCTATGTGTAGCGTAGAATCATATTATACCCAAGGAATGGTTATTTCACCTAAGTAAAGGATGAAGAACAAGAGACGTGATCAATCGGTGAACTTGCTTCTTGTTTATCAAGATTGATTCATTTAACTTTAATATTGGAGTGTTGGTTTGAATATGGAGTAATTTGTCTAGAAGAGGGGTTGAATAGACAATTAAAATCCCTTCGATTGGATTTAAAATCAGATTACGCAAGCGAAAACGAATATGGGAAAACTTGTGTTTGAAAAGGTTTTAAGATATTGGAAGAAAATTTATGTTATACATACACCAAAGGTTCGTAATGAGGTAAAATACAATGTAATGACTACTGGTTAAAGTTTCAATGAGATGTTTAAACACGTTAACTATTCTTCAATTTGAAAGCAACTCTAATTTCAATTCTCATACAATAATCAATTAACAAGATTCTTTCGAAGAACAATTCTAATTAAACCTAAAATTTTGAAAATAAAGACTACGAATGCAATGAATATAAACAGCTAACCCAAACATGCAATTTTAAATGAGAGAGAGATTGAGAGATTGAGAGATAGACACACAGAGGAGAGAGAGAGAGAGAGAGAGAGAGAGAGAGAGAGAGAGAGAGAGAGATTGCACCAGGATATATACTAGTTCACTGCTATCGGCCTCGCAAACACCTACATCTAGTCTTCGATGGTGAACCACCAAAAATTTATTTCTTCCATTAATATGATATTTGAGTTTGATTCGTGTTACAACAGTTCAGATAAGCAAAAGATAAACTATAACAATTTAATTTATCTTCTTCCTTGTTTCTTAATAGAAATTGTTTGTAACTAGCTACCACTACTAAACTTTGATTTTTACCTAAGATCTTGATCTTCAAATTTTGATAGATTCCAATCTTGATAAATTTTTCAATCTTCACTCAATCTTGAAATTAAAAGTCTTAAATCATTCTCTTCAACAAGTTGACAGATCCACAAAAAAACTCCACTACTATGGAAAAAAATTCATTCTTCTTTTTCCTTCTAGAAATTTCAATCTTATGAAATTTCCAAGATCAAAATACCTCTTTGCAAAAATCTACACACTTCTATGAACAATTAGATCTCTAATGGTTCCCCATAATTAATCATCACACACATAAGAGAATGTTTTCCATGAGCACGATTAAGATGAATATTTGAGAGTGAAAGAAGTTGTGTTTACAAAGCTTTTTCTAACTGGACAAAAATTTGACCTCGTGTGAAATTAAGAAATGAAACCCATATTTATAAATGCAAGAGATGATGCACAAGAAATAAGTAAAAAAGAACTAAATGAATCAATTCAGTATTTCCATGACTAAATTCAATTAGGGCAATTGACTTGAGTCGAGTCTGAAATGAATCAATTCAAATTAGCATCCCGAATCAAGTCACAACCCTTACTGAATCAATTCAATTTGAAATTTTAGACTCCTTACTCATTTCAAATTTGCTTATGACTCGATTCGTGCAAACAGAACCAAAATCAACTTTAAAGGCACATTCGTGAATCAATTTATAAAATCCTTGACTCGAGTCAAAAGTTACAAAAACCTTTGAATCAAACAAGAAAAACTTCTGAATCGATTCAAACAGCTATGACTTTTAGTGAACTTAACATAATGCATGAACAACATTCTTTAACATGTGTTTGATGATTAATAAGCAAGAAAACTCAAAATAAATAATAAATGTAAAACAAAACATCAAAATAACAACATAATCGATATGCTGATAAAGAGCAATTTCATAAAGTTTCCCCAACATATATTACTAAAAAAAAGAGTGGCAAGTCACTCTATATCGACGCATTTATGTAACAGAATAATTCCATATTAAATTAATATCGACGTCTTACTAAAAAAGAGCGGCAAGCCTACTCCCCGTGCGTATGCACAGACATATTTATTTCTAACAAATGAATTACATAAAAATTATATGTTTCATATAATTAGATATATTTATACTGAATTAATATCGATTTTTACTTTAAAAAGAGCAACAATTAAGGGTGGAAAAACAGACTCAGTTCATCGACCTGTCCGTTTTGTTTGTATTTTTTCACGAGACGAATCAATGTATTAGACTCACACCCTTTAATGTGTTTACTCCGTCCCATCCTATTTTTATGTGAGATTAGACAAAGTTTTTAGCCCACACCCATAAATATATTTGTATTTTATAAATTTTTACAGAACAAATTTAAACAAGAAGAACATGCTTTATAAATTTGTAGGCATGGTTACCAAATAATTATTGTTCGTAAACCTTTATGAACTATAAAACAATGTATTAAATTAATTGAGATTAAAATTATAGAAAAAAATTGAATTAGTTAGAGATATGACTAGTCTACATTACATTGTAGTGAATATATTGTCTAACTTAAAAATTGAGGAGCTTAAATAAGAAAAAAATACATGTAAGCCAAAATTAAAAAATGACATGCAGCCAAACGCGCCCTAAGCGATGTACTAGGTTGGGTTTTGCGTGGTGTTTTGTTTCCCCCGTTTTCTGCACACTCCAAATCAACGTCTCTGTGGAAAAGTTCTATCGCCGGCGTCGTTTTTGTCGAAGTCTTCGTTGCCTCAGGTACTTCTCTCACGATCCTTCTACTTCTTACTCGCGCTTTCTTAGAGATATAGCTTTCGTCAAATGTTTATCTTCTATGCTACTTTTTTTTTGTTATATTAGATATGCAAATTTGAATCAGTTCTTAATTTGTTGGTAGTAATATATGGTTTTGTGGTTTTAATAAATTAGTGATTAATGAGTGATGCCTTTGTTGTGTTTGATTAATTGACTGAACCAAATGAAGCTGAACTAGACTTTCCCCATTGTGAAGATTATCTTGGTTTATTTGGTTAATAAGTGTGTTTACTGTTTGGTGTGTTTTTCTCTTGTGAATACATCAAATGGTTAAGTGTGTGCAGCTTATTGCAATGTAATTGTAACTTATTGAGTTCCTCTAGGGCGTCCTTAACAAGACCCTTAATCAAGTTTGTACTTTATTTATTTGAGAATTATATATTACAGTCTATACTTCGAGAACATTTTGAGTAGTCTATCACTAACATAACTCTGAACAAATCTGATTAGTAAAGATTGATTTCATGTCATGCTTATATAATCAAGCATAATTAAGGATGTATGTAATAGTTGGATTTCCAATCCAGGCTGGAGATATAGTTTGAACCAGATTTGTATTCCTTGCAGTTTTAAAATCTCAATATCTTCTACACAAATGAAGGGGGACACTGGATGTATGAACTGAATACAATTTTCTTTCTGTTTGTTTCTGTATGCAGGTTTCCTTATTCGACTACGTCTCTTGCAGTTACACCGCTAATACGTTGACTTTCTCTGTTGACTTGGCTGACCTTTGGTTTATACGACTATGAGAAAGTCTACTGAAAACCATAATTTGAGGCTGTAAGCATTTTTCCTGGTGAAGAAGCTACCTAGAAAGCAATATGGAGACTAAGCACTGCAATTTCTGGCTTCCCAACAAAAACAGATTTTGTGCAAACACCCTTCTCAATGGTTCCTTGTAAGATTTAGTTTTTCCTTTCTTTCTTTCTATCTATTATTTGATCCATTCATTTCACTAACATTCTCTCATTTCTATGCACCCAGATTCTGTGGTAATCATAATTCAAGGCCTGAAGGCCAGTGGATTCAATGCCCTGTAGACCCTTCACAGTAATTATTCTCTCCTTCTCTCCCTCTGTCACCTGTAACTGTCATTATCAACCCATATCCATTATTGTAATCTTTTAGATCGTTTTTATTTGGTTAATGTCCTTTCATCATTTGACAGTTCAGTGCTTGAGCAAAACCTCAAATGGCATGTTAAGCGGTGTCCATTGCTAAAACAGGTTCGATCCCTATCTGACCAACCTTTTTATCAAAAAGGTATCAATGCTGGTTCAGATGGAGAACAACAAGAGGAGGAAACTTCAGGGATTAATGATTCAAGATTGCCCACTATGACCGTTTCTTCTGAAATGAAGAGGAATGCACTTCGTAGGATGAGTGTGCTCGAATTCTGCAATTTGATTGAGAAGGTTGAATCTATTCATGAATCACTGTGTAAAGATATTCAGGACTCGTTTCAGATGCCAGATGTTTGCAGTCATTGGATTAAAAGCAAAGAAGAAGAAAGGTAGCTTTTGCCTTGAATTTAACCCTTTGTTTGACGGGTTTGGTTTCTATTTCCAACTTGAGTATTTTGCAGGAAATTGCCATTTCAGGAGAAACATATAATGCAGCAGGCATCTATTGTGGGAAATTTGGAAAATTTTGGTGTATTGAAGAATTCTCTTAGTAGGAAACAGTCAACATGTGAGGAACCAGTTAAGGGGAAGGATGCTGGTGTTTCTACAGTCATTGAGTTTGGAGCTGGTAGAGGGTATTTGACACAGATGCTTGCAGATTGCTATGGAATCACTAGAGTTTTCCTCGTTGAGCGTAAGGCGTACAAGTTGAAGGTGGGGGACTTAGACCTAGAACTGTTTTTACCAAGTTCTAAATCATGATTTTCATATTTGGAAATGTTCCTGAATATTTGAACTTGCAATGATCTTTAATTTTTCATCTGTTATTTATTTACGCCATGCCAATGCTATTTCTAGGCTGATCGATCCTTGCGACAGAATGAGAGCTTGACGTTAGAGCGTTTGAGAATTGACAGTAAGGGTCTTCAGTATTTTTGTTTTATAAGATATTTTCTTCTTTTTTTTATAAATTTTATAAGATATTTTCTGAGTCCGATAAAATTCAAAAATCCAACTTTGCAGTTGAAGATTTAAATCTGAATGCTGTTGAGTCTTTGCAAGGAGTTCCATTTCTGGCGACCGGTAAACATCTATGCGGATCTGCAACAGGTAATTTTGGCCGCTTATGCATTCTGATGAAATTCAGTGATTGTTTTACTGATGAATACATAACTGACTGTACAATTTTTTTAAACTAAAAACCGGTTATCAAAATTTTCCCTCAGATTTGACTTTGAGATGCTGCTTTCCTGAATATAGAAAAGATAGTAGTGAACAACACACTACTAATATTAGTTTTGGAGGTTTAGCTATAGCAACATGTTGTCACCATCTTTGCCAGTGGAAACACTACACAAGTAATCTCCTTCTTCTTTGCTTGTGAATACTATAGTTTGTATATATATATATATATATATATATTATATATATATATATATATATAATATATTATATATATATATATATATATATATATAATATATATATATATATATTATATATATATATATATATATATAACCTCTCTTCGATAACTTCTGGTTACTAGCTAACTGTTATTGCGACCTTGCAGATAAAGAGTTTTTCTTAGATTTGGGAATGACAAAGGAAGAATTTCATGCCATTACATGGTTTACCAGCTGGGCTGTAGATGCTACTCATGATTCAGATCTTCCTGATACTACTAATTGTATAACGCATTTACAATCAATGTAATCCTTCTGTTCTCTAATCATTAATTTTGTCATCAAAATCCATCCTAACGGTCCATTAGTATTTCAAGCCTTGTTATTAAAGGATCTGACTCGTCTATAATGTACAATTTACTTTAGAGTGTAAAGTAAGTAATTTCAACTATTGATGAATAAATCAATGGTTGATGTTACATGTAAATCATTAGTGTAGTAAAATATCAATAATTGATTTTCTCATCAACTATTAGAACTACTTACTTTAGAAGAGTTGAATAAGTTATTGAAACCGATATATTAAAAGCTGTGTTTTTGTTGCAGAAAGGAGCAAGGTAATGGATATACAGATGGAGTTGAAAAAATTATTTCAGAAATGGAAGCAGCAAAAAGAGCAGCACTGGGATTTAAGTGCAAGTGGATCATTGACATAGGGAGGTTGATGTGGTTAAGAAAACTTGGATTAGAAGCGATGCTTGTCAGATATGTTCAGCCAAGCATTTCTCCTGAAAATCATTTATTATTAGCTAAACCTTTGAATTGATTATCTATACCCTTCTCTTCTTTATCTTGTAGCCTTTGTAGACCTTGAGCTAAATTTTTTTGTCAGGTTGATAATGTAGTTTCCTAATGTGCTGAACTAAAACGAGGATCACATTAAATTGTTACCTTGGGGATTGGGAATGCATTGTTTCATGGATTGAAATGGAAGTGTTTGATTTTTTACCCTCTCTTTTTCTCAAGGATCACTATGGATGACAATGCAACAAATTACACACACGCGAGTGGTTGTGATATATGGATAGTATAACAAATGATTGGAATTAAAACTCAACACCCTTAAGCAAATTGAGATGCGTGTCAATAGTCTTGGTTCAAACAAAGAATGTATTCTTCAAAGAAAAGGATATTGTGTTATTTTATGTTATAAATTAAAGTTAAATATGTGGTATTCTCTTCAACGAGGGAGTTTTGGTTTATCTACAATAATTTTTTTTTTGTTGAGATTTTTTCTTATAATTTAAAGAATTTCGTTGTTGAGATTTTTTCTTATAATTTAACTCGGTAAAAAATCTTCATTTTTGCTTATGTGGCTGTCTAAGTGTTTTTTTTAATATTTATTTATTTTATAAAATTCATGTGGATTTTTTTTATTTATTAAAAAGACACTAATGTTCTTTGGATCGATTGATATCGACAGTTTTACGCTCGACCACAAGCTCCACTAAATACCACTCTAAAGGAATAAACATCAGCCTTTTCATGTCATGGTGGACAATGCATCCCACTTTGCACTCTTCATGAAGATATCGCAATCCTCAAGAAGCCCCGACAATAATTTTTGGTCAACAGACAATTCTAATGGTTTTTGATGTCTCCTTAGAAGACTTCCAAGTAATATGTCAATTTAAAAATTAAAGTTAAGATATCATTGGTTGTTGCAACCCAGTATCCTCTGCTTAACATGAAAACTTCATTTGAAGAAACACATATGAACATTTTATCGAGTATATCATAATTGCAGATTAAATTACTTTAGGAAGTTCAAGCCAATTCAAAAGCAAAATTCTATAAACAAGAACAACTAAACCTTATCCCACTAAGTGGGGTCGACTACATGAATCAAGTTCTGCCATAATGTTCTATATGGAACCATACTTTATCTAAATTGTTATGCTTAAGATCTTTCTTAATAACTTCTCTTATAGTTTTCTTAGGTCTTCCTCTATCTCTAATTATTTGACCCCTTTCCATCTGATCTACTCTCCTTACCACAAAATCTAAAGATATTCTTTCTGCATGTCCAAACCACCGAAGTTTATTCTCCACCATTTTTTCTACTATAGGTACTACCGAACACTCTATATAATATTGTCATTTATATTCTTATCATGTATAACCTTACCACACATCCAACGCAACATCCTCATCTCTGCTACACTTACTTTATTATCGTGTAGATTCATAAGCGTCCAATATTTTGTCTCATACAACATCACATGTCTTACTGCAGTCCGATAAAAAATTTCTTTCAACTTTAGCGATACCTCTCTATCAAATAAAATTCCTGAAGCTCGAATCCATTTCAACCACCCAGCTTCAATTCAATGGTTTACATCCTCGTCTATTTCTCCATCATTTTGTATTACAGATCCAAGATATTTAAACCACATGACTTGTGGGATGATATGGTCTTCAAATTTCACCTCTAGGTTAAAAATGCTTCTTCTTTTGCTAGCCTTACATTCCATATATTTCGTCTTACTTCTACTTAGACGAAAGTCATGCGTTTCTAAAGCTCACATCCAAGTCTCCAACCTCTCGTTTAAATCCTCTTTCGAATCTCCCAATAGGACTATATCATCTACAAAAACCATGCATCTTAGTGCTAGCTCTTGAATATGCTCTGTGAGTACATCCAAAATTAAAGTAAAAAGGTAAGGGCTCAGGGTTGAACCTTGGTGCAAACCTATTGTAATGGGGAAATCGCTTGTCTCTCCACCTTTCGTCCGCATACTAATCGATACCCATGCATACGTATCTTGGATAGCTCGAATATATGCAATCCTAACCTCTTTCTACTCTAAGGCTTTCCATAGAATCTCTCTAGGCACTTATCATACGCCTTCTCTAAGTCAATAAAAAATAAGTGCAAGTTTTACTGGTCCATCCGATACCGCTCCATCACCTGTCATAGTAGATATATCGCTTTCATGATCGACCTCCTAAATATATAACCAAATTGATTCTCAGTGACTTGAGTCTCTTTTCTTAATCTTCGTTCAATCACTTTTACCCATAACTTCATGGTATGACTCATAAGCTTAGCCCCCCTATAACTTTCACAATTTTGTATATCCCCCTTATTCTTAAAGATTAGAACTTAAGTGTTTCTTCTCCATTCATTCGACATTTGCTTTGACCTCATAATGTTGTTAAAGAGTATGGTAAGTCACTCAATACCTCTATCTCTCGGAACTTTCCACACTTCAATCAGTATGTTGTCTGGCTCAACCGCCTTACTGCTACTCATTCGTTTCAACGCTTCTTTTACCTATTGTTTATGAATCTGATGGTAATAATTATAGTTTTGATCCTCTTCTCTAATGTTGAGTTTTCTAGATTCTGGAGAGATGTCGTATCCTTCATTAAATAAATTCTAGAAATGCGTCTTCCACTTATCATTTATATCATTTTCTTGAACCAAGGCTTTACCTTCTTCATTTTTAACACACTCCACTTGATCCAAAACTCTTGTCTTTCTTTCTCTTCCCTTAACAAGTCTATATATCGATTTTTCTCTCTCTCTCTCTTGGTTTCTAACGATTGGTATAATCCGTCAAAAGCTTGGGTTTTTGCTTCACTTACCACCTTCTTTGTCTCATTCTTAGCTTTCTTATACTTATTCCTAGTTTCGACATTTTTACACTTAGACAATTCTTTAAAATAAACCCTTTTAACTCTAACTTTTCTCTAAACACTTTCGTTCCACCACCACGATTCTTTATCCCTAGGTCCAGAGCCTCTTGATTCTACTAATGTCTCTTTAGCTAATTTTCTAATCTCTTGGGCCATTTTGTTCCACATATCATTTACACTTCCTTGTGGTTGCTCAAACTCTCTCTCCAACATCTTATGTTGGAATCTTCATCGCTTTTCACCATTCAAATGCCACCACTTAACTCGTGGCACTCCCATGCGACTTCTTCTCTTAACTCTCTGGATTCTTACATCTGTGACAAATACTATATGTTTGGTAGTCATGCTCTCTCCCAAAATAACTTTACTGTCCAAACAAATCTTCCTTTTTGCCTTTCGAATAAGGAAGAAATCTATCTGAGAACATGTCATCCCACTCTTATACATGATAACATGATCCTATCTTTTTCTAAACTAGGCATTATCTATAGTAAGATCAAAGGCCGAAGAAAACTCTAAGATGGATTTATCCTCCGCATTTACCTCCCTGAGGCCAGACCCCATACGTACGCCTTCAAAACCTCTTTCTACGCTCCCTACATATCCGTTTAGATCCCCTCCTAGAAAGAGCTTCTCTCATTGGGGTATATCCTGAAGTACTCCTTATAAATCCTCCCAAAAATTTACCTTAAGGTGTTATGCTGACCCAACCTGAGGTGCTTAAGCACTAATAACATTAAAGGTGTCTTGTTCCACTACCAATTTGAAGGCTATAATTATATCTCCTACTCTTTTCACATCCATAATATCCTTTTTCCACTCCTTATCCACAACAATTCCCCCTTGATTTCTCGATCTAACTCTTTTGGTGTACCAAAACTTAAATCTCGAATTGTCTAATTCCCTATACTTTTCACATGTCCACTTAGTTTCTTGTAGGGACGTGAAATTGATCTTCCTCGTAACCATAGTTAGTATACTACAACAACATAAATAACAAAAAACAAAAATACGATCAAACATAAAAAAAAATTGATATGATTCCTTTTGTATGTTTGGAATGCATTATCAAACAGTCCTTTACAAAATGTCATATGAATAGAAACGACTGGTGTTCTAATTATCTTGAATAATTGTTTTATTAAGATGATGATTAGCTACTTCATTGCTTTGAACTTATATCTTGACAATGTTAGATAAATAATTCAACACTTTGATAGTGATACAACGTATTCAAAACTTGATGCTTTGAACTTCTTAGATACTTTTTGAACAATCAGTGAACACACCAACTTTCACGAAACTATCTTCATATTCTTTTAGGATGCACTAGAAGAGTAGGTCAACAAGGAGATATTTCTTATTCATTTCCATAATCCTTCACAAAATTAAAAGATACATATACTATGTGACTAAATTTGTTAGCTTTATGAATAATCATATTGTAGACACAAAACTTTAAGCTATATTGCTAGGCTTCTGGTTACCTACACACAACTCAAAACTTTGTTAGTTCGATCCTGAACGAATCTAGTTATATTAAAATTCTAATTCACAATTAAAGACTTATTAACATACTATAAATGGATTACTTCAAATAACTCTAAGTTATTCAGATAATGATGTTAATCATACATTAGGTTACTATGAAACATATTGAATATGCTAGATAAGAAAACTCTTTGAAATAAAATACCCTTGAAATCATTTTACCCATAAACTCAACTTTGGGAGTCGCGTAAACTTAATAAAAAGATCACATTTAACTCGAATTGTTGGGCAAGAATGTGAGGGAGAAAGAATCTAAAAGGGGGGTAGAATAGACCAATCCCCTTTTGTCATTTTCAAAAACAATTTACTTTACATAATCAAAGTTTAAAACGCGGAAGCAAAACAAATAAGAGGAAGCAAAATGTAGCGGATGGATTCAATAAGTATATGTTTTGCAGCATTCCTAATGAGGATTATTCATTCAATATTAGAAACAACGAAGGTAAACAAATTTGCTTTGATAAAAAACTCAAATCCAAAACATAGAGTTAACATAATCATAATCAAAGTAGAATGTTCAATGAATTAGATGCATCACAAATCTAAACTTATATGATAAAACATTATAAGAAAGAGATAAATATAGATGACATTCTAAAGACGAACGAAATATAATACACATGATATTATGAAAAAAATTAAAAGAGACGGAGAAAGAAAAATGTACACATGATATATATTGGTTGGACAATTTGTCCTCATTATACCTATTCCACTATTCAATATTTTTAACCATTGGAAATGATAAACTTTTCCATTATTCTAAAGTTAAAGATACAATTATTTTCATACAATGAATTATCATTAACCTGGACACTAACATCTCAACGCTTTAGCCAACACATATCTAAAATGATATTCCATTATGCTGATGCAAATTACTCGACTACTAATACTCAAGATCTTCAATGATCTTAATCCAACAAACTTTTTAGACACAATAATCCTGCTTCAAGCTTCAATTTTGCAACAACCTTTACTCGGATTTGACGAAGATTTATCTGAGCAATTATTCTAACTAAGAATAATTGGATAACTCCCAAATTTGTTTTGTGGAAACCCTTACTTAGATCCACCAAAGTCTTCCTTAGAGTATAGATAAATTCTTGTCTTTCTTGTTAAAAACCAATTAATACTCTGAACAGGAAGCAATCATTTTCTTCTGATACACACAACAAACTTCACAAAAAAACATTAGCTTCCATAATGTACCTTGAATCTACCTCTCACGCTCAATATTTAGAGTTTGGCACTACAACAATGATATTTTAGTATAACATTGAAGATGATGAGTAATATCTAAAAGGTCTCAGATAACACAACTACAAGCTCTCATAATATTAACACTCTATAAAGTTTTCACAATGTTGAATTAAGGAGATAATGTGTTTGTGAATGAACAAAACTCTCCTGGATTCTCTCAAGATTCTGGAAAAAGAGTACTTAGTTTATAGTGAATATAATGGGTTCATCAATCTAACTAGATTGACCAACTCTCATGATCAAAATTATTTACTAACTAGCTAACTCGTTTTTCAACAACTTTTGTCAAAGATACAAATAAGGGTTTAAATAGGTGCTAGAGATTAGACATAAAAAGGTGATGAAAAACACAAGATGATCCGAGTCAAATTATGTGGTTATGATTTGAATCAAAGAAAAAATTATTTGAATCAAAGGTAGTAAAGTGATGAATTTGTTATTTTGATTTGAATCATGTGTTTATGTATAAGATTCGAGCCATTTAAAGAATGATTTAAGTCACAAATTATTTTCGAAGAACATTTTGATTCCCATAATTCAAATCAAATGCCTTGTGATTCGAGTAAAAAATTATTGTGGTTCAAATCACACACTTTCCTGATTCGAATAAGGTTGGCAGAGGTAAATTCTAAACTTCCAAGCAAGTGTTTGATTTGGATAATAACATGTTTAATTCAACCCAAACTTTACAAAAACATTGATTTAAGTATTCTAACTAGTGGTTCAATCTACACTCAATATTTTGACTTATATAAAATTTCAAAGGCTAAGAAACAAATTATCATGGGTCCAAATATAATACATTAAGTGTATGGGTATCCAAAGATACATGTCTAAACAAATAAATGAAATGGTCAACTTACAAACAAATTATCAGCGAATTATAAATACTTTATAAATCAAATTACACACACAAATCAAATTTAGACAGAACATCAAAATAAAATGATGTCGACTATAATGCAACTTCAACTCTTTTGCTTGGAAGATAAGTCTCATGTATACACCGATGTTGAGTACATATCGTTGTTTGATGACTTTGAGTCTCTCCATTGGGCATGTGGTTGTGTTGCTGTGAGGATATTGTATAATGCCTTTAAAGAGGCAATTGCCTTAGAGACGACATTGTTTCTTGTTACACGAGTCTATTTTAGGTATGAATATAAATATTATTTTATTTATTTCGTGAGTATTTATTAAATACATTTAGTATATATAACTTGTTTTATACTTATTTATTTTACTACAATGTTGGATATACGAGCATTTCCCGTCCATTTGTTACATGCGCGGTCGTGGTCTATCATATATGGCTCCCCACAAGCCATTAGATATAGCTTGAGTAATTCTCATCTAGACAGTCTTTCTAAGGTATAGGTGGATGATCAATGATCTTACTCTAGATAATGTCATATAGACACACTAGGCAAAACATGAAGGGCAACGAGAGTTCGATGAGACTACCATTTTTTTAGGTTATTTGCAATGTGATAATGTTGTTGCTTCATATTTACCTGAGGGGTGTTTGCGCCAGTTTGACTATGTTTAGGGAATTCCCAGAATAATCCATATGTATGCAATAAAGGTCTTTTTCTTGGACAATGTATGAATGGTTATTTATAGTGGTACTCTAGGACTTCCAATGACCTCAAAAACACCATTTGACGCTGTAAAATCATGCTCCTAGTGCCAAGTTTTATAACCCTTGTGAAAGTGCATAATTTCTCCTTTTAAATATGTCGGAATGGATCAAAACGCGTTAGAAAAAGGCCCAGAAAAGTGACTATTGTGTGCATGATACCCTGTAGGTTTTCACTTTTTCGCATTAACTTTGAACACATCCCCTATTTTTTTATTAAGGAGATCCACAGTCCCATGACGATAAATTTTTAATGGCTCAAATGGGTCTGGCCATCTTAGTTTCAATTTTCCAAGAAATAGTTTCAATCTTGAGTCGAACAAAATGACTTTTTTTCTTCCACCAACTCTATTTTTTGGCATATTCTATCATGCCATTTTTTTTCTTGTAAAGCTTAACATTCTCATAAGAAAACATTTTATGCTCATATAGTTCAATGAGTTGCGACATTCTTGCTTGCCCATCAACATGCAAGTTGAAATTTAGTTTTTTAACAGCCCAAAAAGCATGTGTTGCAATTCAATTGGTAGACGACAAACCTTGCAATAGACTACTCTATAATAAGACATTCCCAAAGGTGTTTTGAAAGCAGTTTTATAGGCCCACTGAGCATCATCAATATGCATTGACCAATCCTTTCTAGAAGGATTAATTACTTTTCAAAAATTCTCTTTACTTCCCTATTAGACAACTCGACTTGACCACCACTTTGAGGATGGTAAGTTGTAGTAACCTTATGTTTAGCCTCATATTTAGTCATTAAATTCTCAAAAAATTTATTGTAAAAACGGGTTCCTTTATCACTAATAATAACTCTATGTGTGCCATGTCTAGAAAAAATATTCTTGATTAAGAATTTGGTCACAACCTTAATATCATTAGTGAAAGTTGTTATTGCCTCTATCTACTTAGAAACATAATCTACAACTACAACTATGTAAATATTTGCAAAGCATTTGGGAAATGGTCCTATTAAGTCAATGTCCCACAAATCAAATAATTCAATTTCCAAAATATTAGTGAGTGACATTTCTTGCCTCATGGAAATATTTCTTATCCTTTGTCATCTATCACATGTTTTAGCCTTCATTCGCATCTTTGAATATGGAAGGCAAAAAATAACATGATTGAAAAACCCTGGCAGCAATTTTGGTTCCTACAAAATGTTTTCCATATTGTGCATTATGGCACATTGATAAGATTTGGCGTACATTTGGATAATCCACATATCTTCTTAGAAGTTGATCAACACATTTCTTAAACAAGACTGGCTCACCGCACTAGTAATTCTTTGAGTCATGAAATAATCTTTTTCCTTTGTTGAGAGTTGAGTTTACGTGGGACATATCCACTCACTAGATAGTTCACATACATGCATACCATAGTGTCACTTAAAATTCATCAGAAATAACTGTTCATCAGAAAATTCTTCCTTGATTTATTCTTTGTCGCACCTCTAGACTAAATCAAGGAGTATTGACAAATGGTCAGCCACCAGGTTCTCCACTCCCTTCTTATCTCTGATTTCCAAGTCAAACTCTTGCAATAATAGTACCCATCTTATCAATCTTGCCTTGACATCCTTCTTAGTAGTGATGTACTTGATTATTTCATGGTTCATGTATACTAACTCCTTCGTGCATATCAAGTAGGGTTTGAACTTATCAAAAGTGAATACAATAGCCAACAACTCCTTCTCAGTGGTTGTCTAGTTGATCTAAGCCTCTATCAGTATCTTATTAGCATAATTAATGGTTAACACTTTATCATGCATTTGTCCAAGAAAAAATCCAATAGAAAAATCAATTGCATCACACACGAGCTTGAAGAGTTTTGTCCAATAAGGTGCCTTCATAATTGGTGCAGAGATCAAAGCCTTCTTCAAAGTTTTGAAATCTTGATCATATTCAGCACTGAAGACATATGGTGACTGTAGTGGTTGGAATAAAGGCTTTGTGATATTTGAAAAATATTTTATGAACCTTCTATAGAAACTAGCATGGCTAAGAAAGCTTCTTTTACCTTTGATGTTAGATGGTGGAGGTAGATTTTCAATTACTTCGATCTTAGCTTGATCTACTTCCAATCCTTACTTTGAAATTCTATTTCCTAGGCATATTCCTTCTTTAACCATTGAATGACACTTCTCCCAATTCATCACTAAGTTATTATCCTCACATCTTGTTAAAAACAACTACATATTATCCAAGCATATTTTAAACAATTCTCCAAATACTAAAAAATTATCCATAAATACTCCCATGGAACATTCACCAATATCGACGAATATAGTCATCATGCATATTTAGAAAGTTATTGGAGAATTACATAGTCCAAATGACATCCTTTTAAAGGCAAAGATTCCATAGGGACATGTAAATGTTGTCTTCTCTTGGTCTTCAGGGGCTATTGCAATCTTGATTATAACCTGAATATCCATAAAGGAAACAATAGAATTCTTTTACAACCAACATATCCAACATTTGATCAATGAATGGAAGAGAGAAGTGATCCTTTATTTTGTCCTTATTTAACTTCCTATATACATACATATCCTACAACCAGTGACAACTCTTGAAGGAACAATTCATTCTTCTCATTTTCAATCACAATAACGTCACCTTTCTTTGGGATATATTAGATAAAACTCACCCACATACTATCATATAAAGGGTAGAAAAAACCCTGCATCCAACCACTTGATAATCTCCTTCTTCGCCACATCCTTTATGATATGATTCAGCCTTCTCTAGCTCTTTATACTATTCTTGGTTTCTTCCTCTATAAATATCCTAAGCACGTAAACAACCAGGATGATTCCCTTGATGTTAGATATTTGCTAAGCAATGGCCTTCTTGTGGTTATTCAGAAGTTCCATAAGTTGACATCTCTGTTCTTGAGACAAATCAATGGAATAATCACATGCAACTTCTGTCCTCCGTCTAAGCAAGCATGTAGTAAGTGGGAAGGTAGTTGTTTCAATTCCAATTCATGTGGTTTCTCTATGGATGGTAAATTATGTTCCACCAAATAAGATGTAATTTTTAGAGTCTCAAAGTGTTCCATCCTTTTCTCAAGTGGAAGCAAGGGGTTCCACTTATGATTCCTTTCCCAACTAATTCATTTTTGTCTTTCTCACCCATTTTTTTTTCTAACTCACCATTACTCTTTATGAATTGTTTGTGAAAAATAGAAACCCAACTAAATATTAATGAATAATCAACTATATCTTCGAGATATTTCAATGCACTGAGGATATTAAATACCACTTGCTACTCATTTACTCTTATAATGAGTTCTACTTTTTCAACATCTATCAAAGTTATTCCTATTTCAAGGAATGGTATTCCTAAGATAGTACAAGTTTTTTCATCAATGCTGAAATCTATGATTGTGTAATCAGTCAAAAATACAAACTTATTAACTCTCACAAACACATGTTCAATCTTCTCTTGAGGGTAATAAATGCCTCGGTCAACTAGTTGATGTATGATAGTTGTTGGCCTTGTAGCTCTAATGCCCAACTTCTTTAAAATAGATAAGGTCATGGGATTAATACTTTATCT
The DNA here is from genome assembly GCF_024323335.1 of Lathyrus oleraceus. Lineage (NCBI taxonomy): Eukaryota > Viridiplantae > Streptophyta > Magnoliopsida > Fabales > Fabaceae > Lathyrus > Lathyrus oleraceus. The sequence goes on along the minus strand of NC_066584.1, from coordinate 50,641,487 downwards.
AAGATCACAAAAAGCCATCCATAAAAGGAATCTCCTATGTTGCAAGTTATAGTGAAACTTCATGGATATTTCAACTTGGGAGGCAAATTTCCTTGAACATATTGAATACACTATTGGGTTAATACCATAGTAGCAAATTCTCCCATTCTTTTTATCTTTGTTAAACTATCCTTCATAAACTTAGAATAATTTTGCATTTGTTAAATTGCCTCAATAAAAAATATATTAACGTGAAACGTCCCAAAATCTCCATGATTTTTCCAAATTGTTGTTTTTCCTTCACCATTATGATTCTTTGCGGAAAAGGTGGTGGTGGTCTTTCTTGCACTAATCTTAGTGTTGTGTTGGCTGATGGCATATCAAGAGGAAATTTTGCTTCAATAGAAGTCGTTCCTGAAGTCTTTAGAATGGGTTACATAGTTGAAGACCCTATTTCCCTACTTCAACTAAAAGAGTTGTTGTTGTATGAGTTAAGGCTTATTCTTTTGATGTGTCAGACGTCTTCATACATTTCCTTTATTGTTCATGATTTTGTTGACTTGGTCCTTCATATTCCTTGCCACTCTTTAGTGAGATGATTTTTCATGTTTCAATGCTCTTGGTATCAGAGGTAGATGCTGGTGTCTTAGTGGGACTTAGGAGTGCTCTCATGGTTCTTGAATTAAGTGCAAAAGCAATTTGCCCAACTTGTTTTTCTATATTTTTTATGCTCAGACCTTGAGCTTGAAAATGATTCTTTGTTTCTTTTATAAAGGACTTCAGAATATTTTCCAACTGGTTGTTTCTTTATGTAGCCAGTACATGGATTAGTGCAGAAAACCCAGGGGGAATTTGTGGTGCATGAGGCTTTAATTAATTTTGGATGTTATTCTATAAGATGTTAGGATGATTACGCCATCCCAGGTTGTATGTGTTGCTGTAGGGGTTGTTGTGATTGTTGTTACCCATATAACTAACAAAAACATGGTTTGCTGAACATTCTTCAAACAAGTGAGCTCCCTCACAATAAATACAAGCAACTTCAGTGCCATCAGTTAAAACTTTGATTGGCTCAATAACTGGAATATTAGACCTTGTCAGCATGTTTTTCATCATTTGGTGTATTTAGGCCACTTAAGCAACAATATATGTGGTTTTAGAGACTTCATGTACACCAATTGACTTCTTTGGGAGGACTACTGTGGCTGCTTGTGTTACTGGCCATTGGTTGGTGTTGGAAATAACACTTTTAATCAAATTCCACCCTTCTTCATAGGATTTAGATAGCAATTCACCACTAGATTATACATACATCATCTTCCTTGATAATGACACTAGTCCATTATAAAATGTTTCCAAATGAATATAAATTGGGATTCCATGGTGTGAACATTGCCTCAATAATTCTTTGAATCTTTCCTAAGCATAAAAAAAATACCCATCTTCTCCTTGCCTAAATAAAGTGATTTCATTTCTCAATTTTGAATTCTTGACAAGAGAAAAGTATTTAGCTAAAAACTTTCCAGCCAAGGAATTTAGTGTGGCAATGAAATTGGGCTCTAAGGAGTTAAACCAACTTTTTGCTATATCCGTTAAAGACAACCTCAGTCTAATAGAATCATTAGCAATCCTAGGGATCTTGAAGTTACTAGAAACCTCTAGAAAATGCCTCAAATGTAGATGCGGATCATCAATAACAACTTTTGAGTATTGGCCAATAGTTTGTAACATTTGGAACAACATTGACTTAAACTCAAATTGTGCCATAGTGATCTCTGGTCGTATAATTCTTGTGTTCATGGCATTGAGATTAAACATAGCATGAACCCTAATGTTTCTTTCCCTAACATTGGCAATGCCAATGATGTATCATGACATCTTCTTGCTTTTGTTGAGGTTCTTCAAAGTTTTATTCAAAGGCTTCAAATAAATGAGCATTAAGAAGGCTTTCTAGTAGTTTAATGATATCTTGAAATCTCCCTAATAATTTGAATGTCCTCTTAGGTTCATGGCCTCCTTTGTAGATTGAGGTCAACAACTTGTGCATACAGTAACCACACACCTGTCGTGTCACCAGAAGACATAAAACGTCAAAATCTCAAATTTGATTTTCACAAAGATTTGAGAGAACCGAAGTGTTCATAATACAATCATCGACAATAATGCTAAAAACTTGGTGCGCTATCTATATGTGCAAGTATACACAATTAAATAGTAGCAAGTGATGTAAAAGTAAAAGTATCAATCTCACAAAGATTGTATTAACTTAAATTGATTCTCAGGGTAAAAGTTTGTGAATAGTCATGAGAATAAGATAATTATAATAATGATTGGTTATCACAGATTTAGGTTGACTAATATTGAGCAAGAGTAAATAAGTTAAATCAATAGTGAAAGGCATGTTAGGAAATGATCCATTTAATGAGTTTTATTTTTTGCGTGTGAGTGATTAGATGTATCATGACAAATGAAGTCAGAAAGTGATTCAGTGGTGTATGTTTATAACATTAAAACACATGCAACTAAGTTAAGGAACAAATCTCTAAGTCTCACAATAACATTAATGCACGTCTTCTATGAATCCTGATTTCCCATGTGGTTTTAGTTACTTATGTATAAGCCAACTAACCTAGTGAATATGTCTATCATACTATTTCACCATATTTATCACGAGTTGCATTTGTCAAAAGATTTCTCAACATTAACAAGTTTTTATCTATTTCTAAAGTGATCAGACAAAGAAAAAATATTTAACAATATTTCACATGATAAAATGCATCACTTAAATCAGACCATTGAACACATAAGACTGATTTTCTTTAAACTTCACATTTCTCGACATAAAGAGTTTAACTCATGGTGATCAAGATAAATACATCAACACAGGTTCTTAAAATTCACATTTATAAACACTAATGAAAAGAAAAGAAAACCTAAGTGTAACACTTCCCCTTCTTGCAATCTTTAATCAACAATAAGCGAATTTTGTCACACTTAGTAGCATTGCACTATTCAAGAAAAGAAATATGAGAGATTTCCTTTACTTTTGGTTCAGACTTCTTCTTCTCAATACATAATGCATTTTTTCTAAGTTATTTCTCAACTTTCTCAACTTTAAACATGCTTTCATTTTTATATCCTCTTAGCTTTTAGATTTTTATCGAGTAATTGGATCACGAGCCTCTTGATTATCCATTGATTTGGCCCATTAAATTCATAATATTCCCTTCCCTTATAGTTCCATACCAGTACTATGTGTAATATGTACGCATGAAGGGGACAAAGTGTCTTGTGACATACCTGCCATGCAGAGAGACAATAAACACATTCATTTCAGTGTCAGACACCTTTTGCAGGTTTTGTCACATATGCTTATCCTTATCCTATTAGCTTTCCAGCTCAACCAGTGCTTCCATCCTTAAGCTTCTGCAACATTTTCCCTATCGATGAGACCATTCACTCCTTTCAGCATCTTCTGACTCTAAGACCATATGCGAAGTGAAGTTACATTCCCAACGTGACATAACTTGTCACTAGAGTACTCCCACACAACCATAAAATACATAAAACTCACAAAAGAAATCATTTAGTATACTCTATGCTAACTACACTAAAAGCAACAAAACATACACAATTAATCCTAATTATGATTATCAAAACAAAATAAAGTTAGGTAATAAGAGCATAAATATATCACAAATAATGAGTTATCATAAACCAAATTACAATTTATATGCTTTTTCATTAGGCTTGAAAGCACTTTTGGTCTTTTTAGTCCCTCCCTCCATTTTAAAACTTAACTTTGCTGACGTGGCACTCGTAGGCACGGGTAGTTAGGATTTTTTAAAGAGTTAGAAATATTGACTAGGATAGTTTATTATTTAATATTTTTATAGATATATTAATAATTAATTATTTTAATAATTAAGTTTTTTTTCAAAATTAATTATTAATGAATATAACTTCTTAAAAGATTTTTTTTGGCCTAGGCCCAATTACCTACCACTTCTTTCCAACCCACAAGTAGACATTATCAACAGTTTGAATAAGCTATATAAACAATGAATAAAACTCTAACAATATCAATGTGTGACTAACATTATATCAATAATGCAAGAGTTCTTAAATCTAATACATGATGCATATCTTTTATCACAAAACCTTATAAAGCTCACTGTATTTGAAACATCAAGGGAATGCATGTCTTTCAACATGTCTTTCATCCACTTGCCATTATTTCATTCATGCTTAAACACTTGAAATTTTTAATGGAAAATGTATGTGCAACAACTCTTTCCACCCTTTGTGACCAACCATATGATGATGAGGATGATGATGCATCTGGGAAGCCCCATAAGTATTTGCAGATACATCACTATAACGCCCATGTCGTCTCATTGTTTTTGAAAAATTCATGTGTGAATAACACAAAACCAAAATGACATTAAAGCCACATAAACCCTAACCAATCACTTAACCAAACTACACTAGAATTGTATGCAAGCATGCATATAAAACAAATTGAAACATAAATTGCAGAATAATGTGTATTTTTTTGTATATACAAAAAAACATAATTTCTCTTGAAAAAATTGGAAATTGAAAAACAAACATATAAAACTAAAATTATAATAGAACATAGATAACTGTAGAACATTTGGGTAAGAGAAATTAAACTACAAACTTAGGTTAATATATTAAAAGTAGTAAACTTTATAAGTGTGGAGAGAGTGCAATTTAATCGAAAAAAAGAAGAAAAAAGTGATAAATCTTTAAATAGAGAATAAGAGGTTATCTTCTGAGTGATACTGAAACGTACTGAATCTGCACTTGGAAACAGAGATTGCACAATTCTTAAATAATATATTTTATTAATATTTTATTAATATTTTTCATATAATTTGTTAAAAATATTTACAGTTATCTTCTGAGTCTTTTCATTATTTGTTGGCTTTGACAATATTTTAGATTGTTTCGACTATTTTGTTTCGTACTTAATTATTTTATTTTTTTGACACTTCAATTTAACATTATATTATATGAAAATTAAGATTACATTATCGTGAGATGAACATAACTTAACATAACTTAACGTAACTTAAGATAACTTAACGTGAACATAATCTAACATAACTTAATCATTGATAGATGATTTAAGACGTTTCATCATCTTCAAAATATCGTCATAGATCTCGCAAGCTTCACACCCATCTCAATTGGACCCTTTGTTGCATAATAATGAAATGTACCTTACATAACTCTTAGATCTTCATATGTGTTCAACTCAAACTTACTAAACCTAATTTTCCATTGATTATCAATCAATGATAAATAATACTTGATCTTACCACTCTTTGATTGTCTGGGTAGCGTAAAAGATTATCCAATTTGAATTTCAGATCTAAAAAAAATGTGTCCTATGTGATCCCTAAATTCAAAGAAACGCCATTGAAGTAAACAAGCAAGAGATGTCAAAATTTAAACATTGCGAAATATTTTTATTAACAACATATGATACATATTTATATAAGTTAAAGTGTCAATCATATCACAATCCTACAAATGTGTCGGTATAATCACAATCGTACAAAAATATCACTATTAAATTTGAAGGGTGGAGAAAATATTCTAATACAACTTTTTTAAAAATTTGGATAACTACACAATATATATATATATATATATATATATATATATATATATATATATATATATATATATATATATAAATTAATCTGATTAAAATTTCATACCAAATTTTTAGTATTTTACTGTTTTTTAGACTAAATTCTTTTAAACAACAATTTGATAGATATAAGTAATAAAATAAATATTTTTGACACTATTAAAATGTGTGGGTGCTAAAGGAGTGCCATGTAGACTTTTCAAATTAGACTAATATATCTTTTAATTTATTCATACAATCTATGCTTAAAAAAGTAGTATAAAAAAGTGACCAAGTGGTAGTATTAAATAAGTTAAGGACATTTCCGTGATTTCCTTTTTCTTCCAGCTCAACAGTTTCGAAGAAACAAAAGCGCTCACTCATTCACTGCTTAATTATCATTATTATCTTAAATCTTAAAAAATGAAACTCCAAATTTCATTTAACTTCAATTTCAACTAAAATTTCACAGAAACGGAAATTCTCCACGAAAAATTGCCACAGAAGGACAAAAATTTCTAGGTTTCAATTCCAATTTCGGTACTCGTAGATCTGATTTTCGATTTTCCTACTGAATCACATTTCCGCGTCAATCCAAACTCATCAATTCGCCAAAAAACCTCGCTAAATTTGCGAGTTTCCATTCTCGAAACGGAAACCACAATGTTTCGTTTCGAGCAGGAAAAGATCCGCAAGCGAATTTGATTTTCATTTAACCATTGCAAACTTCAATTTGATTATTTATTTGGATATTTGGAAATTTGGAAATTCCTTCGTTTGTGATTTCGATCGTGAAGCTGTTTTCATGGCGGAAGCTCTCTCGGTGATGCCGGCTGCCGTGCTCCGTAACCTCGCCGACAAACTCTATGAGAAACGCAAGAACGCCGCTCTCGAGGTTTTGTGTTGGCTTTTATTTTATTTTTGTTGGTTGATTATTGCAATTTGGTGAATTTTGAGGGTTTGGTGATGATTGTCTTGGAAATAGGTTGAGGGGATTGTGAAGCAGCTTGCTTCTGCTGGTGATCATGATAAGATAACCTCTGTGATTACTTTGTTGACTACGGAATTTACATATTCACCCCAAGCAAATCATCGCAAGGTAGCTTAAATTTATTTTTTAATTTTTTGGGATTTATTATTGCTTCATTTTTATAATTTGAGCTTGTTATGGTTTTTATTTTTAATTTAATAAAGGGAGGGTTGATAAGCTTAGCTGCCGCTACGGTTGGGTTGACTAATGAAGCTGCTCAGCATCTTGAGGTGAGGTTTGCTTACATGTTATTTTATTTTTGGTCTAGTAATGCTGAGAGTTTTACTCCTTAAAAGTAAAGATGTGGGATGTCGCGGATTAACCCGCGCCCTTGCAATTGGATGTCGCAGATAAGCCTCAGGAGCTGTGTTTGTCATCATTAGGTAGTGAAAATCGATAAGTACCCAAGCAATTGGGGAACACTCCATTAGAGGCTAGGTACCAAGGGGAAGAAGAACCAAGGCACTTAAGTACTGCACCAGTTGATGAGTTTAAAACATCTTGGGAAACGCTCCCTTAAAAGCTAACTATCAAATGGGTAGAACCAAGCCAATTAAGTACTTCACTGAGCATCCCATACCCCTCGTGTGGGACTAAGTCTAAGACACCCCATAATACTCAAGTTTCTATCATCATTACAAAATTGTTTGGATTAGTTTGTTGTTGCATTGAGAAGAAATGAGGGGTTTCTTGAGCAACTCTCTGTTGAGGGTTAGAGGAAGGTTTTGATGAATCACATACGTAATCTGTATGTAGCATCGTCACATAATTCACTCAGTAAGCTGCAAACTGCAAACCAATTCACAAGTACCAAATTGCAGTACTTTAACATATTGACACTTGAAAATTCATAGACAATTTGTAGAATATTGTGTACTAGAGAGTTGAATCACTCCCCATATGAATGAACATGGTAATGACTCTGTTAAATAGTACTCGACATTTATGAAAGATTAATTACTCCCATATGAATTAACATGGAAATGAATATGTTCAATAGCGCTTGACATTTATTATAGCATGTTTTTTTGTTGGAAATTCAGCGTTCATTCGGGCCGTCCCTAGGCGCCTAATTGCGGCATTTGGCTTGCCTTCATTGCAGCCTCCAACACCTTCACTGTGTTGGATTTGAAGGGGGTGGATTTAGTCCCACATTGCTTAGAGATATGACATGTGTAGTGCTTATAATGCTTGGGCAACCTTCACCTTACAAGCCGGTTTTGTAGGGATGAGTTGAGCACAACCCAAATTCTAAGATGGTATTAGAGTCTATCCTAGATCTGTTGTTGTCCACGCTTCAGTCTCATTGAGACTTGACATGAATCGGTGTGTTGGAAATTCCGCCTTCATTACGGCCCGCCTCTAGTCGCCTAAGTGCAGCATTTGACTTGCCTAGCCCAAATTCTAAAAAATAATTATAGCTCACTTTACTCACTACCAATTTCACTTTACCTTGTGATGCACTTCTCTTCTTCTTTTACAGTGTTTTATAAACTCCCCGATATGGGACTATTTTATATTTGAAAGCTTGAATTAGAGACTATACCATTACCATATGTCGTATCTACATTCCGTATTACACAATTATTCTTAGCTTTTACTTTTTCTCTCTTTTATTAATGTTAAGTCAATTAGTAATAATTCCTTTAATAATAAGTATATAAAATTAAAGTAAGTTTTATTCCACTTCCTGCTTGCTTAACTAACTTAACACATTATAAATTTAGTCTTTTAGTACATTTTAGCTTGTACTTTATTATTTTAAACTAGACTAGGTAAAAAAAATACTGATAATGTGCCGACTATGAATACCCCAATGTACCCAATTCTTCAAGAGTTGCCTACCACGTACCCGAACTCGTACAACGTGCCAAAGTGAATTTCAAACCAGGTGGCTATGGTATGTGATAAGAAAGTATCTTGGTTCCAAATTTCATATATCCATCAGTCTACCTCATACAAGGGGTTGAAAAATTCGCTTTTTTACGGTGCATTGAATCCTTTCTTTAGTATATGGCTATGCAGCATATTTTCCCCTCCTATTGAGTAAGAACATAGAATTTTGGAAATCTACATCACACTAAAACCGCAACTGCGAGTCTGCGACTGCAAGCCAGTGCATGGAATAATAGATGTGATTCTCGTATTCTTGTCAAATGCCATCTCTGCTCTTCATGTATCTTGGTTAAGTTGATCTTAGCATGATTTAATATTTTTGGATGAACTTCAAGAAACACAATAATTTTAACCTCAAGGGATAAAATTTAAATAAGCGAATTTTTATCAAGCTAGAGTATATCTATTTATTTATTAGTTAAAATATCTTCTTGTAAGTTGAGTTTATCGCATGCTTGTATTACTACTGGTGCTACTACTATTGCAATTATTATTCTATTTCATTGAGAGCTTAGTTGATGTGTCTCCACACATGTGTACATGAGGGCAAGCGTGTTTTATGCATATTTCATGTGTGTTTATGTTTTCATTTTCATTTTCGTTCTTCTTACCTACATATCGTTTGTTTGTTAGCAAATTGTGCCTCCTGTGTTAAATTCTTTCTCGGATCAAGATAGCAGAGTTCGATATTATGCCTGTGAGGCACTATATAACATTGCCAAGGTGAGGAGTTAATTATGCTTACCTATCTAAAGCTTTTATACGACAATCATCCAATCATCCAATGTGAATGGTGTTTTGATGCTAGGTTGTGAGGGGAGATTTTATTGTATTCTTCAACCAGATCTTTGATGCCTTGTGCAAGCTTTCTGCAGATTCAGATGCCAATGTACAAAGTGCTGCACATCTCTTGGATCGACTCGTAAAGGTATAATAAGTTTCTCCTGAACTCCAACCAGCCTTTTAGGACTCCTACGTGCGTTCAGACACCAAATATTTTCTGAATACAGGTTTATCAATGAATGATTCAAATCCTTTTAGATTAACTATTGACTATACTTTAATCTATTAACGCAGGATATTGTGACCGAAAGTGATCAGTTCAGGTGCACTCTCTTCTCACTGTTAAGCTATATGCTACTATGTACGACTATCATGTGTTTCAAAGAGACTTGTCGATATGTGGATCTCTCTATGTAACTTATACTGCTTCATACTTCTTCACTTTCATTTCTTGATATTTCAGTATTGAAGAATTTATACCATTATTGAGGGAGCGCATGAATGTACTGAATCCATATGTCCGCCAGTTTTTGGTAGGATGGATTACTGTATTAGACAGTGTACCAGATATTGATATGCTGGGTTTTCTTCCTGATTTTCTTGATGGTAAGTATATCAATTGACAAATGAGTTGTTACCCGCCATTCTTGCACAAAATCAATGAACCATCTAATAATTTATAAATGCCTCAGGTTTGTTTAATATGTTGAGCGATTCAAGTCATGAAATACGTCAACAAGCTGATTCAGCTCTTTCTGAGTTTCTTCAAGAGATAAAGAACTCTCCAGTAAGGTTTCTGCTAATATATTTTACAAATGCTGTGCGTATCAAGTCTTTTGTACATTTTATGCGAGTAGCAAATCTTTTCCTATAAGCTGATTCAGATGCCAGTTCTGCTTTTATGTCACTGTTTTTTCCTGTTATTTCTCTGGGGAAGATTTAATTGTGCATCTAATATCCACTTTGTAGGTTTTCCATGTTTAATGATTCATCTATTTGCCGATTACTCTTTTTTTGTCAATTTTGTGCTGATTAACTATGCTGTGCATCATTTCACGTACTATATTGAAGCAAAAGCAACATGTTTTGTTCATTTGTCATTTTCTGACTCAAGCAGTGCTACTCTTGAAGTCTGTAGATTATGGCCGAATGGCTGAAATACTGGTACAAAGAGCTGGTTCTCCAGATGAATTTACTAGGTTAACGGCTATCACATGGGTAAGTGGCATTGCAATGTTTTGACTTGTTAAACACGTCTTTACTGTCATCAGAGTTTTGCTTTGTGTTGTCATGTCAAAATTATTAGTTATTGTTTTGTTGCTCATTATTTTTCTCAAATAATGTCTGCTTTTTTGTTTGAACAGATAAATGAGTTTGTCAAACTTGGTGGAGACCAGCTTGTTCCATATTATGCTGACATTCTTGGAGCCATTTTACCTTGCATATCCGATAAAGAAGAGAAAATTAGAGTGGTAAGCTTGTTTCCTTCTCACATTCTTTTTTGCAATTTAATTTTTAAATTCTCCATTTTGTCCCATATTATAGTGTTGCTTGACATGTACAGTTATGAATGACAAATAATATCTGGCTTACTTGTAGGTTGCCCGGGAAACCAATGAAGAGCTACGAGCAATCAATGCTAATCCAGCTGAAGCATTTGATGTAGGAGCAATCCTCTCCATTGCAAGGAGGTGTAGTTTTTCTAACCTGGGAATAAGGCTAGGTTTGAAGTTCAAAATACTTGTAACTGAAAAAAAAGTTTTTTTTACAGTGGTGAGCACCAGTGATGCTACTGGGAAATAATCACGAGGGTCCTTTTTGTTTAACCAACTCTAGTTTGCACTGAATATTCTGTGAAGTGATTTTGGGAATGTTTGCTTGTTAGGCAACTATCTAGTGAATGGGAGGCTACTCGAATTGAAGCTTTGCACTGGATAGCAATCCTCCTAAACAGACATCGTATTGAGGTGATTAGATTATTTTTATCTTCCATTTTGATATATTACGGCTGCTATATTAATATCCTTCTCGATGTCTATATCAAAGAGCTCAATGGCATGCCCATTTTGACATTACCGGCTCTGGAATCATTCTGTTGTCTATGCCCTATGTCATAGGTTTTTGATTATAGGTTTACAATCAGTCCAAGAGCCAATGAATCATGAATACTTCAATTTATTGTTTTGATCATGAGGACTGAATAACATACAATTTGGCTACCGATTTAGTGTTTGGCTTTCTCTTCCTTTTCTCTGTAAAACCTCATTTTCTAATTGTCAAACCCTTATCTGAGTAATAATTTTTTTCACTCTAAATGAAATGTTTTGTAATGGTGCTATTACCTATATGCCCATATGATGGATATTTTGCTGACAACGACTCACAACTGATTCCTTGTGTGAAACAGGTTTTGATATACCTGAACGACATATTTGACACCCTTCTCAAAGCACTTTCAGATCCATCTGATGAGGTAATTTAACTTAATACCACTTTTCCCGTTTCTAAAAATTAAATCAAATAATTTATTTTTGAATATCTTAACAAAGCATAGATACATACTAAAATGCATTGACAAGTAGTTGCAATACCAGTATTGTGTTTGGGAATGTGGAGTAGGTGAGTGGCTTGGGATTTCTATTTCTGATCATAGGTTTCAACTTGTTTTTATATTAGATGATATGTGAAGAGATTGGTCAGGTTTATTTCTTTAAGCCAAAATCTCACTAAAGAAACTCATTTCTGTTCTATAATTCTGAAACTTTTGATTATTAATGGCCAAATGAGTCAAATCCAAATGTTCTATGTGTGGTCAACCTCGCAAATTATGTGTGTTATCCTACCATGATCTCCTGCTAGTGGCGATGCCACCACCTATCTCTGGAAAGTGGCGTTTTCTGATGAACTCTTGCTTTTCTAGTCACCTTTCATAATTCTGGCTGCTCCAACATGGTTGTAGCTAAAAGATAATTCTGGCAGCTTCATATCTGATTCCAGCAAAAAACACCGTTGGTTTCAGCTGTGACTTCACTCCTGATTCAATCCCCAATATCTTTTTGATGTGGGTCACATCCTCTTCTCTGTCTCTTTCTGCTGTTGGTTGTTAATTTCAGCCCTTCTTTGGTTCAGCCATGGTTTCGTCTCAGTCATAAGTCCTAACCAGCCCAACACAGCACATCAGCCCCAGTCTCTTGTTGTTTATTTGATAATTATGCCATAGATTAATTATGATTGTGTGCAAGACTATGACTTTCAAACAATATTGAAGATATGTTGTCTACAATTTTGGATATATATTTTTTTAAAAGTTGAGCATTTATATGTTTAGAGGATAAATAAAGTGCATATTTTATCCCCCATTATCTTCAGATTATGGTCGTTTTACTATCCATTTTCATCCTATTGCATTATTGGAGTTGGCCATTTCATGTTGTTATCTGGGATCAAGGCCAATGATCGTAGGCCATATTGATTTCCTGAACACGCCTTCTTGACTACTAAACAATGTTGTAAAACTGGACTGCAATTTTGATTTCCTGAACATGCTTTCTTGACTACTATACAATGTTATAAAAACTGGACTGGGTGGTTTGGTTGAACCAGTTGGAACCATGAGCCAACTATGATTCTGGTTTGAAAATGATCATTATCAATCACTGTTCAATCTGGGATTCAACGACAAATCTACCTTGGTTAACTGATTGAAACATGGCATTGAGATCTCATCTGTTTAGTCTCTGGTTTAAATATTGCTCTTGTGCTGACTGAATAAAGAAGTGATATTTTTTATGATTCTCATGTATGCTGTATTTATATTGCGGAAACTAGAAATCATTAGCATGAATTGTCATTAATTCATCTGAACTCTTCTATATCAAATAGGTTGTTCTTTTAGTTCTTGATGTTCATGCATGCATTGCAAAAGACTCTCAGCACTTTCGACATCTTGTCGTTTTCCTTGTGCACAGTTTCAGGCTAGATCATTCTCTTTTGGAAAAGTAAGATATTTTTCTTCATCCTATCCTATGCGTTCTTCTAGTAACATAATTATTCGTTCATTAAAATTTCATTCTATACAATTAACTCCAGGCGTGGTGCTTTGATAATTCGCCGCCTTTGTGTGCTTTTGAATGCTGAGAGAGTCTACCGTGAACTTTCTACGATATTAGAAGGAGAATCAGATTTGGATTTTGCATCAATTATGATTCAGGTTTGTTAGACTTTTCCAGAGCTAAATAAGAGGCTGCATTGGACTTCAATGTTGCTGTTTCATTAATATGCTGTGTTTAGTGGATGGCAGAGATAGAACTATCTGCATTAATGGGAAGCATTTGGTTTAGCTAACTAAAATTGAACTCCAATGAAATTGGAATTGCAAGATTGCAATTGCTCATGGATTCTGCTATGTAATGGAAATTTGATTTTGTTGACCTGATAATGCTGTACGGTTTATAAAACTGGAGAGAAGTTAACACCTTTTCTTAATATATCTAGCCTAGATGGTTTTGGGGTCAATAGGCCTGGAACACTATTGCCAATATTAATTTTTGTTGCCTTCACTTCGTTGTTATTTTTTTTTTTCACGACTCTAAAACTCAGACAATCCTATGTAGTGATACGGTATTCAGTATATGTTTTTTCTTCCCTTTGATTTGTTTTTTCAGGCATTGAATTTGATCTTACTTACATCATCAGAATTGTCTGAGATTCGAGATCTTTTGAAGCAATCACTGGTAAATCCTGCTGGGAAGGACTTGTATGTTTCTTTGTATGCCTCTTGGTGTCATTCTCCAATGGCAATTATAAGTCTCTGCTTCTTAGCTCAGGTATATATATCTATAGAAAAAAATATATTTTGACACAATTGACATCAAATTTCGACAGTTAACACAATTTAAATATATGATTAATCATGTTTAGTGGATGGTTGGTGAGTATAACAAAGTGACATAACTTATTAACCATCAACTAAAACAATTAACCATGATTTTGAATTATATTCATTAATCATCTAAGTTGTGTTTAAATATACATGATTTTTCAGGTGTTGATATACAATCATCTAAGTTGTATTATTAATCATGATTGTGTTCAAATATACATTTGAAAATTGTAGTTAATAGCTCAAAATCGTGGTTAAATGTGTTTGTTAGATGATTAATAAGTTGCAGCATCTTGTTATATTCATTAACATCCACTGAACGTAATCAACCACATATTTGAACTGCGTTAACAATCCAATTTGATGTCAAATTTGTGTTAAAATAACAACTCGTGTTTATAACTTGTCTTGATTATTTGTTTCCATTTTAAGTCTTTCTTTCTCTAGCACATATGTGCAATCGGGGACACAAACAATTTTTTTAGCTTTAGCTTTATTTTGATAACCTCCCAAATGTGTATTATTAATTTTGCATCTTCCTCAACAGACTTACCGACATGCAAGTACTGTGATTCAATCTCTGATAGAGGAGGATATAAATGTCAAGTTTTTGGTCCAACTGGATAAATTGATTCGCCTGCTGGAAACTCCAATCTTCGCTTATCTTAGATTGCAGGTGCTTAATCAAAAGACTGTTTTTCATCTGTGTATTTTATTTTTTGTGATAACACCTTTGTACTTCAGTCTAGTAAAATATGATTACTACGAAGTTGTCGTTGTTTATAATAGTTACGGCTAAAGAATAGTTTTCTCATGTATCTAGAACTTAAATTTTGCAGCTTCTCGATCCTGGAAGATATTTATGGCTATTCAAAGCATTGTATGGTCTTCTGATGTTGCTTCCTCAGGTATCTCCAATTAAAAAGTTGTTAGCACACTAATTCTCTTGTGTAAGAGTGAGTTGTGTTCCAACAACATCCTTTCTTTGTTGGATTTGATCACTACCCCTGTTCCATAATAAGTTATTTGACCATTTCACACATTGAAAAAGTGTATAATGGAAGAGAATAATATTTTTACTAAATTGTCATCGTGAAGTGTTGATGTACTATTACCATAAATATGAAGTGGAAGATGTTATTTAGAATTGATGCAAGTAGTATTAGTTAGAGTACACTTGAAAAAGCTTTATTAATAATTGCATTGATGATTGAAAGAGTCATTCATTTTAGGACATTTTTTTTACACCACTGATTGTAGGACGGAAAGAGTGTTACCTTGTGTATTACTGGTATATATTACTCCATTTTAGAGATGGATGCATTTTTTACTTCACTGCAGTTATATAGCAGTTATTTCAAAGGAAGGGATGTGGTATATTATATGCATTCCCTTCTCTTTGAACATCTTTCACAAGACATTCAATATGCCGGTATAATAGGCCTTGCAAATATTCAATCTAGCTGTTTGACTTTTTGATCACATGGGTAACTACATGCATATATGCATTTAATGACATCCAGTATTTTTGATGTCTTTTCAGAATCTACCTGTATAAGTTTTGAATTATCGGTATATCTTGATTCTTAATTTTACACCACCATGCGGTACTTGATTCTTAATTTTTGCCACCATGCAGCAAAGTGCAGCCTTTAAGATACTAAAAACTCGTTTAAAAGCTGTGCCGTCATATTCTTTCAATCGTGAGCAATTGAATAGAATGCCTTCTGGGGATTACTACGAATTTCTTCCTCAGATGCCTGATGAACATGAAAAAAAAGATGGTGATGTAACTGAAGACGGTGGGAGCTCATATAGTAGATTAAACTTTAATCAAAGGTTAAACGAGTTTCAGGAAATGCAGAAGAAACACCGGGTTCATACAAAATCACAAAGAACGTCACGCAGTTTATCGACTTCATTACCAAAGGTTGCCGGCTTCTTCATTCTGCGTGTAGATTTTATATCATTACAGTGTGTTTAATATAAATTATTAGTTGAGGGAGGCTGTGCCTGATTTCAGTCAGACTTTATTCCTTCTGATTCACCCTGTTTTCTGATGTCATTATTTGCACTATCTGCAGGAGGCACAAAAAGAGGAAGAGCCACAGAGACAACAGTCTATTGATCTTAATGTTCCTCCTTCAAGATCAAGGAGAAATTCAGGGCAACTACAACGATAATTCTAATGCTGTTTTTACTATTGCATGTGAACTTTGTAAGGGATCGGGTATGATTTTGTAAAATTGTAAATCATAGTAGCTCGTTTTATTCTATTTGTTAGAGGTTGGGGGGTGGTGAAGATTGGGTTTTGGAATCAAGATGAAGCTTGGAAATTTTCTGGGCTATTCCTTTGACCTTATAGAATGTGATGCCCACGAGGTTCTGTTATTTTTTGTTGAAAACCAGTGAGCTAGACGGAAATATATCTAGTAAAGTTTCTCTCTGTCTCATAATAAATATAGCGCTCTTCTTAAAAGAAAATGATTATGTGTTGATTTTAATGATATACTTCATCCATTCTCACGGGAAAGATAAGAATATTACACATTATATTATGTGCCACGTTAGAAATATGCCACGCCACGCTAGAAATAATGTCTCAATATGTGGTTTAATTATGATAATTGATCAAATTAATGAGTATTATTACTTGCACTTCAAAATACTATTCTACTTATGCGTCTTATGACCATAGTTAATTTTTGATGGTTACTACGGTTAGTTTTGATTTTTTTAATACTTTTGTTGTACACGGAGGGAATGGATTTAGGAATTAATTTAACGTAGAAAATAATTTCAAATTGAAATATATTCATAACTAATTTGACTTGACTTAACCACCCTCTATTACGTTGGTGCCTTGCTTTAACATATTTTTCCTGTAATTACTTGTTCTTCTCATCGTAACCCAGCACCGTCATATTACAAAATTCAACATTAAGAAACCACAACAATTATAAGGTGAAATATATTCTTTGGTTCTTAAAGTCAGTTTTTTCAACAACGAATTATTAATTTAAGTTTAACTATTTTATATAACAAGTTAGTATTTTTAGATGGTAACAGTGTACCTTGTTAACCTTTTACACAAACTAGTATGTTACAAGAAATCTGTGTCTGTTAACAAAATATTACGCTTAGCAGGTCCGAATTATGTACGTGGTCCGTGCTTGAGCGAGGTCACATTTTCTCGTGATGCTAGAGTCTGAGCCTTGTGAGAGATCCAGAATAATTATTTCTCAATCCCTTTTTTCTACTTGAAGGAATGAGGATTTTGTTGCATGGTCCATACCCTAGTTGAAAGGAGTGGGAAAGTCTCGGAGGCGGTAGCATTGGGAAGAGGAGTTTTAAATGTCTTTCTTGTAACATCAATGTGATTATCACTCTTTTCGTCATTTATAAGATTTCAAGACCCCATTCCATGTTTTATGTAGATGTCTTTTGTCTTTGTTAACATTTTTCCACTGACCATCATTTCGACGTCTTTGAACCATCACCTCAAACAAAGTTTACTATATTTGAATCATCAAGATTAATTTCTTTCAAGGTAACAATTTGACGTCTCTTTATCTTCTATATTTATTTTGCCTTCACTCAGGATTTCCTGAGGGAGGTGGTGATGGAGGATTTGAAGGAAGCAATTGCAGCCAAGAGTGAATGGGTAGTTGATAGCCTCGCTCCTAGGGAGGTTGTCAGAGGTTTTGTTTTTTTTTTTCTTTAATGAATCTCATTGTTGTAGATCACTTTAAGCAGGAACGCGAGGCCCATAACGTCACAATTTTGATTGTGACCCCACAAATAATGAAGTAAGATGGTGGTTGGAATCCCAATCTCGTGCTTATACCTATGATCGTTTTTTTTTTGTGTTTTTAGAAATTCTAAGACGAACAACTCTCTCCTCGGAATCCAGAACATGACAAAAGACAATTCAACCATGTAGGTAGACCAAGAAACATTAGATTCCGTATATGTCGTTGCTGATAAGGGCAGTCCGAATTATGATTTCACCGAGGTGGGTTCCTCTTCAGACTTGGGAGTGATTTTCCCCCAAGGAAACAAAAGGGTGCGTAACAAGTATGAGGGATGTGCAATCCCTCTCCATGAATGTTTATTTTCTTTGATAGATTTTCACATACTTTTCAATAAATTTGAGGTGGACGTTCTAAATCATCTGATGATTTCCCCCTCGCAACTGCATATAGTGAGATGAGATTATTTCAACGTCTTGCAGTATTGGTGTGAGTACAATAAAAATATGTCAACCTCGACACTCATTTTCCACCTTTTTAACGTCCAATGTTATTTTGCTGATTTAGCACGAGGTCAAGGCTTGCTCTACCTTAGGCAGATCTAGAAGATGTTTGAGTTCTACTATAATAATATGAAGAATTTCAAAGACTGGTAGTACCTGGTTACTTCCCTTACCGAGATGGCCCATGCGAGTATGCATGACATTCAATTTGAGTCGCCCTTCAAATGTTCGAATCTGTGTCTAAAATTTTGGTGTCAGAGCCATTTTCTAGATGAGGTTGGGTTCCACGTCTACCTTATGGATGACTTATCTCAAGATGAGACTGATCTGAAGAGGAAACTAGTGGCCTTCAAGGAAAGTTTGGGCTTCTTTGAAAGTGTCGTGTTTCAATGTCCTTGGTGGTTGAAGTTATTACTAAAGAGGAGAGACATGTCTTACTTTAATAATTTTCTGGTGATTGTTTCCTTTAACCACTTGATTTCTTGTTTGCAGATAAGATGAAGTGTCACCAGACGATGCTTCAAATGAAGAAAACACATAGGGACACCCCTTTGCATGCGAAAGCCATTCACATGCAAGCTACGTGAAGAGTTTCAACTACGGGGTACCCTGATGACCTGACCCCTTCTAACCTTCATATCCCAGCTAGGACATGAGTATATTTATCTCCCAATCGGTATGTGGTGTGGGGTTCCTTACACTATCCGTCACGCATGACCGACTATAATTCTTCTAGGGGATATTCTATTGAATTGTCCCCTGGGAAAGGGCGGAATGATAAAATACCTCAAACAACTCCACAAGATTTGGTAAGATATGGTCCCCGGGGATGCTCAAACTCAACCTTAGGAGCATTTTCTCCGCTACTTTTGGCTCTCCCTAGTCCTCATACGACTATGGACTTCAATCTTTTATTTATGAAAACGACTATACTTATTTCTCGAGCAAGAGTAAAGTTGTTCGTTAAGAGGACCAGTCAGAAATGTCATATCATATGCGTCGAGCGTCGAATGTCATAACATTTTATGCCACCATAAAGGGATACATCTTCTTGACTAACTCTCTTCGAAGAGTGAAAAAGGAGCTCACAAATCACATTAGTGCTCTTACTATTGAGAGGAGATGATTTCTAGAAGAGCTCACAAAAATGAGGGGTTGTTAACAGATATGGGGAATGAGATACGATATTTCGGGTATCCTCATTTATTGGATGAACGGGTGCATTCATTGGCTTTTATGATAAAGAAGAAGGATGTTTCCCTAACATATGCTCATATGACATTATCCATAATTGATGTTGACTTTGTTGAGGCAAATAAAGCATTGGATTCCTTCCGCAAGACGTTAAAGGAGTCATAAATGCCTTTGAATGAAGCTCGAGAAGGTTGGAAGAATGATTAAGATGACCTTCAAGAGATGCATCTTGAAAACATTGACTTACCCAAGGAATATACAAGGTTGGTGGAAGAAAAATTATTCTATTCTACAAATTCTTTTGAAAATACACCGAGGAAAATAGAATTTTCCATCCCGGGATGAAAATATCAAGGGAACAAATTCTTCCTGAACAAGAGATAATGGATGAGACGTCGGTTAATATTGAGTTGAACTCATAATGTTTTTTTGGTGCTCTTGCATGATGTAAGACTTGCTATTGAATGAATAGATATTCATCATTACTTCCTTTATTTTATTACTCTTTCTTTATTTGCTTACAATTATTTCTAACGCTTACATGTGTTACCTTGAGTTGCGAGTTCACTTCTCTGAGAATTGACTATCATTCGAGGTTGTACTCAAAAGTTTTATTGGACGTCTCTCCGTTGTCCCCAAGTTTAAACTTGGTTCGAGTTTAATGTAATCAGAACTCCCCTTCTATGCTATAAAGTGACTAGTTACTAAGAGGGGTGAACCTTGATCACCACTTTGTTTTATGGTCCGTTGTCTTTATCCATGCGACTTTTTTGCTATGAGGTTTTTATTGTTTTAGTCGTACACATGTGGTATTTATGAAAACACCCCTTAGTCGCGCATATCCTTTGGGATCACAAAGAATAAAGTTTGGTGACAATTTTATTTCTTGCTAAGTAATAGCTATTACATAGTGATGTAGAGTAGATTTTACACATGTGGGATATATATAGTTAACCAAACAATTATGTTACTACTTATTGATCTCTTGGTATCTTGGTGAAGTTTATCATGGGAGACTTTAGCCTTCATTTGAAATGATCTCCTACAATTATCAATTTATAATGGTTTATGCCATACCTGGTGGGAAAACCAATCCCTTACTTTGGTGTTCGATCACCATTTCTCCTAAAAGTTTGTTGAGGGAGGCCATGTTGACCTTTATTGCGTTATCTTCTCCTTTGCCGCCTCGATCAAATTGCAAGGCAATGTGTGTTCTCCAGGCTCCATACAGATCGACAAGGGACATGATGGTATTTCATATTTAGGTTGATTGGAGAGGCTACCACGCACAATGTTACTACAAAGGGTCTACCTAGAATGCAATTTTAAATTATCTTACAAGGGACTACCAAAAGTTACAGATCATCTGTCATGGTGTCCCTTCCTTTTCCAAGTGTAACCATTAACTCCATTTATCCCCAGGGGCAAGTAAATGTATCGTTAAGGCTTTTAGGTCGGATCCCTTGTATGTTGACAACTTTTTCCATTTCAGGCCGAGTTTTTTAAAAAGCCTGACATACATGATGTCAGATGAGCTCCCCCACATATATGGATTCTAGATACATCAAAGTTGACCATAGTATCCATTATTACCAATGGGATTATTTCGTCGGGATTCCATCCACCTTTTTGCAGTCACAAAACCCGAGGATAGTTCACCCCGATTTCCCTTCAAAAGTTGTCTATGCTTCTCTACCGACCTATATTAGCTTGGAAATTATTATTTTAGAGATAATGTCAGAAGGGTTCCTTGGTCTAGGAATACCTATAATATAGGGCACACTGTACTGTATTTTCCCTCTTTAGTCCTCTTCTTCTTCTTCGCCTTCTTCGTCGCCTCTATGAATTTCTTAAGAGACATTTTTTCCTAGAGAGGGGATCGTTTCTTCCTTGGCAACCCATCTCGCTTCTTGTAATCTTTCTTTCTTTCCTAGCCATATTTTCAACCGCCCTCTTGGGTTTATCGAGAGAGCCTTCACTTCTTGATCGAATCTTCGAGTGCTTCCTTGAAATAGACACATTCATTGTTGTTGTGTCCATGACTCTTAAGGAAACGAAAAAAATATTGTTTTGTAAGTTCTGGCCGACTCCTTTACCAGATAATGGTTTCTTATTCCGGCTTCCTTGAAGTCGATATTTTCATATTTTTTAAAGAATTTTATCCATTTAAGTGTTCAAGGAAGTATAGGATAAGAACCTAGCCCGAGATTCCCTATCTTCGTCATCCTGATGCTGATTGTTGTCTCTGTCTGGTCCTTGACCAATTCCCGGGTTTCCTATTCCCCTAACTTTATCTAGATATTCGGACACGAGTTCTTCTTCATAATTGATGTAGGTTTGAGTCCTAGTTAATATATTTTTTAAGCTATAGGATCATTTTATCCCTAACTTCTCGCAGAACATACAATCTGGTCTCAATCCCTTTTTAAATATCTAGTACTTTAATCCTTCATTTGTTTCCCTACTTATACTGCTACTTTGGTAAATTAATCACTTTACTCTCGTAAGATATCCTTCTTCTTTTACTGAATCCCACTAAGTACGACTATCATAGTGGGCTACCGCTTTGAGCACTGAATTAAGCGCTAAAAGAGTCACAACGTTCCTTCCAATAGTTTATGGACCTGTTGAGGAGGTCCTTGACCCACACCATACTGGTTCCCTTGAGAATTAACATAAATAATTTGCATTTCACAGCTCTCTGAGCATGGATGTAGTCAAGTCTGATGTCTACATGCTCGATGTTGGTTCTTGTGTTGGCAACAATTTTGGTAAAACCTAGAGCGTTCACAAGATGTCACATGTGATGTCTTAACATAAGATATCTTGTACCTGCTGGATGTTTAAAATGTGATTATGTAGTATTTTTACTGAGATGTCATACCCGATGTCATGACGTCTGTATACAGAACATTCAGTCTGAATGTTATGTATTATATGACTGCATTTTTAATGGCAATCTGTGTATGATTGATGAGTTGATTGAACACGCTATCAATCAGTAATTACAACGTGATTAACTTATTTTCCAAAGAGATCTAATCAACTGTCATGAGAAGATATGAATGGAAAATAGTTTTAGGGTTTTATGATGTCCAAGCCCAGCCAAATGCTTCTATAAAAAGGACATGGAAAACCTGATTTGATAAACAGGAAATAACGAACGAAATATTGAGAGAGAATAAGGGTTTTAGTCTTGTGTGGTCGTGTGAATTGTAAGCCATTCAATTCATCCATAGATGATTGAATTGGTCTGATTTTTGAGTTGTAATTTGTCACTCTAAGCTTTTAAGCATGGGTGTGTGTCTACTTGATTAAAGCTGTTAAGTAAGATCAAGTGTGTGTTTTTGAAGAGTGTCTTCTTTTCATTGTAATTCTTGTTTTATATCACTGGTGTGATTGAGGGGGAGTGAGTGGGATCTCATATCTAAGAGTTCTCAGGTAGAAGTCACACGGGTAGAGATTAGGTGAAAAAGACTGTAACTTGTGTTGTTTACTGAGAGTCTTTGAACTGATTCTATTTAGTGGATTTCCTTCCTGGCTTGGTATCCCCCAGATGTAGGTGAGTTTGCACCGAATTGGGTTAACAATTGCTTGTGTCTCTTGCATTACTGTTCTTTATCTTTTATCCTGTTTGTATTGTTCAGATATTAGTGTCGTGACATTACCTTCGACATCTCATATCTGATACCAGAATTTCAATTGGTATCAGAGCAGGTATCCTGCTCTGGTTCTGGGTGAGATCTAGGGACGATACTTTCTGGTACTATGGAGAGAGATGGAGGATCTGTTCACAGACCATCTCTTTTGGATGGATCCAACTATGACTACTGGAAACCTCGAATGGTAGCCTTCATAAAATCTCTGGATAATAAAGCTTGGAAGGCTGTTTTAACAGGCTGGGAACATCCAGTTATTACTAAGGATGGAGAGGCTACTACTGATAAGAAGGCTAAAGAACAATGGACCAAGGAGGAGGATGATTTAGCTCTTGGGAACTCTAAAGCATTGAATGCTATATTCAATGGAGTAGATAAGAATATCTTCAGATTGGTAAACAACTGTGAGGTGGCTAAAGATGCTTGGGACATTCTCAAAACCACTCATGAAGGCACTTCTAGAGTGAAGATGTCTAGACTGCAGCTGCTCACTACCAAGTTTGAAAATTTAAGGATGAAAGAAGATGAAAATATTCATGAATTTCATATGAATATCCTTGAAATTGCTAATGCCTCAGGAGCCTTGGGTGAGAAGATGTCAGATGAAAAATTAGTGAGGAAAATACTCAGGTCACTCCCTAAGAGATTTGCCATGAAAGTGACAGCCATAGAAGAGTCTCAAGACATTTCAAATATGAGAGTTGATGAGCTAATTGGATCCCTCCAAACATTTGAGATGGGAATGTGTGATGGATCTGAAAAGAAAGTCAAAAGCATAGCCTTCATGTCAAACACTAAGGAGACAGAGGAGGAAAGTGGTCAAGATATTGATGAAGATCTGGAAAATGATGTAGCAATGCTGAGAAGACAGTTCAACAGACTTCTGAAAAAGATGGATGTAATATCTAAGGCTAATGTCAAGAACATCTCATCTGACATCAATAAATCCAACAATGCTGGAAGAAGAACAAGGTCAAATGAAAAGCCCAAAGAAGGAAAACGTGTTCAGTGCCATGAATGTGATGGGTATGGACACATTAGAACTTAGTGTGGAACCTACCTCAAGAACAGAAGAGGAGCCTTGCTACCACTTGATCTGATGAAAGTGAAACTGAAGAGTCTGCAAATCTTGTGACTGCCTTGACTGGAAGATGGGGTTCTGATGAAGACTCAAGTGATGATGAAGTAACATTTGAAGAATTGGCCACTACCTACAGAAAGTTGTGTCACAGAAGTGAAGAAGCGTGTCAACAAGTTGAAAGCCAGAAGAAGATGATAACACAACTGGAGAATGAGAAGGTAGAACACTTGGAAACCATCTCTAAATTAAAAACTGAAGTAGTGTTTCTGAATTCCAAACTAGATGAGATGACAAAGTATGTCAAGATGCTAAACAATGGATCTGACACCTTAGACAAAATTCTCTAGACTGGACAAATGATAGGAGACAAATCTGGCATTAGATTCAGTGAATCTAAGGCTGAGTGCAGTTACACTGGTGGCAAACCAAAATCCAAACCTAAGTGCAGCCATATTGATAGCAAACCTGAGATGTCACATCATATGTCACAACATCATAACGGAAGACAGCAGAAAGGGAAACACCAAAGATGGAGATGTCATTACTGTGGAAAATTTGGCCACATAAAGATTTTCTGCTATAAGCTGTATGGTTATCCTAGTCCTGCTCATCATTAACCTAGACCAAAACATCACAGACCTGTCAACAAAAAGTAATGGGTTCCTAGGACTAATGTTACAAATCTAATAGCTCACACTTCCTTCAGAGTTTCAGCCAAAGAAGATTGGTATTTTGACAGTGGGTGCTCCAGACACATGACTGGAAACAAAAACCTGCT
Organism: Lathyrus oleraceus; assembly: GCF_024323335.1. Taxonomy (NCBI): domain Eukaryota; kingdom Viridiplantae; phylum Streptophyta; class Magnoliopsida; order Fabales; family Fabaceae; genus Lathyrus; species Lathyrus oleraceus. Next base: position 50,616,285 of record NC_066584.1, on the reverse strand, counting down.
AACTGGCCTTCATCCTCAGGCCACAAGCTATGTAACCTTTGGTGATGGAGCAAAGGGTGAAATCAATGGGATTGGTAAGCTTGATTGCCCTGGAGTTCCTGACCTTAACAATGACCTACTTGTTAAGGGATTGACTGCAAATCTAATAAGCATCAGTCAACTGTGTGACCAAGGTCAAAATGTAAACTTCACTAAAACTGAATGCATGATTACTAACAGAAAATGAAGTGATCATGAAAGGAGTCAGGTCTAAAGACAACTGTTACATGTGGATTTCTCAAGAAACTGGTTATTCTTCAATGTGTACTTTAGCCAAAGAAGAAGAAGTGAAGATATGGCATCAAAGACTGGGCCATCTGCATCTTAAAGGTATGAAGAGGATTATATCTGTTGAAACTGAAAGAGGAATTCCCAACTTGAAGATTGATGAAGGAAAAGTCTGTGGGGAATGTCAGATTGGAAAACAGACAAGGATGTCACACCAAAAGCTCAGACATGACACCACTTCCAAAGTTCTGGAACTCCTCCGTATGGATTTGATGGGACCCATGCAGGTGGAAAGCCTTGGTGGGAAGAAGTATGCTTATGTAGTGGTGGATGACTTCTCCAGATACACCTGGATCAATTTTATAAGAGAAAAATCTGATGTGTTTGAAGTCTTCAAAGAGCTTTGTCTAAAACTTCAAAGAGAAAAGGAAAATCCAGTTATCAAAATTAGAAGTGATTGTAACAACCTAATTTTCGTATTTATTTCTTATATTATTATTATTATTATTATATTTTATTTTATTTATTTGGAGTGTTAAGTAATTAATTGGTTGTTAGATAGTATAATAATTGATTATATTAATTGATTTGGTGTGTTAATTAATTATTTAGTTAATATGAGATATAATTGAATAATTGATTATATTTGTAGATGTTTGATTGGCTGCATTTTATGGTAAAACACTAGCTGGATTCTAATGTCTTGACTGATGTCATGACATGCTATGGAGATGTTTGTTTGACTGCATTGTGGGTTAGAATATCTAGCTGTACTCTGATGTCTTGACTGATGTCATGACATACTTGAGTAGTATGCTGCAGGTTTAGCTAATACAGGACTTACTGAATGTCAAACTAGATGTTATGACATTCATCCCTGACAGCAGATACTGAGGAATATAACAGTTGGTGTTCTGTTATAACTCAGTATTTATTTTCAGTCTGTTTATCAAGGAAATAACAGACCTGGCATAAGGCCTACTGTCTGAATGTCAAACTGGATGTTATGACATTCATCATTGACAACATATACTGAACAATAGGAAGATTGGTTTTCTGCTACATTTCAGTATGTATCTCAGTCTGTTCTTCAGGAGAACAACAGGCCATGGCATAAGGCTCTTTGTGTAAATGTCAAATTGGATATTGTGACATTTATTAATGTAAGCTGATACTGAAGTATGGACTGAGTGGTCCTGTACAGTACAACACTCTGTACAGTCTATTTTCAGGAAAAACAGACTTAGCATATGATCTATGATGTGGACGTCAAACTGAATGTTGTGACATTCATTCCTGACAACATATGCTAAATTGTAGGTTGGTTAGTTTTTCTGTTTCAGCAATTTTCTCAGGCTATTCTTCAGGAAATCAACAGCTGAGCTAAAATCCAGGAAACTAACAACTAAGCTACAATTAATGAACCTAATAAATAGCCTATTTGTTAGTACCCTAATATGTGGAAATTAGGTTAACTTGCTTGACCTTAATTTCAGGAAATACAAGTACAAGGCCCAAGTGCTGCAATATAAAAGGATGGCTATCCTTCATTCAGAACTCGGGGATTTTAGGCGTGAAGATTTTATTTGTCCATCATACTTCACTGTTGTATTTTTGTGTGTGTCTTATATTAGGTGTATCTTGTGAGCCAAGCCATTATCACTTAGATGATTGCATTGGTATAGGGTGTTCATTGAGTTGTAAGTGATGTGTCACTCGAAGCTTTTAAGCGTGAATGCTGTGTATCTTGATTAAAGCTGTTAAGCACAATCAAGAGTTGTTTGAAGTGTGACTTCACAATTATCTTTAATCTTAATTAAAGGTTGTAATCACTGAGGTGATTGAGGGGGAGTGAGTAGGAACTCTGATCTTAGAGTAAGATTGAAATTGTATTGGGTAGGTATTAAGTGATAGGGTTAAACAGTTGGTTTAAGGTCTGAATTAATACTACTAATAGTGGATTTCCTCCCTGGCTTGGTAGCCCCCAGACGTAGGTGTGTGTGACACCGAACTGGGTAAACAATTCCTTGTGTTATTTACTGCACTTACCTTTTAAGTTCTGCATAATTCTTGTCTGCGCAGAATTGGATGTCATAACATCCCGTGTGACATTGAAAGTCTGTTAACTAGAATTTCAATTGGAATCAGAGCAGGCACCCTGCCTGTTAATTTCTGGGTGAGATCTAGGGAAGTTACTTTCTAGTACCATGGACAAGGATGTAGGATACTCAAATAGACCACCCATGTTGGATGGTTCTAACTATGATGACTGAAAGCCTCGTATGATTGCCTTCTTAAGGTCTCTAGACAGCAAAGTCTGGAGAGCTGTCAACAAAGGATGGGAACATCCAATGAAGACAGGTAAAGATGGAGTCAGTGTGCAAATTTTTGAAGAAGAGTGGGACAAGGAGCAAGAGGCATTAGCCCTTGGAAATTCTAAGGCCTTGAATGCATTGTTCAATGGAATAAGTAAGAACATCTTCAGACTGGTGCACCACTGTGAGCTGGCTAAGGAAGTTTGGGATACCCTCAAGATAACTCATGAAGGTACCTCCAAGGTGAGGATGTCTAAACTTCAGATGCTGACCACCAAGTTTGAAAATCTGAGGATGAAAGAGGATGAGACTATTCATGACTTTCACATGAATATTCTTGAAATTGCCAACACCTCTGGTGGCTTAGGTGAGAAAATGACTGAAGAGAAACTCGTAAGAAAGATTCTCAGGTCATTACCTAAGATATTTGCCATGAAGGTCACTGCTATAGAAGAGGCTCAGGAGATCTGCAATATGAAGGTGGATGAGCTTATTGGTTCTCTCCAAACCTTTGAAATGGGCTTGTGTGAGGATGCTGAAAAGAAGAACAAAAGCATAGCTTTTGTATCAAATACTGAAGAGAATTCAGAAGAAGGAAACATTGGAGGAAATGAAAGCATTTCAGAAGCCATAGCCATGCTTGGAAGACAGTCCAACAAGTTCATAAAGAAGGTTGATCAACAGGGCAGACCTAATGTCAGGAACTCCTCATATGACATCAGTAGAAGGTCAAAATATGAAGAAAAGGGCACTCAAGGCAAGGGAATCCAGTGCCATGGATGTGAAGGCTATGGTCATATTAAAGCTGAATGCCCTACGTATCTCAAGATGTAAAAGAAAGGGCTATCTGTCACCTGGTCCGAAGGAGATTCTGAGAGTGAATCGGAAGGGGAATCTGCTAAACATGTCACTGCTCTGACCAGTGTCTGTGCCTCTGATAACGACTCAAGTGGAGATGAACTTACCCTTGATGAACTTGCTGCTTCATATAAAGAACTATGTATTAAAAGTGCAGAAGTTTGCATCCAAGGAGAAAAGCAGAAGAAACTCATCAAAGAGTTGGAAGCTGAGAAACAGAAGTAGCTGACAGTCATAGATGTTCTGAATGGTGAGATATTTGTGTTGACATCTAAGCTAGAACAAATGACTAAGTCCATCAGAATGCTGAATAAAGGAACTGACACCTTGGAAGAGATTCTAAAGGTGGGGCAGAAGTCAGGAACCATGTCTGGTTTAGGCTATGCTAAGAAATCCTCAACTGAACTCAAAAGATCAAAGGCTGAAGTTCAGAAACTCAAGCAGAAGTCACAACCGATGTCTCAACATCAGGGAACCAGGATGAGTAACCATCAGAAGAAGAAATTTCAAAGATGGAGATGTCACTACTGTGGTAGATTTGGTCACATAAAACCTTTCTGCTACAGGCTGCATGGTTATCCTAACCAGACTGCTCAAGTCAGACCTAAGCTGAAGGCATCTAAGCATAATGCCCCCATTAAGAAACACAAATGGGTTGCTAATCAGACACCTCAAGTCAGACCTAAGCAGCAAGCATCTAAGCATAACATCTCCATTGAGAAACAACAATGGGTTGCTAAACTAGTTCACACATCTCCAAGGGCATCTACCAGACAAGACTGGTATTTTGATAGTGGCTGGTCAAGACATATGACTGGGATGAGCAACTTATTGGTGGATCTACAACCCCATGCCACCAGGTATGTGACATTTGGTGATGGAGCTAAAGGAGAAATCAAGGGTGTTGGTCAGCTGGATTGTCCTGGAGTTCCAAAACTGAGTAATGTGCTGTTAGTAAAAGGACTAACTGCTAATCTCATCAGCATAAGCCAACTATGTGATCAAGGCTTCAATGTACAATTCACTAAGGAAGGATGTGTGGTGATGAATGGCTGCAATCAGGAAGTTATGAGAGGAGACAAATCCAAAGATAAATGTTATCTATGGGAATCTAAAGTCTCACACTACTCCTCAAAGTGTCCCTTAGCCAAGGACGAACAGGAAGTGAAGCTGTGGCATGGAAGACTTGGACAACTTCATTTAAAAGGAATGAAGAAGATCATATCCAAGGAAGCAATTAGGGGAATCCCAAATCTGCTTATGGATGAAAGAAAAGACTGTGGAAAATGTCAGATTGAAAGCCATGAGTCATCCTCACCTATTGGACCTCATACAAATGGGGTAGTAGCAAGGGAGAAACAGAAGTGTGTATCATTGTCCACTGCAGAAGCTAAGTACCTAGCTTCTGGTAGCAGGTGTTCACCACTGGTATGGATGAACCAGGTGCAGACTGAGTACAATGTCACTCAGAATGTCATGACATTGGATGCTACTCAGTTTGACAAAGTTAGGGGCAAAGAGGGAATGTGCGCTTCTGAGAAATTATAGCAACTAATGATGTTAGTTATTTACTGTTTAGTAAGTCAACTTATTAAACAATTAATAGTGCACTCTTATTGGTCAACAAATAATAGACATTGCTCGTGCAACAAGCGTTTCCTTTTCCATCGCTTCAACTCTCAGTCTTGCAAACTTTCTCCCAAAGAAACTGTTCAACTCTCCTCCGAGATATTCATCATGTCGCACCAATCCGACTCAACCTCCTACACGACCATGACTGATTCCTCCAGCTCTGAGTCTTGCAACCCTAACCAGGAAGATCCTGTGGCTGACGCTGCAACTTCGTCTCATGCAAGAAGACCTAAAGAAACGGTCTCCGGGTTCTCCTCAGCAATCGCACTTGATGAACAACCCAGGGAAGGCTCGAGGTATGTGCATAATGCCATTGCAACTATTGTAACTAAGATACTATCTGGTAATCAGAATGTTCCTGGGGTCTCCGTTCCCTTGAACACTATCATACCTGATAATGTTGCATGTCAAGAAAATGCAGTCGTCGTAAGAAAGAATGTCTCTGACGATGCTGAGCAACCTGATGCTCATGAGGGGTCAAAAATTGACAAACCCTTAGACAATGTGAGAGGTGAGGAGGTCCGTGTCACTCATGATGTCAGTGACAAACCTAAAGCTGACACAATTTTCTCTGATAATGAACTGTTGACCTCAGTTGTCCCTAGCATAGCCAAAAGGGTTAGGACTAGGAGAGGAAAGAAGACTGTGGTGCAGAGGTCCCCAACAAGGAAGGTTGATGTGGCAACTTCTCCCACTCCAAAGGTGACAGAGAGTTCCCTCAAAAGGAAAGGGCATGGGCCTGCAAAATCTTGGAGCAAAGAGGTGCCCAAGAAAATGAAGACCAAGACTGTTGTTTTGGAGTCTGATTCTGATGTCCCTTGTGATGTCACAACATCTCTGTCAAAGAAGAAGCTAACCACTAGCAAGCTGGCTGCTAGTGTCCCTGAGGTACCCATTGACAACGTGTCATTCCATTTTGCCTCTAGTGTAAACAGGTGGAAGTACGTCTATCACAAGAGGCTGACCTTGGAGAGGGAACTGGCTCAGAATGCCCTGGAGTGTAAGGAGATTGTAGACCTGATTCAAGAAGCAGGCTTACTGAAAACTGTGACTCAACTCCCAAAGTGCTATGAGACTTTAGTAAAGGAGTTTATTGTCAATGTGTCTGAGGAATGTGCAGATGGAATGTCAAGTGAATTCAGGAAGGTATATGTGCGAGGCAAGTTGTAATACCCCAAAATTTACCCTTCATTTTTCCTGGAAGCATACGCTTTACACCTCATGCATGCATTCATTTTTAGGTCATTTAACATTAGATACATTGCATTTCATCATGTCAATCAGAATTAGATCCAAGAAACTTAAAAAAAAAAAAAACGAAAAAAAAGAAACCGAAAAAAAAAAAGAAAAAAGAAAAAAAGAAACGAAAAAAGAAAAAAAAAGTTAAAAAATAAATAAATAAATAAAATTAATTAAATAAATAAATAAAATATAACAAATTTTTTTGGACTTGAGTCTCCCTCATTTGAACCCACTACCCACGAAAATCAGTCTATAAATACTGAAGTATCAGTAGAGGAAAACACTTGGAGTTACACTGGGAGATTCACTGGAGAGAAAAAGGAAGAGAATCAAAATACTCTAGGGTTTCCTTGAAACAAAACCCTGGACAAAACCTGGAGAGAAGAACTAACAGAGTTCAGAGCAACCTCCAAACCCTGAAGGGAACTCAACTGCACAGAATCACCTCTGCCTCACATAAACCCTAAAGATTGTTTTGTAAACCTCACGGATGCAACTCAATTTCAATCAAGCTCTCCAATCAGGTTTGCCATATATCCATCATCTTTATGCCTTTAATTTGAATGCTCTAAATGTATGAGGTATTATGGGTGAATTTGATACCCTTTTGATGCATGTGTTTGACAAGAGGTTTAGGCCTCCTACCCTTGGTTGCTTTTTGTGAGCTTTTTGTGAATTTTGATGGAATTATTCATGTGGTTACATTTTGATTTAGGGGCAACTCTTGGTTACCCTATCTTGTTTCACTAACCCTTTTGTTGAGTTTTTGTGAAGGCACATGACTTTTGCAGGGATAACTTGCGTGGTTTCCCACTTTATTTGTGGGATAACCCCTGGAGGTTCATTCCGATTACCTGTACTGACCCACTTTCTTTGATGATGTTAGCTTGGAAGGATCTCAGGGTTTCCCATTCCTCTAATTGATGTTACTTCGGATCTTTATCCGCGTGGTACTTTTACATTTTTCCCGCATTTTACTGCTTTCCTAGCTGGAAGACCTCGATAGGAGGCAATGTTTTTGTGTTTACTTTATGCAGGTTCCTTTGTCCAGGGTTAAGAGCTATGAGGTCTTATCCTCATTACCCTTTTGCATGCGCGTTCCTACAATGCAAACAAACCCTTCATTGATTTTTCTTCTCCATAACACACATTTACTCCTTATACTACAGGTGAGTAAGTCTCCAAAGGTCGAGCATCCGGTAGATTGCGTAGTAACGTCGTTCATCCAAAACCCACTCCATAACCCCGTAGTTAACCGAACTACGGCTTGCTCTGATTCTCATTCCAGATGAGATACGTAGGCATAAGACGCGATGTCTTAGCGAGCACACATCCCCCAACCCATAGGTCAGCCGAGCTACGAAGACTCTGATTCTCATATTCAGATGAGATACGTATGCAGTGGATGCGACATCCGCGCGAGTCATTTTCATTTAACCCATTTTTTTTTGGTAAACGGCACATTAGGTAAACCCACACCCTTTAGAAGAAAACCACAAAAGTGGATCCCGTAGAGTACTATGGATGCGTAGGGGTGCTAATACCTTCCCTTCGCATAACCGACTCCCGAACCCAAGATTTGGTTACGAGACCCCGTCTTGTCCTTTCCTTTTTCAGGTTTACTTCGAGCGTTTCCTTTCCCTCCTTTGGGATGAATAACGCACGGTGGCGACTCTTCTGTCTTTTTCTTTCGCCGGTTGTTTTTTTCGCGCACTGCATTTTTCAGGTTGCGACACAAGTGTGTGAACTTCTCTCCCTCAGTTATCAACCTGTATTTGGGAAGACCTGATGTAGTTCAACCAGAGCTTGAAGTGACTGACAACAGAATCTGTCAAGTCATCACTGCAAATCAAGTCAGGAAGTGGCCTCTTAAAGGTAAGTTGGTGGCCAGCAAACTCAGTGTGAAGTATGCTATGCTACACAAAGTTGGAGCTGCCAACTGGGTGCCCACAAATCACAAGTCCACTGTGTCTGTGATGCTTGGAAAGTTCATCTATGCTGTTGGAACCAAAGCAAAGTTTGACTATGGAACATACATTTTTGATCAGACCATGAAACATGCTGGGAGCTTCAGTGTGAAGGGGCCTATAGCCTTTCCTTCCCTGATATGTGGCATTGTGCTGAATCAATTTCCAAACATCTTGACAGAAAATGACTTTGTGAAAAGAAGAGAGAGTCCGTAGGCCTTCAATTACAAACTGTTCCTGGGTAAGCATGTCCCTGACATTGCCATGACAACTGGAGAAACATCAAGTGTTGGCAACCAACCAGATAAAGCTGTTGTCATTGCCATACTCAGAGAAACCTGCAAAGAGCTAGAGGCAAGGAAGCTCACTTTGGAAAAGTTGATTATCCAATTGGAGATGTCTAAAGCTACCGAGGCTACAGAAGGAGCTGCAAGGCAAAGTGCAGAGGGTGAAGAGTGTAACACCTCAAAATTTGCCCTCCTCTCTTAGGGACTAGCTTAACATATTACATAACATTTTTAGGTCATTAGGCATTGCATATTGCATATCATGTGGTTACATTGTGCAAGTCATCCTCACAAGTCTTGATCAGGAGATGAAGAGGTCATGTGCATGCTGGGGTTCATTGGACTGGTCATTAATCATCTGAGGATGTGGAGGTCCAAATTAGGGTTTCATGATTCTCAAAGGAGATTGGTCTTCATCTTGTTTACAATGATTCATCATCATCATCATGGTTTGTCATCATCAAGTGTTTGATCAGGATTCCTTGAGATTAGGGTTTTGACCACTGGTCAACCCTAATCAATTGCATTGGGCCAATCAGGGCATGGCTAGGAGATGGGGTCTATGATGTATATGGGGATCATCCCATGGTTTTATTGAGATTATTGAGGCTAGGGTTTCATCCTTGAGCCATTTCATCAGAGAATTGGGGCTCAGATTGATCAGTGCATGGCCAAGTTCATCTATCAGTTAAAAAGTCAACTGTGGTCAACTGTGCTTGATTTTATGGATTTGGAGGTGGAATAGAGTTGGATACACTTCATTCATGTTGAAACAAGTGTTATTGGACATGTCAAAGCTCAAGAATGAAGAAAATAAAGTCAGGACAAAAATTGCCAAAAATAGAAAGTGACTTGTAATGGAAGTTTCCAAAAATGGAAAGTTTTTGACCTCAAGATTACATGTCCAAGGAAGCTTCAAATGAAAATTTGTTCAACATGAAAGTTGTAGATCTTGGTCTCACCTTTCCAAAAAGTCCAAGAACTTGAATTTCCCATGTATGGTTGGCAAGTTATGGTCCATTCAATTTCAAAAATGACCCATAATCAGAGGGGCATAACTTCCACATGGAGTATCCAAATTGAGTGATCTTTTTATGTGCAAACTCCATTTGACATGTACTTTCATGGTGCATAATTGGAATTCATCAAAAATGGTCAATGCAAAAAGTCAATTTTCAAGTGTACAGTTAAAGATCTAGGGGCAAAATGGTCCAACTTGAGAAATAATGAGAATTTTTGAGTGGGGATTTTTGCAACACCTCACAAATGCAATTTGAAAATTGTTGGAATGGTCATAACATGTCAAGGTCTCATATTTGAACAAGTCATTTGTAAATTGCATTTGAAAATTAGACAATTTGCCATGACATAGTGAAATTCCAAATTACACATCCAATGGCCATGGGACAAGTTGCAACAGATCACACATGTCATTTTGAGAGTGTGTGTGCTGTCAATGAGCTGTCACAGGGCTTGAGTGAAAAGACCATTTTGCCCTTGCTTTGAAAATGACATTTATGCTAATTACCGTTATATTTTGCTAATTGGTGATTAAGAGCTTGATTAAAGGGAAGTATAAATGCTTAATTGTAACAAACTTCTGATCACAATCACAATTCACAAGAGATTGCAACCACTTTTCCCTCCAAATCTTAAGATTTCTCAAGAAGCTTCAAGAACAAAATTGAGCAAATCTCTTCCAATTCTCCACCAAATCGTGTGGTTCTTCTTGCTGCTTCTTCCAATCATCTTCTTCTTCTACTGTTTTGGCAAGGCAACATCAAAATCCTCAAGATCCGTGACTGTTGACAAAGTGTGCATCAATGGCATTTGGAGATTTCTTCCACTAGAAGCGAATTCGAGCCAAGCTACGAGCTCCAGTCAACATCCTGAAGCTCATACTCCATCTGTTTTGGATCCACACGCCTTGTAACATCGAGTTTCATCACTGACTTCAAATCAAGGTGCCAAATCGAATCTCGCTATTTTGTTAATTGTTGTATGCGTTTTGTAGTTTGTTTGACATAGATTATCATGATACCTTTAGATTTTGGAATGATTGAGTGAGTTGAGAGAAATCGTGTTTGAAAGTCTTGAATGCAAAACCTAATTCAATCGATTCGTTTCATACGTGAATTTCTGGACGTTTTTATCATGATATTTGGACTCTACGTTCTCAGACCTTTCCAACGGATATTCGCATGATGATTTTAGTGGAGTTTTGTTGTTCTTGTGTTCATGTGGATTCTGGAAAAAACACGATGATGATGATGAACTTTCTGAAAAAAAACCTTCGTTTGATCCATGGTGTTGCCTTGCCAATTTCGAAAGCTGTTTGCCGCGCAAATCCAACCAATCACGCGCCTCCACCGAGTTAATGAAACGCGTGCGTTTTGATCTGGCCAGGCTAAATTACAACTTTGCCACTGGACTTAATTTAATTAAATAAAACACTTAATAATTATTTAAAAAATTACCAAAACTTAGAAAAATCATAAAAAAATATTGGCTAATCAGAAAATTATGAGAGTTTTTTTTTAGTTCCCAATTTTTCCCTAGTTTTTTATGAGCATGATTTTACAAGTTGTGCATGGTGAATTGTTGACTTGGACTATAGAACTTTGACTTGTGTGTATTTTTTACATGTTTTGCCATTTTCAATGTGAAATGCTTATACATTAAAATAAATTCCTGAATTTTTTTGAGCTCATTCTAGACATGTTGATGGTGATTTACATATAAAGTTTGTGATTTTTGGATACCGGAGGAGTGAGTTATGTTTTTTTGAACTTAGGTGTGACAATTTGTGTCACACCTAGCTAGGTTAACTTCATGAATTCTTTTGCCTGGCTTATGATTGTTGGATTGAATTGAAATTTTGCATGGATGATTATTGATGTGTTGAGATAACATGTGAATTGTTCTGGATTTTTCTATGACATTTTCCATTTGATTGATAATTTTCTTCACTGTATGTTCATTGTGCAAGCTTGTGTGACACATGTTTGTATATCTTGTGTGAAATTCTCATATGGTTTTGGATGAATGTGAAATTTGGTATGCTGATTATAGACACATTGTAGGGCATCACTGTTTTGGTCCCATTCATTTCTTAATTGTTTTCATTGATTTATGAATTTTTGAAGTGAATGCATGTGTTGATGCTATGAATTGGCTTGAATATTTGTGTCTGGATTTCTTGATTTTCATTGACCTAGTTCCTTTTGTCCAATTGAGCTGAAAATTGACATGCTATACCTTGAATAGGTCCTGTTTAGGTGTGAATTATTTGAGGATTTTTGGAATTGTTTTGGTATGCTTTTGATTGAAGTTATTCTGTTTGGACATTGGATGTTGCATTTGACCTAGTTTGTGATGTTTTGGTCATGAAATGAATGTGGTGAATGATATGAGTATGGGATCAATTGCATTTGCTTTCTATTTGCATTAATTTGGTTTTGGTTGAGAATTGTTTGCTGTTTAGATTTTTTTCTCCCTTTTGGACCCTAGGCTTGGCCTAGTGGTCTAGTTTCTCACATTTGGTGTGGATTTTCAGGATGAAATGCATAATGCTCAAGGAGAATGCTTCAAGTCAATTAAATTGAGATTGTTGGATGTTTTGAACTAATTTTGACTTTGTTTTGTAGGTTGTGAAGCTTGAGCTTGAGCTTATAGCTTGCACTTGTGTGCATTAACCTGTGTTGTTTGTACAGATTAACTGATTAACATTTGCTGTTTATTGTTGTCTGTCTGAGTACTGATGATACTTGATTGATTTCAGGTACATTTAGTTGCTTACAGTTCTTTAAGAACTTACTTGCTGCTGCTTGGTTTTTAAACCACTTGAGGTAGGACTTCTATTCTTCATGTAGTCTGGAAGACCTGGCCTGTTACTTGGCCAGGCGACTGTCTGAAGTCCTCCTTAAGAGGCGATGTTTGTGATTGTTTAATATTGTGCCCAAGCAGGTGAAGTCCTCTATGAGGCAATTGGTGGAAGCCAAGGGATATGCAATCTATCCCCCACTATTCTGTGAGTCGTCCCTCTGCTCACACGGCTGTGTGTTGATGCATTGGGACACAAACCCAAGATCTCGTGTTGTTGCACAATCGAGTCAGAGTCTTTGAGCGTAGAAGGGTCCCTCCATTCTGGACCCACGCTCCTTTGTCTAAAAGCTCTCCCTGGTCAGGGATAAGAGCTGTGAGGTCTCATCCTCACTTCACCTTTTCATCTACTTCACCTTAGCCTCGTAATGGCAAGGTTAAAAGCGAATACTACCCATGTACAAATGACTTGCTTCGGCAGTCAAACCCATTGTTTGAGCCCACTTGACTGGTTATAGTGTGTGCTTTGTGAATATTTGTTTGCTCTGTTTGCTTGTATGCTTGTATGCTTGCTTTCTTCCTGGATAGGATTAGCTTGCAGTTGCGCAAGTAGGTAGAAACCTCAACGTAGGGTAATGATGCATGACAACACTAGGCTCGAGTCCAGCTCCCTGGTAGTGTGTCTTCCCCTGGTTTCTGGCTAGATTTTCTTTCCCTTGAGGGGGAACTACATTGCCCTGATCCTCGTTCCAGACGAGGTATGTAGGCAGGAGACCGTGCGAGGTCTCTCCGGGCACTTTTTTTTCTTTTTGTGTGTGTTTGCTGGTTATCTGATTGTGTGTTTGGTTCGGATGCCGACGTAAGTCCAGTGATTGGCGGTCGGGCTCCACGTTTGCCCCTTTGGTGTGCGTTTTGGTTCGGATGCTGACGTAAGTCCAATGATTGGCTGTTGGGCTCCATGTTTGCCATCTGTTTGTGTGTTTTGTGTTGTTTGGCGTGCGTAAGCCGAACTACAGTGGCTCTGATTCTCGTTCCAGACGAGATATGTAGGCATAGGATGCGATGTCCTATCGAGCTCCCTTCTCTTAACCCCACTTGCGTTCCCCGTGTGTGTGTGTGATGTTTTAGCAACCTTTTCTTTTCTAGAACGTGGATCCCGTCGAGTACGACGGACGTGAGGGGTGCTAATACCTTCCCCTTGCGTAACCGACTCCCTTACCCTTTCTCTTTGGTCGCGAGACCATTTCCTTTCCAGGTTTCTCTGAGCGTTTCCTTTCCCTATCTTGGGATAAATAACGCGCAGTGGCGGCTCTGTGTTGTGTTTTTGTTTGAGTCCCGCCGATTATTTTTTCGCGGATGCGACAAAGAGGAGGCCAGTTCGGATGATGGCACTGATGATGAGGCTGACTCTAAGTCAGATGAATAACTCATTTACTGTATTTCTGTCATTTGTGTAATTCTGTTTATGTTGGTCTGTAATTTAAAGTGTTGCTTTGGAGACATTTTTGACAAAAAGGGGGAGTAACACCTGTGATGCCCCAAGACAACAGATTGTTTTGCTAAACAGATATTCAAGATCCTCTAATCCAGAGGTTGTGTTGCAGCTGATGTTCCACTTCTATGAGTGTGAGTGTGTTTATGTGTGATGTTATTAGAAGTTTTTATTTAACTTCTATTTGTGTGATATTGGTAGAAGTTTTTATTTAACTTCTGTATGTGTGTTGATATGTGAAGTTTTTATTTAACTTCTATGTGTTTGAGTGTGCTACTGCTCTAAGTGTATTAGCTAGTTTTTTTTTCTGCTAGATGTGTGTTTTCCGCTGCTGTGTACTCTGTTGTGATGCCAAGTTGTTTTAGCCAAAAAGTTGCCAAAGGGGGAGTTTGTAGATGTTTGATTGGCTGCATTTTATGGTAAAACACTAGCTGGATTCTAATGTCTTGACTGGTGTCATGACATGCTGTGGAGATGTTTGTTTGACTGCATTGTGGGTTAGAATATCTAGCTGTACTCTGATGTCTTGACTGATGTCATGACATACTTGAGTAGTATGCTGCAGGTTTAGCTAATACAGGACTTACTGAATGTCAAACTAGATGTTATGACATTCATCCCTGACAGCAGATACTGAGGAATAGAACAGTTGGTGTTCTGTTATAACTCAGTATTTATTTTCAGTCTGTTTATCAAGGAAATAACAGACCTGGCATAAGGCCTACTGTCTGAATGTCAAACTGGATGTTATGACATTCATCATTGACAGCATATACTGAACAATAGGCAGATTGGTTTTCTGCTACATTTCAATATGTATCTCAGTCTGTTCTTCAGGAGAACAACATACCATGGCATAAGGCTCTTTGTGTAAATGTCAAATTGGATATTGTGACACTTATTAATGTAAGCTAATACTGAAGTATGGACTGAGTGGTCCTGTACAGTACAACACTTTGTACAGTCTGTTTTCAGGAAAAACAGACTTAGCATATGATATATGATGTGGACGTCAAACTGAATGTTGTGACATTCATTCCTGACAGCATATGCTAAATTGTAGGTTGGTTAGTTTTTCTGTTTCAGCAGTTTTCTCAGGCTATTCTTCAGGAAGTCAACAGCTGAGCTAAAATCCAGGAAACTAACAACTAAGCTACAATTAATGAACCTAACAAATAGCCTATTTGTTAGTACCCTAATATGTGGAAATTAGGTTAACTTGCTTGACCTTAATTTCAGGAAATATAAGTACAAGGCCCAAGTGCTGCAATATAAAAGGATGGCTATCCTTCATTCAGAACTCGGGGATTTTAGGCGTGAAGATTTTATTTGTCCATCATACTTCACTGCTGTATTTTTGTGTGTGTCTTATATTAGGTGTATCTTGTGAGCCAAGCCATTATCACTTAGATGATTGCATTGGTATAGGGTGTTCATTGAGTTGTAAGTGTTGTGTCACTCGAAGCTTTTAAGCGTGAGTGTTGTGTATCTTGATTAAAGCTGTTAAGCACAATCAAGAGTTGTTTGAAGTGTGACTTCACAATTATCTTTAATCTTAATTAAAGGTTGTAATCACTGAGGTGATTGAGGGGGAGTGAGTAGGAACTCTGATCTTAGAGTAAGATTGAATTTGCATTGGGTAGGTATTAAGTGATAGGGTTAAACAGTTGGTTTAAGGTCTGAATTAATACTACTAATAGTGGATTTCCTCCCTGGCTTGGTAGTCCCCAGACGTAGGTGTGTGTGACACCGAACTGGGTAAGCAATTCCTTGTGTTATTTACTGCACTTACCTTTTATGTTCTGCATAATTCTTGTCTGCGCAGAATTGGATGTCATAACATCCCGTGTGACATCGAAAGTCTGTTAACTAGAATTTCGATTGGCATCAGAGCAGGCACCCTGCCTGTTAATTTCTGGGTGAGATCTAGGGAAGTTACTTTCTAGTACCATGGACAAGGATGTAGGATACTCAAATAGACCACCCATGTTGGATGGTTCTAACTATGATGACTGGAAGCCTCGTATGATAGCCTTCTTAAGGTCTCTAGACAGCGAAGTCTGGAGAGCTGTCAACAAAGGATGGGAACATCCAACGAAGACACGCAAAGATGGAGTTAGTGTGCAAATTCCTGAAGAAGAGTGGGACAAGGAGCAAGAGGCATTAACCCTTGGAAATTCTAAGGCCTTGATTGCATTGTTCAATGGAATAAGTAAAAACATCTTCAGACTGGTGCACCACTGTGAGCTGGCTAAGGAAGTTTGGGATACCCTCAAGATAACTCATGAAGGTACCTCCAAGGTGAGGATGTCTAAACTTCAGATGCTGACCACCAAGTTTGAAAATCTGAGGATGAAAGAGGATGAGACTATTCATGACTTTCACATGAATATTCTTGAAATTGCCAACACCTCTGGTGGCTTAGGTGAGAAATTGGCTGAAGAGAAACTCGTAAGAAAGATTCTCAGGTCATTACCTAAGAGATTTGCCATGAAGGTCACTGCTATAGAAGAGGCTCAGGAGATCTGCAATAGTCGTTAGTGGTATCAGAGCATGGTCGACCAGTTGGTCAATAGTCGTTAGGGTTTTCCATTCCGTTGTATTTGATTTGTGTATCTGACACGATCGATACTGTTTGTCTGGTTGTTCGGGCTGTTCAGGACGATGGTTGCAGGCAGGAATGATGATGCCATTGTTGAGGCGCTGAGGATGTTGGCTGACTCCATTGGTCAGATTCCTCAAGCGAATGCTGGTAACCGAAATGGAGATGATGATGAGTTCCGTGCTTTGGGGAGATTCCAGAGGAACAATCCTCCTGTCTTTGAGGGTGAGCATGAACCTGATAAAGCTCAAGTTTGGCTGAAGGCAATTGAGAAGATCTTCAGAGTCATGAACTGTACTGATGCTCAGAAAGTGCAGTGTGGTACTCATATGCTTGAGAAGGAAGCTGAAGATTGGTGGAGTAACACTCTTCAGAGGTTTGAAGGAGACAACATTGAGGTTACTTGGGCTCTTTTCCGTGATGTCTTCTTGGAGAACTATTTTCCAGAAGATTGTCGTGGGAAGAAAGAGGTGGAGTTCCTTTAATTGAAGCAAGGAAATGGTATTGTTGCTGAATATGCTGCTAGATTTCAGGAGCTTATCAAATATTGTCCTCATTATAATACTGCTAATGCTGAGAGATCTAAATGTTTGAAGTTTGTGAATGGCTTGAGACATGATATTAAGAAGGCCATTGGTTACCAACAGATTACTCATTTTGCGGAGTTGGTTAACAAGAGTCGGATTTATGATGAGGATAGTAGGGAAAATGCTTCTTTCTACAAGAGTTTGAAGGGGAAAAACCAGGATCGTGGGAAACCGTATGATGACAAGAGGAGACAATCTGGTTTTGGCAAGAAGCCAAGTGGGGGAGGATCTTCTACTCCACTTAAGTGTTTCGAATGTGGCGTTGAAGGTCATCGTGCTGTTGATTGTAGTAAGGATTCTGTGACGTGTTTCAAGTGTGGCAAGAGTGGTCACAAAGCAAACCAGTGTGGAGTTGGTTCGAGTGTGACTTGTTACAATTATGGTGAGAAAGGTCACATTAGTACCAAATGTGATAAGCCGAAGAAGGTGCAAGCGAAGGGAAAGGTGTTTGCATTGTCTGGTGCGGAGGCCACTACCGATGATAGGCTAATCCAAGGTACGTGCTTTATTAATGGTATATCTTTGACTGCCATTATTGATACCGGTGCAACACATTCTTTCATTTCTTTGGATTATGCTAAGAGACTGAATATTATATTATCTGATATGCGTAGAAGTATGGTTATTGATACACCTGCTATGTGTCTGTTTCTACTTCCTATGTGTGTCTGAATTGTCCGTTGAGTATCTTGGGTAGGGATTTTAGAATTGATTTAGTTTGCCTTCCTTTAGAGCGACTTGATGTGATTTTGGGTATGAGTTGGTTAGAATTTAATCGGGTGTATATCAATTGTTTCGAGAAGACGGTTATTTTTCCTGAGGTTGGTGCTAAGGAAGATTGGTTTATGTCTGCTAAGCAAGTTGATGAATTGGTGCAAGATGGTGCCGAGCTGTTTATGTTGTTGGCAACCTTAGATATTCGTGAGAAGGGGACTGTCATACCCCAAAATTTGCCCATTAATATTTTAAGACATTTTTCAGGGCACTCCGACTCATTTTTATGACACTGATCTTAAAAGAACGAAGGCCCAGCTCACGAATGGCCCAATCCAGAAAATGGCCCAAACTGGCCTGTTCGCTACGCGTTCGCTACACGCTCGCCTAGCGAACGTTCGCTACACGCTCGCCTAGCGAAGCTGACAGACAACAGAAAATTTCGGGCTTCGTTCTGAGCCCATTAGGTCATCGAAGGAGTATTATAAATACCCCAACTCCAGAACGAAAAAACGGAGACGGAGACGGCCGGAAACCCTGGCATAGCAACCCTGGAGAGTAGCCCAGAGAAGTCGGAGTGAAGAAACCCTGACGGCCGCTCATCCGCACCGAAGTTACCGCCGCCCAACTCAACCCGATACCAAAAGTGACTTGCCAATTCAGCATTACCACTCCATTGCAAACAGGTTTGTGTATCATTATTGTTTTATGCTTCCAATTTGTAAATCTCTAAATACATAATGCATCATGATTGAATTTTTGGATATGTAATTAGACTTTGCATGTGAATTCCAGTACGCCTGAATATCCTGAGTGTTTGACCATATTATTTCTGTAATTGAATGCAATAAGGCATGCAACATGCTGAGATCATACTGTTCTGAAATTCAAAACCCGCAGCCGCTCGCTAGCACATCGCTAAGCGAGCATGTAGCGAGCATTCGCTAGGACATCGCTAGGCGAGGCAAAGGCGAATGGGACAACCGTTGATGTTTGTTATGTCCCATGCGTAACCTGATCTATTCTATGTTAATTATGCACTGTTTTGCCTGACATTCATGCTGCTGTGTTTTCTTTTGCGGTGTAATCCTCGATTGCACCCTGATTGGTATTCTAACCCGTTTGCTGAATTTTGTAAAGGTTCACATATCCCCGGAAAAGAGTGCTGTTTAGGCCTTCCACTTTATTTGTGGGATACCCTTATGAAGATCCACCATAAATTGCTTAATTAATTTTAATTTATTAATTTTAATGTATTAATTTTAATGTATTAATTTTAATGTATTGATTTTAATGTGGAGATTCATCCTAATCACCTAATTGACTCTAAAATATGACCTTTAAACATGTGATTTTGGACCTCTCTTTGCTGCCCTACGGTATTACGGTATAACGGTCATGTCCCGCGAATGTGGGGATACACTTAGCAAGACCCTTCGGTTAAATCATCATAGTCCCTCGAACGTCGCCTTTGTCCCTCGATGACCCTTCGGTGTAGCCTACGGTTAAATGATGATAGTCCCTTCGAATGCTAAGGTATCCTCACAACTGTTGCCTTCAATGACCCTTCGATGACCCTTCTACATCCAAAGGATAAAACTGCTTACTTCTCAATAGTAAGGACAGTTTTACCCTCATAAGGATAGGAAATGCCCGGAAAGACCTCGGATAGGTATAACTCTTAATTGCTTATTCACAATTTAAAACTACTTTTCATACCTTACACCTTTCAAAACCTCCATTAGAAAATCACCACTTGGCATACATTCGCACTAGAATCATTGCCGAGTTATATTTTTCTAAACTATTTTCAAAACTAAACGAGATAACCACTTTGTATACATTCATTCAAGAATCATTACAAAGTTAAATTCTCCTTTTCAAAACATTTCCTACACATTTCCCAACCACTTTTTTCAAGCTAGAAAAACATAAATGATTGAGCAATTAAGAGCCCATGGATAACCATGGATACAAAGGGTGCTAACACCTTCCCTTTGTATAATGTACCTCCCGAACCTAAGAATCTAAATTAAGGTCTTTCCTGTTCTTTTCCACCTTTCCTTATTGGATAAAAGAAAAGTCGGTGGCGACTCTTGCTAACCGCGACATTGCGATTAAAAACACACAAAAAGTCAGTTCACCGTATGATAGAACTGGCGACTCTGCTGGGGACTACAAAGAGAGGTCACCTTAAAAAATCATTTATGTTTTCAAATTGTTCCTTCTTGTAAGGGAATTTTTGAGTGAAAGATCCTACACCCGGATCTAGTGTACCTTAGGTAAGTAGCAATAGATCATCGCGACTATCCGGCGTATACTGGAATGGTTAAAATGATGGCTACGGTTAATGTGACACTTTGGATGTCCTGATGTTCCTCATGTTTACTTGAGGAAAAATTTGGCATTCGCGTGGTGTCATCAAAGCATTAACCAGACCTTTAGAACCCTAATTGACTCATCCTAGCCATTAGAAAGTAGTGAGATAACTGACTTCGGTTCCGACTGGGGTTGGTTGAGACTCGATACTACACTCTTTGAGATTGGACTTTAGGGAAGCTTTGGTCAACCACTTGGCGTTGCACTGAAGTGGACTTAAAGAAAGGTCGATGATCTGAGATCCTTCTAGAACCCGGTTACTATTCTAGGACAGGTTGAACCAACCAAACTTCAGTGGGGAGGGTACTTACCTATGGAACTCATGCAAGCCTTAAAACTTAGGAATGATGGTTGTATGACTTGCTTGTGCTTGTTATTTACTTAACATCATAACATCATCATAACATCATGGCATTGAACTAACCATTTCGAGGACTTAGGGATTTAACTTCGCTCTATTTGGTAAAAAAAAAAAAAAAGTTTCCTTTTTTGGTAGTTTATGCAAAGTTAAATTCCAAAAGTCCTTGAAAACATTTCATACATTGCATAGCATAACATTGCATAACAGGTGTTCTAAAGGGATCAATGTTCTCACAGTTTTCATGCAAACAGAAAAATGGACCTCGGACAGACTGTCAAAGATCTCCATGCTCAGAATGCTCAACTCCAGGAGATGATCTTGAACTTATCCAAGGGGCAGGAAGAACTGAAGGCTCTCTTGCTCGAGAAGAAAAAAGAAAAGAAATTTGTGAGGCACATTAACCCGGGAAGAAGGCAGTTTACGAAGATCAATATGACTTTAGCACAAGCACTGCAGGGTATGCTAAAAGCAAATTTAATTACCCTCAGAGATCCTCCTGCAAAACCCAACACTACTTCTCCTAGTTATAATCCCGACGCCAGGTGTGCGTATCACTCCGATAGCCCCGGGCATAATACAAACGATTGTTGGTCGTTGAAGAATAAAATTCAGGATATGATCGACGCCGGAGAATTTGAATTGGATCCGCCTGAGACTCCTAAGGTCATCACTGCTCCTCTGCCTGATCATGACAAAACTCTTAATGCTATAGAGGATGCTGACAACGATTGCGACCTGGATAGCTGGGTCTACCCAACAATTGGTGACAGACTCAATAATTGGAAGGCTGAAGACACTATCCCGATTTCCTTTAGTCGGGAGTAATTGTTATTGCTATTTTAGTATTTCAAAAGCATTGTGTCTATACCCGGGGCATAATGGCTAATTTTAAGGGTTTGTCATTTTCATAAGCATATTCATATTCAATAAATCAATGGACTTTTTGCATTCAAATATTGCGCTCTTTATCTTTCCTGTCATTTTTCAAACAAGCTATGTTTCTTGCACACACTCACGTAACAATTTGCCGATCCATATCCACTCTGGATCCTGTTGGTAATGACTCTGCTACTGTTCATTATGACTTTGAAAATCCGATCTACCAAGCCGAGGATGGAAGCGAGGAAGATTGTGAAGTCCCTGGAGAACTTGCCCGACTACTGCAAGAAGAAAAGACTATACAGCCGCATGAGGAATCAATGGAAATTGTAAATCTGGGTGCTGAAATAAACAAGAAAGAAGTCAGAGGTTCCTGGGGGCACTCGAATTACATTGCCCAATTCATTCCACACTTGACTGCTACCTGCAAACCATCTTCCAAATTACTAAAAAAAGAAAAATCAAGAGATGGTACGGAATGATGAACGACAAAATCAAGAAGTATCTCCAAGAACCTCCAATTCTGATGCTACCAGTTGAAGGAAGACCTCTAACCATGTATTTGACCGTGTTAGAAAGGTCAATGGGGTGTGTATTGGGGCAACATGACGAGTCTGGTCGAAAAGAGCATGCCATATACGGCCTTAGCAAAAGGTACCGACTGTGAAACAAGATACTCACAGCTCGAGAAAGCTTGCTGTGCTTTGGCTTGGGCTGCTCGCCGACTAAGACAGTATCTGTTGAATCATACCACTTTATTGACTTCTAAGATGGATTCTATCAAATATCTATTTGAGAAACCTGTTGTCTCCTGAAAGAGTTATCACTGACAATGGTACTAATTCGAACAACAAGATGATTACCGAACTCTGCACGCAGTTCAAAATAAAACACCATAACTCTTCTCCGTACCGGCCAAAGATGAACGGCGCCGTGGAGGCTGCTAATAAGAGTATCAAGAAGGTCATACAAAAGATGACAGTAACGTACAAAGACTGGCATGAGATGTTACCATTCGCTCTCCACGGTTATCGCACTTCAGTGCGCACTTCGACAGGGGCAACTCCGTTCTCTTTAGTTTATGGAATGGAGGCCATCTTACCAGTGGAAGTTCAGATTCCCTCTCTAAGAATCATGAAAGAGGCGGGCTTAGATGAAGATGAACGGATTCAGACTCGACTCAATCAGATAAATTTGATTGAAGAGACTCGCGGTTGTTTCTCATAGGCAGATATATCAGGAGCGCATGATCCAGGCATTTAACAAAAAGGTCAAGAGACAGGTATATCAAATTGGCGACTTGGTGATCAAGCGTATCATGCTACCGCAAGGTGATCCCAGAGGTAAATGGACTCCCACATACGAAGGGCTATTTATGGTTAAGAAGATATTCTCTGGTGGAGCCATGATACTTGCTACAATGGACGGCGAAGATTTCCCGCATCCTATGAACGCGGACATAGTTAAAAAATGCTACGCATAAAAGAGACCCGCTAGGTCGACGTGTCTAGGCAAAAGTAAGGGCATCCCGACGAACCAAAAGGGTTCGGGCAAAAATTAGGGATAAACATATACAAATGTACACCCGGCAAGTCGAAAACCTGAAAAGGCGGCTTGGGCAAAAAAGGGTATCCTGGTGGACAGAACACCTGAAAAGGCGGTCCAGGCAAAAATTAGGGATTAAAGTGTATGACTATGTCCCGTTCTCTGTCAGCTTCAACCAAGTTCAAAGGACTGAACAAGCTAATCACTTCTATCCGACAGCAGGAGATAAAGACATAATGACAGTAGTGGAATTAGAATCGATGGGACTTTTTCTGCATAGCTTTCTCTTTGTTTGCCGGACAATTTCCTCTTACTAGGATTTCTGTCTCCTTGTACACGAATTGCCTATTTATAGGCCCTCTTTCAAAATCAATATAAGTTTATCTCTAAATAAATGCTTTTGTTTTACCTTTTCTGTTTTGTTTGCGTAAACGTCCATTGATTTAATTTGAATTGATTTATGCATTTGAATATGATCAATGTTTACCAAAAATGCCTAGAATGGTAATAGCAATTACTACACGACTTCAGGATCGAGGAGAAGGTCTAATCACGCTTCCCAATGAATCCGTTGCTAATTCAATTCCCCAACAAGAACCAGCTATTTCCCAGCAGAGGTCGGCATCATCAGACATACTGGTCATCTCTTCTATCCCCAGCCAGGCTCTGTTGGATGTTTCCATCGTCAGACGGCAATCAAGTATCCCCCAGCTAAGAAAGGGTCATCAATACAAATATCTCCAACCAGAAGAATGAGATTTATTTTCCCAGTAGAGTCCCCTGGAAGAACGTTTCAGACGCATAGTGCATTCATTACATCATTTCACATCACATACCTACATACAATTTTCATTCCGCATCATATACATTACATCATTTCATAACATATACATGAATACAATGCTCGCATTTATTCCAGACGCATAATTCACTCATCACATCATTTCACAGCACACGCATGCATACAACATTTGCATCTCATGCATCATGACATGGCATGAAGTTAACTTTATTTTTCAGGTCAATTATCCTCCTGACACAGTCAAAACAAAGGTCCATTCAGACGGGCATCTTTATCTATTACATTCAAGATTTAACTATATCCCTCAGATACTGCCTAGCGTACGGTATATTCCGAGGTGCAGTCTAGCGTACGACTACTTTCTTCTTCAGATACATCTTTCAGATATACTCCGTGTCAACATTCATTATGACATCCTCCTAACGATGGCATTCATAAGTACATCCCAGACATTCATTGCCAATACAGCATACACAAATACTATCAGATATAGCCTAGCGTACGGTTCATTCTGATTCAGCCCAACATATAACTCCTTCCACTCAGATACGATCTAACGGACGATCCATTCTGATCTTCAACTACTCCAATACAGTCTAATGTACGACCAAGTTAGACCTTCAAGTCAGATTCTGCAAATACAGTCTAATGTACGACCAAGTTAGACCTTCAAGTCAGATTCTGCAAATACAGTCTAATGTACGACCAAGTTAGACCTTCAAGTCAGATTCTGCAAATACAGTCTAATGTACGACCAAGTTAGACCTTCAAGTCAGATTCTGCAAATACAGTCTAATGTACGACCAGATTAGACCTTCAAGTCAGATTCTGCAAATACAGTCTAATGTACGACCAAGTTAGACCTTCAAGTCAGATTCTGCAAATACAGTCTAATGTACGACCAAGTTAGACCTTCAAGTCAGATTCTGCAGTGACAGTCTAATGTATGACCAAGTTAGACCTTCAAGTCCTCAGATTCTGCTCAGTGACAGTCTAATGTACGACCAAGTTAGACCTTCAAGTCCTCAGAGGCCACTCAAATACAGTCTAATGTACGACCAAGTTAGACCTTCAAGTCCTCAGAGGCCACTCAAATACAGCCTAATGTACGACCAAGTTAGACCTTCAAGTCCTCAGAGGCCACTCAAATACAGTCTAATGTACGACCAAGTTAGACCTTCAAGTCCTCAGATGCCACTCAAATACAGTCTAGTGTACGACCAAGTTAGACCTTCAAGTCCTCAGATTCCGCTCAAATATAGTCTAATGTACGACCAAGTTAGACCTTCAAGTCCTCAGATTCTGCTTAGATACGGTTTAATGTACGACCCAGTTAGACCTTCATCTGCTCAGATGCTGCTCAGATACGGTTTAATGTACGACCCAGTTAGACCTTCATCTGCTCAGATGCTACCTAGTGTACGGTATATTTCTGAAGTGTAGTCTAGCATATGACTACCCCCTTTTATAATCAGATTCAGCCTAATGGACGGCTCATTCTGCTCAAGATACGGTTTAATGTACGACCCAGTTAGACCTTCATCTCCTCAGATGCTACCTAGTGTACGGTACATTTCTGAAGTGTAGTCTAGCGCACGACTATCCCCTTTCATCATCAGACACAGCCTAACGGACGGCTCATCCTGCAACTCCAATGCGGTCTAGCATAAGACCCATTTGGATCTTCAACTCAGATACAATCTAGCATACGATCCGGTCTGATCTTCTATCCCCAGTGAAATCACCCGCTTAATGGAGGTTTCATTCTGCAACTCAGAGACGATCTAGCGTACGATCCATTCTGATTTTTCATCCTCAGCAAAGTCATCCGCCCAATGAATAACTCACTCTGGTATTCGGATGCGGTCTAGCGTATGATCCATTCTGATCCCTTATCCCCAGCAGCGTATAACACACTCTGACTCCCCAACGAAGTCGACAGCATAATGGATAACTCACTATACGGGCTAGCGTATGACCCGGTACGACATCCATGTCTTCAGATATCGTCTAATGTACGACGCACTCTGAAGTTCTCATCATCAAATTCCCTGGATGGCATCTTTAAGCCCATCTCCATCAAGACTAGCTCCTGGTTGACAAGCGCAAATTTTCGGGGCATTCTAGTGTTCAATAATCTTTCACCTCCAGACCACGAACGGCATACCTGCCATCCTAACTCTCTCGGTTCAAGAATATTGAACAGAGGCAGCTGTCATACCCCAAAATTTGCCCATTAATATTTTAAGACATTTTTCAGGGCACTCCGACTCATTTTTATGACACTGATCTTAAAAGAACGAAGGCCCAGCTCACGAATGGCCCAATCCAGAAAATGGCCCAAACTGGCCTGTTCGCTACGCGTTCGCTACACGCTCGCCTAGCGAACTTTCGCTACACGCTCGCCTAGCGAACGTTCGCTACACGTTCGCTACACGCTCGCCTAGCGAAGCTGACAGACAACAGAAAATTTCGGGCTTCGTTCTGAGCCCATTAGGTCATCGAAGGAGTATTATAAATACCCCAACTCCAGAACGAAAAAACGGAGACGGAGACGGCCGGAAACCCTGGCATAGCAACCCTGGAGAGTAGCCCAGAGAAGTCGGAGTGAAGAAACCCTGACGGCCGCTCATCCGCACCGAAGTTACCGCCGCCCAACTCAACCCGATACCAAAAGTGACTTGCCAATTCAGCATTACCACTCCATTGCAAACAGGTTTGTGTATCATTATTGTTTTATGCTTCCAATTTGTAAATCTCTAAATACATAATGCATCATGATTGAATTTTTGGATATGTAATTAGACTTTGCATGTGAATTCCAGTACGCCTGAATATCCTGAGTGTTTGACCATATTATTTCTGTAATTGAATGCAATAAGGCATGCAGCATGCTGAGATCATACTGTTCTGAAATTCAAAACCCGCAGTCGCTCGCTAGCACATCGCTAAGCGAGCATGTAGCGAGCATTCGCTAGGACCTCGCTAGGCGAGGCAGAGGCGAATGGGACAGCCGTCGATGTTTGTTATGTCCCATGCGTAACCTGATCTATTCTATGTTAATTATGCACTGTTTTGCCTGACATTCATGCTGCTGTGTTTTCTTTTGCGGTGTAATCCTCGATTGCACCCTGATTGGTATTCTAACCCGTTTGCTGAATTTTGTAAAGGTTCACATATCCCCGGAAAAGAGTGCTGTTTAGGCCTTCCACTTTATTTGTGGGATACCCTTATGAAGATCCACCCTAAATTGCTTAATTAATTTTAATTTATTAATTTTAATGTATTAATTTTAATGTATTAATTTTAATGTATTGATTTTAATGTGGAGATTCATCCTAATCACCTAATTGACTCTAAAATATGACCTTTAAACATGTGATTTTGGACCTCTCTTTGTTGCCCTACGGTATTACGGTATAACGGTCATGTCCCGCGAATGTGGGGATACACTTAGCAAGACCCTTCGGTTAAATCATCATAGTCCCTCGAACGTCGCCTTTGTCCCTCGATGACCCTTCGGTGTAGCCTACGGTTAAATGATGATAGTCCCTTCGAATGCTAAGGTATCCTCACAACTGTTGCCTTCAATGACCCTTCGATGACCCTTCTACATCCAAAGGATAAAACTGCTTACTTCTCAATAGTAAGGACAGTTTTACCCTCATAAGGATAGGAAATGCCCGGAAAGACCTCGGATAGGTATAACTCTTAATTGCTTATTCACAATTTAAAACTACTTTTCATACCTTACACCTTTCAAAACCTCCATTAGAAAATCACCACTTGGCATACATTCGCACTAGAATCATTGCCGAGTTATATTTTTCTAAACTATTTTCAAAACTAAACGAGATAACCACTTTGTATACATTCATTCAAGAATCATTACAAAGTTAAATTCTCCTTTTCAAAACATTTCCTACACATTTCCCAACCACTTTTTTCAAGCTAGAAAAACATAAATGATTGAGCAATTAAGAGCCCATGGATAACCATGGATACAAAGGGTGCTAACACCTTCCCTTTGTATAATGTACCTCCCGAACCTAAGAATCTAAATTAAGGTCTTTCCTGTTCTTTTCCACCTTTCCTTATTGGATAAAAGAAAAGTCGGTGGCGACTCTTGCTAACCGCGATATTGCGATTAAAAACACACAAAAAGTCAGTTCACCGTATGACAGGGACGATTGAAGAATTTCCAATAGTTTGTGAGTTTGCGGAGGTATTTCCGGAAGATATAAATGATTTACCGCCGGAACGTGAGGTTGAGTTTTTGATTGATTTAGTTCCTAGAACTAGTCCTGTATCGATGGCTCCCTATAGGATGTCTGCTTCTGAGTTGAAAGAGTTAAAGAGTCAATTTGAAGACTTGCTTGAGAAGAGGTTTATTCGTCCTAGTGTGTCGCCGTGGGGTGCACCTATTCTGTTGGTCAAGAAGAAAGAAGGTTCTATGAGATTATGTGTTGATTATAGACAACTGAATAAAGTGACGATTAAGAACACGTATCCACTTCCGAGGATTGACGATCTGATGGATCAGCTGGTTGGAGCTTGTGTGTTTATCAAGATTGATTTGAGGTCTGGGTATCATCAGATTCGTGTAAAGGCTGAGGATATTCAAAAGACTACTTTTCGGACAAGGTATGGTCACTACGAGTACTCCGTGATGCCTTTTGGTGTGACTAATGCACCTGGTGTATTTATGGAGTATATGAATAGAATTTTTCATGATTATCTGGATAAGTTTGTTGTTGTGTTCATCGATGATATATTGGTTTATTCTAAGAGTGAAGAGGATCATGCCGAGCATTTGAAGGTTGTGTTATCGGTGTTGAAGGAGAGGAAGTTGTTTGCTAAACTCTCTAAATGTGAGTTTTGGTTGAGTGAAGTAAGTTTTCTTGGGCATGTGATTTCGAGTGGTGGTATTTCTGTGGATCCTACGAATATTGAAGCTGTATCTCAGTGGGAAGCTGCTAAGTCTGCTGCTGAGATTAGAAGTTTCCTTGGTTTGGCTGGTTATTATAGGAAGTTCATTGAAGGATTTTCTAAGTTGTCGTTACCATTGACACAATTGACTAGGAAAGGTCAAGCTTTCATTTGGACTTCGCAGTGTGAAGCAAATTTTCAAGAGCTTAAGAGAAGATTGACTACGACTCCTATTTTGATTTTACCAAATCCGTTAGAAACTTTCATTGTGTATTGTGATGCTTCTTTGTTGGGTTTGGGAGGTGTTCTGATGCAAAAAGGGCAAGTGGTAGCTTATGCTTCAAGGCAACTTAAAGTTCATGAGAGGAATTATCCGACGCATGATTTAGAGTTGGTCGCCATTGTGTTTGTGTTGAAGCTTTGGAGACATTATTTGTTTGGATCGAGATTTGATGTGTTTAGTGATCACAAGAGTTTGAAGTACTTGTTTGATCAGAAGGAATTGAATATGAGGCAAAGGAAATGGTTGGAATTCTTGAAAGATTATGATTTTGGTTTGAATTATCATCCTGGAAAGGCGAATGTTGTAGCCGATGCATTGAGTAGGAAGTCATTGCACATGTCTATGTTGATGATTCGAGAGTTTGAATTGTTGGATCAATTTAGAGATTTGACTTTGGTTTGTGAAGCGACGCCTTCGTGTGTTAAGCTTGGTATGTTGAAGCTTACGTGTGGCATTCTTGACGAGATTAGAGAAGGTCAGAAGTCAGATTTGAAATTAGTCGATGTTATGACACTTATTAATCAAGATAAAGGTGGTGACTTTCAGATTGATGAGAATGGTATCATGAGGTGTCGTGATCAAGTTTGTGTTCTGGATGTTGCGGATTTGAGAAAGAGGATTCTTGAGGAAGGGCATAGAAGTGGTCTGAGTATTCATCCTGGTGCTACTAAAATGTATCAAGACTTGAGGAAGATGTTTTGGTGGCAAGGTATGAAGAAGGATGTAGCGGAATTTGTGTATTCATGCTTGACTGCCAAAAGTCAAAGATTGAACATCAAAAGACGTCTGGTTTGATGCAACCGTTATCTATTCTCGAGTGGAAGTGGGATAGTATCTCTATGGATTTTGTTTCGGGTTTGCCGAGAACATCGCGTAATTGTGAGGTGATTTGGGTCGTTGTGGACAGGTTGACGAAATATGCTCATTTTATTCCGATAAGGATGGATTATTAGATGAAGAGACTTGCTAAGTTGTACATCGAAAGGATTGTGTGTTTACATGGTATTTCGTCGAGCATTGTTTCGGATAGAGATCCGAGGTTCACTTCGAGATTTTGGGAAGGTTTGCAAAGTGCTTTGGGTACGAAGTTGCGTTTGAGTTCGGCATATCATCCGCAAACTGATGGTCAAACGGAGAGGACTATTCAGTCACTTGAAGATCTTTTGAGGTCTTGTGTTTTGGAACAAGGAGGAAATTGAGATAGTTTCTTGCCTTTGATCGAGTTTACGTATAACAACAGTTTCCATTTGAGTATTGGAATGACACCTTTTGAGGCTCTTTATGGTAGAAGGTGTAGAACTCCTTTGTGTTGGTACGAATCGGGAGAGAGTGCTGTGGTTGGACCCGAGTTGATTCAAGAGACTACAGATAAGATTAAGATGATTCAAGAGAAGATGAAGGCTTCTCAGAGTCGTCAAAAGAGTTATCATGATAAGAGGAGGAAAGCTCTTGAGTTTGAGAAAGATGAACATGTGTTTCTTCGAGTTACGCCAATAACGGGTGTTGGTAGAGCTTTGAAGTCGCGTAAGTCGACACCGCGTTTCATTGGTCCTTATCAGATTTTCGAGAGGATATGTGAAGTGGCATATCGGATTGCATTAACACCATCACTTTCTAATCTTCATGATGTGTTCCATGTGTCTCAATTGAGGAGATACATTGCGGATCCATCGCATGTTGTTCCATTAGATGATGTTCAAGTGCGGGATAATTTGACGGTTGATACATCACCTATGCGAATTGAAGATCGAGAAGTGAAGAAGCTTCGTGGTAAGGAGATTACTTTGGTGAAAGTGATATGGGGCGGAGCCGCGAATGGCAATATTACTTGGGAACTCGAGGATAAGATGAAGGAATCGTATCCGGAGTTGTTCGTTTGAGGTAAATTTTCGAGGCCGAAAATCTTTAAGTGGGGGAGAGTTGTAACAACCCAATTTTGGTATTTATTTCTTATATTATTATTATTTTATTTTATTTTATTTTATTTATTTGGAGTGTTAAGTAATTAATTGGTTGTTAGGTAGTATAATAATTGATTATATTAATTGATTTGGTGTGTTAATTAATTATTTAGTTGATGTGAGATATAATTGAATAATTGATTATATTAATTAACTTGGTGTGTATATTGTGTTGGTTTAATTTATTTGAATTAAATAGAGATATTATAATACTAGGTATTATTGGGCCTAATAATTAAATTAAAGGTATCATTCTTTAAGCCCAAATATAATACTAGGATATAAGAGGTGAGGAGAGTGAGGAGTAGGATTAATTTGATCATTTGACGGCAACAAAGAAAGAAAAGAGGAAAAGTAAGGAGAAGAGGGGAAGAACAAGAGAGAAGCTAGGTTTCTAGAAAATTGAAGAGGTAAGGGGGAGAATCCTTATTATTATGGGTTAGTATGATTGGGTCAATGGGTAGAAGTATGTTTAGGTTAAAATCCCTAATTTTGTATGGTTGTTTGAAATTGTTAGGTTTTGATGAGTATTCTTGATTTGTGGTGATTTAATTGTGTTAAAACTGTGAATTAACTTTATACACTTAGAGTATTGTATGAGTTATAATTTTCTGAGCGTTTGGCTTTTTACGGAATCGAAATCGGAGGTCCGAAAGTCCACCAACGATGAAAAACGCAGAAAATTCTGCATTATGTTTTATGTTAACCGGTTACCCTAAGAGCGTTAACCGGTTACTTGCTAAAAACCTGCCCATAAGTTGATTCTGTTTTGTGTTAACCGGTTACCCTAAGAGCGTTAACCAGTTACTTGTTAAAACCTGCCCAGAAGTTGATTCTGTTTTGTGTTAACCGGTTATCCTAAGAGCGTTAACCGATTACTTGCTAAAAATCTGCGCAGGACATTGCATTCTGTTTTGTGTTAACCGGTTACCCTGAGAGCGTTAACCGGTTACTTGCTGTTGAAAAATGAAAAATTGAGATTTTAAAAGTTGTATTCATTTTGAAATGAAATCTAAGTGTGCGTATTTGATAATTAGCCTTATTTGTGAATGATATATTGTTATGAATGTGTCTATGTGCCATTGGTGGATAATTCATCGAGTTGAATTATGGTGATATGTGGAATGTTAAGATGGTAGAGATGATCTTAATTGCATATGTGTTGGTATTTGTACATTCATTCATGGCATGGTCGGCTTCATGGTGGAAGTGGTGAAACTGTGGGTTCACATGGTAATAGACGTTGATCCTTGAATAGAAATAGGCGTAGCAGACGTTGATCCTTAATTGGAAATAGACGTAGTGGCTTTGATCTTGTCCGGATCAGAAGCGTGGCTTGGATTCTAAATCAGAAAGCGGTGAAATGTTGGGTTCACATTGCGGTACCACATGCATAGAGTCATATGTCTTGCATTGAGTCACATTAGAGTTATGTGATAATGGAATGTATGCATTGTTGTGATTGTGATGTGTGTGTGAGATATGGTCATTGAATTTGGTGATGTTTGGATACATAACTTGGAAAAATATGTGATTATGTGATAATTGTAGCTATGTGTACATCCGGGAATATAGTATTGGATTTTAATATTGTACTTCTTGAGTTTTGATGGATGTTTGAAACATGTGAAATAAATGTTGGTTAATATTATTGACATGGTTATACAAGGTTTGATGAATTCCGTTAATTGTTGATTTAATCATTGTGCCTTATTATACTTCTTCATAATGATTTGAATTCTCACCCTTCTGTTTAAATGTTGCTTTACATGGCATCGTGCAGATACTCCAGAGTAGTATTGTTGAAGTAAGTGGACGGTAGCTCACTCGAGATTTAGCTTAGAGACTAGGTAATGAGTCAATGCTCTGGTCATGTAACACGGGGTAGATTAGTAGTATTGAACTCATATCTTATTTGGATATTCATCATGTTATTACTTGTGAACATGTTTATTTCAAATTATTGTCTGAGAGGCCATAGTGCCAAATATTCTGAATATGGTTTTATTTTATCTTGAGGAGATTATTGAGGGATGATCATGGTATGGGACATGGATCATTTTATGAAATGCATGAGTATTCATTATTTTCCGCTGCGAACGCATATACTTGATGACTCATGATATTTGAAGTGTGTTATTTTAAATGACCAGGTGTATTGTATATTGAAATGAAAGATGTTGGTTTTTGAAAGCTTTTAGTTTTTGAAAACGTCGATGTGACGCCCTTTTGTTTATATGCGTGCTTATTTACTCTGATTATACGTTAAGTATTTTGGGGTAGAAAAAGAGGTGTTACAGTGATCATGGGAAGGAATTTGAGAACAACAAGTTTGTTGAATTCTGTTCTTCAGAAGGAATTCATCATGAGTTCTCATCTCCCATTACTCCCCAGCAAAATGGTGTGGTGGAAAGGAAAAATAGAACCCTTCAAGAATCAGCCAGAGCTATGATTCATGCTAAGAAATTGACCTACCATTTTTGGGCTGAAGCCATGAACACAGCCTGCTATGTTCACAACAGAGTGACCTTGAAGAAAGGAACTCCTACAACTTTATATGAAGTTTGGAAAGGGAGAAGACCTACAGTCAAATACTTCCATGTGTTTGGTAGTAAATGCTATATCTTGACTGATCGTGAACAAAGAAGGAAGATGGATCCCAAAAGTGATGAAGGAATATTTCTGGGCTACTCAACAAACAATAGAGCATATAGAGTCTTTAATTCCAGAACTAAAGTAATGATGGAATCTATTAATGTTGTGGCTGATGACCAACAGACTGATGTCACAGACGATGTTGAGACATCTCTGAATGATACCCCAATTGATTTCTCAGACAAAAATAAGGAGAGTGAACCTCCCCAAGCTGAACCTGAAGATGACAAAATCAACAAGGGACCCTCCATCAGAATTCAGAAGGATCATCCCAAAGATCTCATTATAGGAGATCCAAATAAAGGGGTCACAACTAGATCAAGGGAAGTGATCTCACATGGCTGCTTTGTGTCCAAGATTGAGCCTAGGAATGTAAAGGAAGCCTTGACTGATGAGTTCTAGATCAATGCCATACAAGAGGAGTTAGTTCAATTCAAGAGGAATGAAGTATGGGAACTGGTTCCTAGACCTGAAGGAATAAATGTCATAGGTACAAAGTGGGTGTATAAGAATAAATCTGATGAACAAGGGGTGGTTACTAAGAACAAAGCAAGATTAGTAGCACAAGGATATACTCAAGTTGAAAGAGTGGATTTTGATGAAGTATTTGCTCCTGTATCTCACCTTGAGTCCATTAGACTATTACTTGGAGTGGCATGTACTCTGAAGTTCAAACTGTTCCAAATGGATGTCAAAAGTGCCTTCTTGAATGGCTACTTAAATAAGGAAGTATATGTTGAACAACCTAAAGGATTCACAGATCCAAACCTTCCAAAGCATATGTATAGATTAAAGAAAGCCCTCTATGGTTTGAAACAAGCTCCCAGGGCTTGGTATGAGAGACTCACAGTGTTCCTCACTAACAATGGATACATGAAATGAGGTATTGATAAGACCCTATTTGTGAAGAATGAAGGAGGAAAACTCATGGTGGCACAAATATATGTAGATGATATTGTGTTTGGTGGGATGTCAGATCAGATGGTCGAACATTTTGTTAGACAAATGCAGTCTGAGTATGAGATGAGCCTTGTTGGAGAGCTGACCTATTTCCTTGGGCTACAAGTCAAGCAGATGGAAGATTCTATCTTTCTATCTTAAAGCAAATATGGAAAGAATATTGTTAAGAAGTTTGGCATGGAGAATGAAAGTCATAAAAGGACACCTGCTCCTACACATTTGAAAGTCTCCAAAGATGAAAATGGTGTTAGTGTAGATCAAAGTATGTACAGAAGCATGATAGGAAGTCTGCTATATCTCATAGCAAGCAGACCTGACATTGCATTTGCTATAGGTGTTTGTGCTAGATATCAAGCTGAACCAAAAGTCAGTCACATAAACCAAGTGAAGAGAATACTGAAATATGTCAATGGCACCAGTGACTATGGGATGTTATATACTCATGGATCTGGATCTATGCTGACTGGTTACTGTGATGCTGATTGGGTTGGAAGTGCAGATGATAGGAAAAGCACATCAGGAGGATGCTTCTTCTTAGGGAACAACCTGATATCATGGTTTAGTAAGAAACAAAATTATGTGTCCCTATCCACTACTGAAGCTGAATACATAGCAGCTGGGAGTAGTTGTTCTCAATTGGTTTGGATGAAACAAATGTTGACTGAATACAATGTCACACAAGATGTCATGACATTATACTATGACAATCTGAGTGCAATAAATATTTCCAAGAATCCTATTCAGCACAGCAGGACAAAGCACATTGATATTCGTCATCACTTCATTAGAGAACTTGTGGAAGAGAAAATCATAGCACTGAAGCATGTTACTACTGAAATGCAATTAGCTGACATATTTACAAAGGCTTTGGAT
Organism: Lathyrus oleraceus; assembly: GCF_024323335.1. NCBI lineage: Eukaryota > Viridiplantae > Streptophyta > Magnoliopsida > Fabales > Fabaceae > Lathyrus > Lathyrus oleraceus. The sequence continues at coordinate 50,580,873 of NC_066584.1, read as the reverse complement.
GCTAATCAGTTTGAATGTTTAAGAGGGAAATTGGGGATTTGTATTCATGAGAATTTATAGCAATTAATTTGGAGTGGAAAAGGTAATAAAAATATTGTCTGCCCACTTAAAAGAAAGTGCCCCATTTATGGTAAATCATTACCTAGTATTGGAACTAGCATCCATACCATTTTCACACGCTACCTCAACACAACCACTTCCATCTTCATCAAACTGTATCGACCATCTCTGCTAGGGCAACAAAAATATTTTCACAAGTTCAACAAAATGTCACAACATCCGTCATCTTCTGGTTCAAAACCCACTCACAAAGCAAGAACTCCCTCCATGGATTTTCTGGATGAAGACGTTTTGGAAGTTATTCCTCTTTCAGTAATCCCAGGCGACGCCCCTGGTCCATCTTCCACTACAGGAAACAATCAAGGTAACAGTTCTGATAACCCTCCCCCTAAGGATGACATGCATTATACAGATCGTGTCATTAGGAATCTGGTCACAAGGATCCTAAATGAAGGACACTCAGTCAAGGGAGTTTCGACTCCTCTGTCTAGAAGGGACCCCTCACCTGAGGTGGAACCTCAAAATGAGAAAGATGATGATTCATCTAGGTCAGAGAAAGATATTGCTGCTGAGGGACCGTGTTCTCTAGGAAAAACCTTGCCTAGTAAGAGACCTGTATATGCTTCTCAATCTAAGAAGCATGACACTGCTGAGAAGGTGATTGATTTGGAAGAAGAGAGCTCAGATGAGGAAGATGACACCTTGGTTCATCACTTGAAACCAAGTGTTGCAAAGAGAATGAAGATCAGGAAAGGCAGGTCTGTGGCTGAGATGATGACAACCAGAACTAGTAAGAAGGTTGTTGCTGTAGGTCCTTCAAAGTCATGGAGTAAAGTGGAAGTCAAGAAGAGAAAGGTCAGAGAAAGTTCTAATTCTGAAGATGATGTCTAAGACGATGTCCCAGACATATCTCTTGTTAAAAAGCAAGCTGTTAGAAAATCTCCTACTAAGGTTGCAACTGTGCATTTGGACAACATTTCCTTCCATCTGGAAGATGGTGCAGCAAAGTGGAAATTTGTGATACAGAGGAGAGTTGCTGTGGAGAGGGAACTAGGGAAGGATGTTGTGGAAGTGAAGGAGGTTATGGAGTTGATCAAGTTTGCTGGTTTAATGAAAACAGTGAGTGCATTACCCCAATGTTTTGAAGGTCTTGTGAAGGAGTTTGTGGTGAACATCCCGGAGGATATTGCTGACAAGAATAACAAAGAGTTTTGCAAAGTGTTTGTTAGAGGAAGGTGTGTAAGGTTCTCCCCAACTGTAATCAATAAGTTCCTAGGAAGAGGAACAGAAGGAGCTGTTGAATTAGAGGCCACAGACAATGAAGTCTGTAGGACAATCACTGTTGGTCAAGTCAAGGAATGGCCAAGTAAAAAGCATCTATCGGCTGACAAATTAACTCTAAAATATGCTATCTTGTATAAGATAGGGTCAGCCAATTGGGTACCAACAAACCACATCTCAACAATCTCAAATGCTCTTGGAAGGATAATATATGCTATTGGAACCAGGCTTAACTTTGATTATGGAAGGTTTATGTTTGAACAAATTGTTAGACATGCTTCCACTAATGCAGCGAAGCTGCCAATTGCCTTTCCCTCAATTATTTGTGGGATAATTCTAAGTCAGCAACCTGGTATTTTAAGCACCAATGATATCCCCAGTAGAAGGAAGCCTCCATTGTCAATTCATTACAAGTTATTTGAAGGCAGTCATGTCAATGACATTGTCATGACATCTGCAATGAAGAAGCCAACCTCTCAAGGTGGCCTGATTGCTCAATTGAAAGAAACCTGTAAGGAGTTGGAAACTGGGATTAGGGTGGCTAAGGATATGAAAGAGGCTTTAGAGGTTCTAATTAGTAGCTTGGATCAAGAAGAGATGGATAAGGTTGGTGAAGCCAAGGAAACAGATGCCCACACCTTAAGTGAGAGGTCTAATTCTCAAGATCAATCTAGTGGCAGTTCTGGATCTGAAGGTGATGAAGATGCTACCTCCTCAGACTAAGTTGTGGTGATGACGGTCCCCCTGTTTTAATGATGTGTGTTCTGGATGCTTGAATGCTTGGATGCTTTGATATTTTCTGTTTGATGTTTGTAGTTTTTTTTTGCAGTCTTTTTGATGCCATGATGTAATTTTTGGGCTCTTTATGAGTTCTCTGGATTTCTGATTATCTCAGCTAATGTAGTTGTGTATAATTATGGTTCTGTACCACCTGACATTTTGTTTTAACATTTGATATGTTATAACATCCTTTGTGACATTCTCTGCTGGACTGATTGGCATTTATTTTGTCTAATTAGTCACTTTGGTCTATTTTGACTAAAAAGTGGGAGAAGTTAATATGTGGAGCTGCAGTTAATAGGTGATGAACAACTGATGTTGAAGGAGATGTCTGATGTTGAACAGAATAATGTTCTGTGTTGTACAGGTGATGTTGGAGGAGATGTCAGAGGGTGATTCTGAATGTTACATGTGTTGTTGTTGTTGAAGGAGATGTCTGTGTTGAATAGACTTAGGGGGAGAAGAAGCACCCATGTGTTTATTGTGTGTTTATTAATAGTTGCTATTATAGCTAGTAATTGTGTGGTTATTGCTTCTGCTGCTGGTTAACTGCTGATATGCATTTACTCTTGTGAACAAATGGACTGATATATGTTTTAGCCAAAATTTGCCAAAGGGGGAGTTTGTTGGTTCTTGTGTTGGAAGCAATTTTGGTAAAACCTAGAGTGTTCACAAGATGTCACATGTGATGTCTTAACATAAGATATCTTGTACCTGCTGGATGTTTAAAATGTGATTATGTAGGATTTTTACTGAGATGTCAGACCCGATGTCATGACATCTGTATACAAAACATTCAGTCTGAATGTTATGTATTATGTGATTGCGTTTTTAATGGAAATCTGTGTATGATTGATGAGTTGATTGAACACGTTATCAATCAGTAATTACAACGTGATTAACTTATTTTCCAAAGAGATCTAATCAACTGTCATGAGAAGATATGAATGGAAAATAGTTTTAGGGTTTTATGATGTCCAAGCCCATCCAAATGCTTCTATAAAAAGGATATGGAAAACCTGATTTGATAAACAAGAAATAACGAACGAAATATTGAGAGAGAATAAGGGTTTTAGTCTTGTGTGTTCGTGTGAATTGTAAGCCATTCAATTCATTCATAGATGATTGAATTGGTCTGATTTTTGAGTTATAATTTGTCACTCTAAGCTTTTAAGCATGAGTGTGTGTCTACTTGATCGAAGCTGTTAAGTAAGATCAAGTGTGTGTCTTTGAAGAGTGTCTTCTTTTCATTGTAATTCTTGTTTTATATCACTGGTGTGATTGAGGGGGAGTGAGTGGGATATCATATCTAAGAGTTCTTAGGTAGAAGTCATACGGGTATAGATTAGATGAAAAAGACTGTAACTTGTGTTGTTTACTGAGAGTCTTTGAACTGATTCTATTTAGTGGATTTCCTTCCTGGCTTGGTAGCCCCCATACGTAGGTGAGTTTGCACCGAACTGGGTTAACAATTGCTTGTGTCTCTTGCATTACTGTTCTTTATCTTTTATCCTGTTTGTATTGTTTAGATATTAGTGTCGTAACATTACCTTCGACATCTCATATCTGATACCAGACTTTCACTCTACATGCTCGTTTGGATCTCCCGAGCCATCATAGTTGTCCAACCTGGGAGATTTCTCGAGAGATTTTGGGATCCTACTGTGAAGAAACGATTTTCCATGTATTTTAGTTTTGATGAAGACATTGTATATAAAATAAGAAGAAAAAGGATCTTAAAATGTTTATAAAATCTCTCAAGATTACTTAAGGTATAAAGTTTTAAATTAAATGTGCGATACTCTTGGAATGATCAAAAAACATTCTTCTTAAGACATATTAATTTTGTCTCATGCATTCATATTGAAAATAATTTGGAAAACAACCTTTTTCATTTGAAAATGCATTCTTTTTCAATCCCGTTAGTAACAGATTACTAGAAATTGGTAACAAATTACCAGATTTTGGTAATCGATTACCAGCAGGAAAAATTCAAAAAAATAGTTATTGGAGCATATGATGAGAGATATTAACAAATTTGTTTTGTAGGTGTGCTTGAAAACCATTACAAAGGAAATATTCTTGGCATAGGAAAAGTTGAAGCACCACTTTTCACATCCATTAATATGTTCTGTATGTTGAAGGACTAAAGCACATTCTTCTTAGCATAAGCAAACTTTATGATAAAGGCTTCAAAATCAAGTTCACCAAGGATGAATGCTTGATTGAAGATGAAGTCACTCATGAGGTAAAACTCAAAGGTGAAATTTCATTATATCTTTAGATGATTTATCTTGGAAAGTAAAATGTCTAATGGTAAACAACAATGATTCATGGCTTTGGCATAAAAGAGAATATGGAACATTTAAACAAACTAGTCAAGCATGATCTTGACACTGGTTTGCCTAAGATAAAGTTTGTCAAAGATAAATTATATGATGCATGTCAAAAGGAAAAGCAAATCAAATCAACTTTCAAACAAAAGAATGTGGTGTCTACTACAAGGCCACTTCTATTGTTGCATATGGACTTGTTTGGTCCATCAAGAACTAGAAGCTTCAGAGGTAATGTATATGGTTTAGTTATTATTGATGATTTTTCTAGATTTTCTTGGACACTCTTTTTAGTGCAGAAAAATGATACATTCAAGGCGTTCAAGTGGTATACTAAGCAAGTACAAAATCAAAAATCACTAAAAATCGCATCAATTAGAAGTGACCATGGTGGAGAGTTCCAAAATGCATCTTTTGAATAGTTTTATGAAGAACATGAGATCTTTCATAATTTTTCAGCACCAAGGACTCGCCAACAAAATGGGGTGGTGGAAAGAAAGAATCAATCTTTAGTAGAACTTGCAAGAACAATGCTTAATGATTCAAGTCTACCAAAATATTTTTGGACGGATGTGGTAAGCACGACATGTTATGTAAGTAATCGGGTTATTATAAGAACAATATTGGAAAATACTCCATATGAACTCTTCAAAGGAAGAAAGCCAAACATTTATCACTTTAATATCTTTGGATGCAAATGCTTTATCCTCAACAATGACAAAGACAATCTTGGTAAGTTTGACGAGAAGTCCGACGAAGGTATATTTCTTGGTTACTCTCTTACTAGTAAAGCTTATAGAATTTATAACAAAAGAACTTTAAATATTGAAGAATCAATGCATGTTTCCTTTGATGAATCTAACCCCTCTAAGGAGAATATAGTTGTTTGTTTGTGATGATGATGATGATGATGATATTTTAGAAGTTCCTATGGAAGATGTTGCCAAATACAACAATGATGATCAATCAGAACACAAAGAAGAACCTACTCAACAAGAGACAAATCAAAGTGATCTTCCTAAAAAATGGATAACCCATCATAACCACCCAATTCACAAAGTTATTGGTGACATAAGTAAATGCGTTTCAATAAGACTCAATCTCAAGGATGCTTGCTTAAATATGGATTTTGTTTCTAAAATAGAACCTTCAAATATTGATGAAGCCTTAGGATATTACCAATGGATACTTGCCATGCAGGAAGAATTAAATCAATTATAAAGGAATCAAGTTTGGGAACTTGTTTGTAGGCCAAGTGGTAAACAGATCATAGGTACCTGTTGAAAGTATTTTTCGTGTCGGGTTTTTGTTATCGTATCCACAGGGATTGTAAGATATCACCGCCGTTCGATGGTTGTATTAATCTTAGCTCAATGTAACAATAGGGTTTTGGTTTTAATCAAGTTATCTTGCATAAAAAGTAATAAATTGCGGTAAAAGTTTTGGTTTGAATAAATGAGAAATATTGCCAGAGTTAGGTTTCAATGATCACTTTGCATGTATTTGCTCGGTCAACAATCTTATAAACTCCTTTAGATGATAAATCATTTCACAAAGTCCTCTCACTATGTTTCTCTCGAACACACATTGTGAGTTTTGCCATTTTGATCCATTGTTTCTCTCGAACACAATCTATCAAAATGACAACTTTTTGGTTCAACCTTATGGTGAACAAAATCATTCATTACTATCTCTAGCTAACAAACAAGTTTGGATGAAAACCTAGGTCAAGAGTCGGTAAACATCTCTCGATCATAAACCAACACAAAGAGTTTTAAATAGAAACAAAGTTTTCATCATATATTTACCATTAAAGAGTTTACATATGAGGATCCTTACATTTACACACAAAGCTAGTAATCACCTACATCTAACCTTGACAAATGGATGACTTAGCTACTCATTTTCATGGTAGCTTGGTCGGCAAGTAAGGAAAGAAGGTTGATCAACATCCAAGTCGGATAATCGAAGTTGGATGGGAATCCACCTTCTTTTTGTAGAAGATGGTTCTAAGATGAAGAGAAATGAAAATTAGGACATAAAAGATCCCCTAGAACAATGCTGTAAAATATCTCTCCAAAGTACAAAAGTGGAAAAAGTTGGTAAAAATGAGGTATGGTGCTCAAAAGTGGCACCTGCTACTTATAGACCTCTGCTGGGCTGTCATGCTCGCTTGACGAGCAGAATGGCTCGCCTAGCGAGGGTCTAATATGGGCACATAAGGCACCTGCGCCCAGAGAAACAGGGTCTGCTGAACTGTCATGTTCGCCTAGCGAAGGACACGCTTCAACCTTCGCCCCAGCGAGGTTGAGAGGTTTTGCTACTGGAATGCTCGCCGGGGACTCGCTAGAGCTTCGCCTAGCGAGTGAGTGCTGGCTGCGCTTTTCACCAAAACAGAACGAACTCGCTACCACCTTCGCTGTCAGCTCGCCTGGCGAATTTATTGACAATTTACTGGAGCTTTTCGCTTGGTGCTCGCCTAGCGAACCAATGCTTCGCCACAGCCCTCGCCTAGCGAGCAGGCTGATGAATGCTTGTTTGCTTTGGTTCCTTTGCCAACTTTCTTGTGTCTTCAATTTCAATTATTTCATGCCTTCTTTCTGCACAATAACACACAAATCAAAGGCACCAAGCTTGTTTATCAATGTAATGCATTTCATCAAAAACCAAGGTGATTTTGACAATTTAGCAGGGAAATAGAGTGAAAGATGCCCACATATGATAGCTCAAATAAGCACTTTTGGGCATCTAACACTACCAAATGGGCGTTTAAGAACAAACTTGACGAGAATGGTATAGTTGTTCGAAATAAAGTAAGATTGGTGGCTCAAGGTTACAATCAAGAAGAAGGAATCGACTTTGAAGTAACATTCGCTCCGATTGCAAGGTTAGAAGTTATTCGTTTATTACTTGCTTATGCTTGTTCATTATTTTTAGTTATTCCAAATGGACGCCATGAGCTCCTTCTTGAACGAATACATAAATGAGGAAGTCTATGTCAAACAACCACCTGGTTTTGAAGACTTCAAAAATACTTCACATGTCTTCAAGTTGAAAAAGGCTCTTTATAGCTTAAAGCAAACAACAAGAGTATGGTATGATAGACCTAGCAACTTTCTTTGTGAAAGAGGATTTGAAAAAGGTAAAATTGATAACACTTTGTTTATTAAGAAAATTAAAAATCACACTTTATCGATTCAAGTCTCAGTTGAAGACATCATATTCGGTTCAACAAACAAAGAACTATGTGAGGAATTTTCATTGATCATGAAAGGAGAGTTCAAAATGTCTATGATGGCTAAGATGAACTATTTTATTGGACTTCAAATTAAACAAATAAAAAATGACATCTTCATCAACCAATCCAAGTATTGCAAAGAGTTATTGAAAAGATTTGATATGAACAATTGTAAAGTAATGGATACTCCAATTGGTTCTGAAACGTATGTAGATCAAGATGAATCAGGTGTTTCAATTGATATTGAGGTATGATTGGTTCATTATTATATTTAACGGCAAGTTGTCATGACATTATGTTTAATGTTTGTCTTTATACACGCTTTCAAGAAAATCCAAAGGAATCTCACTTCACTTCCGTAAAGAGGATCATGAAGTATATGAAAGGAACAACAAATGTTGGACTGTGGTATCCCAAAGATAATATATGTGACTTAGTTGGTTATTCTGACTCAGATTATGCATGCTATAAAACTGATCACAAAAGCACAAGTGGAAGCAGAATACATAGCAGCAGGAAGTTGTTGTGCTAAGATTCTATGGCTAAAACAACAACTTTGTGATTACAGACTTGATCTTGTATGCATTCCACTTAGATGCGACAACACAAGTGAAATTATTTTCAGCACTTATTTTCAACACTTTACCATTGATAACAATTCTGGAAAATTAAGAACTCTTGCTATCACTAATAAAACGAGAAATTTTTAAAAAGACCGACTAATCTAATTCACCCCTATTAGATTACATTTCATACTTACAATTGACATCATAGCAGGTTATAGGGAACTTGTTCCTACATATCCAAAAATAGCTTCCACAAAGCCAGTTTTCAAAGAAGGTGGTAGCAACAATAAGCCTCCATTATTTTGTGGTGAATACTTGGATTTTTGGAAAATTCGCATGAAGGCTCATTTAGAAGCATAAGGAGAAGAAATATAGGATGCTGTCCAAAATGGTCCATTATTCCAACAAGTGTTGTCAACGGTGTTGGAACGACAAAAATTAAAAGTTCATGGGATGAAGATGATAAGAAAAAGTCCTATATGACAATAAAACAACCAACCTTCTTCAAAGTTCACTTAGAATGGATGAATTCTTTCGTGTCTCTCAATGTAAAACGGAAAAAAATATGGGATACATTGGTGGATACTCATGATGGAACCGCTGAAGTGAAAAGATCAAAATTGAATGCTTTGAGTCAAGAGTATGAATTATTCAGAATGCAACATGGAGAATCAATCCTTGTATTGCAAAAGAGATTCGTACACTTGACTACTCTCGGTAAGACTTTTAATAATGATGAACTTAATCTTTAAGTGCTTAGGTCTTTAACTAGGGAATGACAAATTACAATATTCTTTTGAACTTTGATGGGTTATCCTTTCCTAATACTTTTGAAAGATGTGGATTGGAATTTTTGTTGAATACTCTGGTAATTTTTACCCTGAGCTAGTGAAAATGTTTTATTCAAACATGATTCTGTGCGACAACTCGTCGAAAGCTTGGGTCAAAGGAGTTGAAATTACTATCACCAATTCTAGCCTTAGCTCCATTTTAGGGATTCCAAATAAAGGCACTCTAGTGATACTTAATGGATATGATGAATTCAACAAAGTTGAGACCCACCTTTCCATGTATCGTGTACCTCACAAAGAATCTCTCAACAAAAGGCTAAGGACAAATGAAGGGAACTTAAGAGGTAAACTCATTGTCTATTCTAGTAATCTTCATCTAAATGAGAGAATGTTGCACTACTTCCTTGCTTATGTCATTACTCCTAAAGCTGGAAATTACTCTCAAATGACTGAAAACAAAGTAAAATTACTACTTATACTCAAAGAAAAAGTAGCAGTTAATTGGGCTTATGTCATCAAACATCACATGTATGAATCTAGAGTTAAGACATCAGGTCTTCCATATGCTCGAGAGATTAGTAAGATAATAGAACAAAGTCCAGTTGTCCTGATTGGAGAAAGAGTGGTATCGATGAACAAGTATGATAACTTGATTGATGAAGAAGTTCCGAAGAAAGCATGTATTGTTTGGGATGGTAACAAATATGTTTACAAATATGAGAATCAACAAGCATCATCTTTTGCAAGTACTTCTGCCTCCAACCTTGTCACTAATGAGATGTTGATGGAAAGGTTATGTGCCTTGACCAACAAAGTTGATCCTATTGCAACGAGATTTGATTCTACTGAAGCAACAATTGGTCAAATTAGAACAAAACTTGACAATCTTGAAAACCTAGTGTCTTCCAACCACAACTCAACGTGCAACAAGATTGATGAACTTTACTACCAGCTTGAGCATCTCCATTTAATTCGTAATAAGGGGGATTGAAACTGGGTCTTGGTGCCTTTTATGTTTGGTCCTTAGTACTATGTCTTGTACTTCCTTATTACTATTTAGTTTGTCTTATTTATAATGTATGTTTAGAATGCTATTAGGTTACTTTATATTTTGGTTGGCTAGCACTATTTTGGTTATTTATGACTATCTTATGACTATGTTAAGACTATGCTATGACTATGATATTTATGCTCTAACTATCTTTTGATTTTTCTATGGTTTATGGAAATGATTATAAGCATTAATGGTTATTTAAGTTATTATGAGCATGAATTATGTTTTTCTTCCTTTTGATAATGCCTAAAGGGGGAGAATAATAATATTGTGTTTTTGTATACATCATTTTTAAAGTGAAAGATTTCACCATTGTTTCACAGAGGAGGAATTATATGACTTAGGGCGAGCATTTTTTAAGTTTCATAAAAAAACTTAATATCAGTGGTTTTGTGATCATCACAAAGGGAGAGTTTGTGAAGAAATGCTTCTCCATGTATTTTAGTTTTGATAAAGATATTGTATATCAAAGAAGAAGAAAAAGGATATTAAAAGGTTTATAACATCTCTCAAGATTACTTAAGGTATAAAGTTTTAAATTCAATGTTTGATACTATTAGAATGCTCAGAAAACATGTTTCTTAAAAGATATCAGTTTTGTCCCATGCATTCACATTGAAAAGAATTGGAAAATAACCTTTTTCATTTGAAAATGCATTCATTTTCAATCCTGTCAGTAACAGATTACCAGAAATTGGTAACAGATTACCAAATTTGGTAATCTATTACCAGCAGAAAAAATTCAAAAATATAGTTGTTGGAGCATGGTAAGGAATTACCACTTATCAGTAATCGATTACCATGCGAAATACACTGCATCTTTTCACCATTTGTGGGTCTGTTTTGGTATGGAAAGGTTCATGGATCATCCCCTTCATATACACCTATTCATAGAGGTTTTATAACATATATTTAAGCTTTTCCAATCAATTTTTTTCTTCACTTCTTCCATTCAAGCATTTATACTTGAAACTTTTTATGCATAATTTTATATTAATTATCAAAAGTTTTTGAGCAATCTAATTGTGTTATACTTGAATTATTCATTGGAGGAGAAGATCAAAGTTATGTATAGAAATTGCTTCAAGTGCAACAACATCAACATATTTTAAATACTTCATCAAAAATTATGTTTTGATCACAAAGTGTTAAGTGATCATTGTGTGATATAAAAGTAGTGTGTTTTTTATTTAAGTGTAAAAGAAAGTGACATGCTTTCTTGTTTATGTTAGAAAAGTGTATGAGTGACCTTGGTGTGTACAAAATCTAACATAGTGAAAATCTCTTACAAGGTGTGAGGGGACTAGACTACCCTTTAAAGGAAAGAGAAACTAGTATACATCTTGATGTTCTTTAATTTTCTGCACTTATTTTCAACACTTTACCATTCATAATAATTTCGGAAAATTAAGAATTCTTGTCATCACTCATAAAACGAGAAATTTTCAAAAAGACTGATTAATCTAATTCACCCCCTCTTAAATTACATTTCATACTTACACCTACTATTGAGAATGGCCTTTGAGAACATGTTCCTCTTCCTCTGGGGAGTCTGAACGTTGATGTCGTGCCTTTCATCTCTTTAGGAGTAGTGACAGAGAGTGTTGAAGACAACAAATCTCTTATGGAGTGTAATTGCCTAATATTTCCCCAGACTCACGTGGTGGGGTATGATACTTTTGTAGGGTGGTGAAATCCGAGGATCTAGGGACCATTATGATTGGAAAAATGGTATTAACAAGGATCCGTTCTGGATCAACTCCTTGATTATCTTGCGAAGATGCCTTGTGTAAATAATGGTGTCTGGGAGAAACATAATGTATATTTTCTTTGATATCAAAGTGCTCTTTCAACTAAAAAGTGTGAAATCTTTTGATGTACCAGATTATAAACATTGTTAAGAAGATCATTATCCCTTTGCATACTTAGATTGACTTGCGATTATTGGAGACTTTGAAGCACATGTTGTCCAAGAATCAATGGTTGTGATGGAGGTTGCTTTGAGGCTTGGCCTTGGAGTGGTTGTTGAAAAGACTAGAAAATCAGAAGGACTTAGAATGTACCTTGGCCAATTATCAAATGGACTAGATTTTGTAGTGTATGAGCGGAAGGAGAAGTCATAATGACAAGATTATCCTCACCCATAAGAGGAAACATAGTCTGCCTTGCGAGATCGAGAACATTGATTGTTGTAGTGGCCACTAAGGGTGGGAATGAGTTAGACAAACTAACATAAACCTACGACTAGGGGTGGAAAAACGGGTCCAATCCGGCAAACATGTCTGTTTTACCCACACTTTTTAGTGGGGCAGGCCAAAGTTTTAAACCCACACCCTCTAATATGCCTGTCCCACTCGGTCCCATTTTTTTGCGAGCACGTGCATTAACATGAAAATTTTCAATTTTTAAGCTTAAAAGGTGCAATGCCCACGGGCCCGCCCTGCCCAACACTCAACTTTTATGAGGTGGACAAGGTTTTAGGCCCACACCCTCCACAAAGCCCGTCCAGCCCCGCCCAATTTTTATGCGGGATTTGCGGAGCGTGCCTAAACGTGATGAGCATGTCTGTTTGTCACCCCTACCTACGATCTAGCCTACACATGCCCAGACTATACCAATTTTTTTTTAAAATAGAAAATGCCCAGACTTTTCAAAACCTATTTAATTAAAAAGACTATGCCAGAAACCATTGAAAAGTCTTTTAGACCTATCAGGTCAATCTATTTAAATAAACATGAAAAAATTTATTATTATTTTTATATTGCATTTTATAATTTAAATTAAAATACAAAAATAAAGTTTAATTATTTTGAATAAGTTATGAAAATAAGCTGAAAAAACATTATGAACAATATCATAAGTTGTTTTTATAAGTTCTAAAAAAAATAGTCTCACAAACCTATGCTACTATCTAAGTTCAAATAAGTCAATATAAATAAACATTTAGTCTCATTGTGTTTTTTAATTTGTTAGTCTATTTAAACATTAGATGAATTGCTTATTTATATATGTTCAAATGGAATGGACTTTTAAGTAAGCTAATAGGTTAATCAAACATTCGAAAAGTTCAAACTCAGACTTGAAAATAAGCTTTTTGACCGACTACAAGTCAGACTTGAATTTTGAATTTTTAGTAGACTAGATTCAGGCCCCTTAGCAGTCACAACGGCGTTGCGTTGAGTGACTGATCGAGTAACTTTCTATGTTGCCATTATTTTACGAGTTCGATCGGTGATTTGTACAAGATAGAGATCAAATATTTTCTTATAGTGAAGAGACAATAATTTTTCTTGGAATTTTGTGGTAATTAGATGTTAGATCCCTGCAAAATGAGTTTCAGATGCAGTGGAGTGTGTTTCCGATACGGTAGAGCAGAATGAACATGTAATATACAAAACTTTATATGATTTAGACCGTTAAAATTACTTCTGTTTAATCTGGCGTTTCACGTGGATCAATTTTCAATTAGTTCTAACATGTGTTTGGATCATCTCATTGACCATAGTTATAAGGAGTGGAATTGTTGGGTTGTAAGAGACTATTGTTAACCCTCAAGAAGCTAGTGTCATAAAGAATATGTCATCCGTGATGTTACTCAAGAAGACTAGCTTTTTATTTTTGAGCAAGAGTAGAAACAATGTGTTTATTGTCATGTCGCCATATATATTATAGTATTACCGAAGAACTGATAGACACCACAATTTTTGAAAAGAAGGGGATCGGTTAGAGTTACTTTTATAGAGAGTGTTGCATGGTTATCTTTCTGACTGAAGTGAACTTGGTTAGAAATAATGTTGTTTGTTTATTTATTATATACATAAATCCACACCAGATTCCAAATTATTAGTAACATAATATGAAATCCAACAATTTTCTCGGCAAAGCCTATTTGCTCTCCAAAGTCCGGTCTCTCCTTCTGTTCGAGTTGAATCTCAGGTGAATTATTAGTAACAGAAGACAGGAGAATCTTATGAGAACATATTTTCACGTTTCACTTTCTCTCTATATCGGCCGAATATCTGTTGAAGTTTAAAAAGTTGAAACTATGTCAATGATGTTCAACGGTAACACACTTGACTCTCCTCATAGAGCATAGATCTTCTCAACATCAGAGTTATATTCCTCCTCATCTGAAATATGTGCTGAGTAAGACCACGACCGCGATTTGCTTCCACTTGGTCTCTTAACTATCCCTCTCTGTGATTCCCTTTGGAATCCAAAATGTCGCCGAAACACGAAGTAGCACAAGTATGCCAGAGTCCCAACTAGAATTGGTGTTCCCAAAACAGTTACTGTAATAGCCATCCACCTCTCCTTTCCAACAACAACAAAAGCTATCGCGAGAAAAGCTCCACATGTGCACGTACAAGCCGTCCACATAAGCTTGTTAATCACCGAAACGATCTGCCTCTGAGCTCTCGTGTCCCAAGCTACCAAAGTGATTTGAACAACAACAACCGCGAGAGAAATGAAAAGAGACGTTGCGTTCAGAAGACAGAAGACACTGAATGCAACATCGTGAGATATATTCGCCTTCCCTGCCTCGGGCTGTATCATTCTATATTGACCTGGCAAAGTGAACAAAGCCATAAATGCTATTGATGCAAAAAGGACAGCAACTACTGTGACAGAATTTATGGTGTTTTGAATTGCTTCTCTATGGATTTTTCTCAATTCCTTGGCTATAGTCGAAACCCGTTTGCGAGTTTTTTCATTCTGTATGAGCTGTGACTGCACCTCGTGTTTTATATCACTCACTGCTCTTTTAAGTTCTACAGCTTCATTCACTTTGCCTATATGTCTCGCATTCTTGGCACCGCATTCCGAAAGTGCTTCCTTGATTTCTAAAGACGAGTCTCTGTACGGAAGTTTATCGGCTAAATCCAAGGCTGTTTCTTGCTGATTATTGATGGCATTCACATTCATAGATGTATAACTTAACAGAAAGCTCACTATCTGAAATAACAAGGATAACCGTGTTAGGCTTTATCTAATAAGTTGTTTATCCAACAATAACCTAGTTTATAACAAAACTGAAGCAAACATGATAAAAAACAGAAATGAAATACGGTTTGATTGACCTGCGAACGAGCTTTCCGAGTGGCCATGTGAAGAGCTGTATTACCCTTCTTATCTCGTTCGTTCAATACAATCGGGTCGGCTTGTAATAACTCCTCAACTACTGAGGTACACTGTCCTTTTACAGCCATATGCAGTGCTGTTTGGCCCTTCCTATCTTTAATGCAAACAATAGCTGAATCCCTCGCAATAAGTGCTTTTACGACGTGAAGAATTCCATACCTAGCAGCATTGTGCAATGCAGTTTTTCCGTTTTTCCTTACTATCATCATTGAACTAACATCAACATCCAAAATAGCATTCACCACATCCAAATGATCTTGAACAGCAGCAAAATAAAGTGGACTCGTGTTCGACGAGTCGCATAACTTACAAGCCTCAGGCCAAGTCCTCAAAATCTCCCTCACAATTTCTGAAAAAAAAAATCAACATTTCATAACTGAAACCCTTATTTTCAGAATCAATTTATTCAAAATCAATTATTATCATCAGAGAACCAAACACAAACACATATCAGAACTAGAAATGAATGAAAGAGAAAATAAAATATACCCAAATGGCCACGCTTAGCTGCAACATGAAAGGCATTCATATCAGATTTAGACCTGATTTTGAGTATCTCCAAATCACAAAAGCTCAACAAGAAGCTGAAAACCTCCTTAACACCACACTCTGCAGCTATATACAACAACGTCTCTCCGGCATCATTCTGCATGAATATGAACTCAGAAATCGACGATGACGATGACCCATTTGAGGATTCACCTTTATTAACATGTTTCAGTAGCTCTTTGAGTCCTTCAAGGTCCCCAGATCGAACCACATTGAAAATCTCTTGATGGGTTATGAAGCATAGTGATAGTGAGTTTGAATCCATGACATGCAATTGAACAAACACAGAGTTGAAGAGTTTTTCTTTGTTTGGGAGAATCTAAGTGGAAGAAGTGACGATCTTTGAGGACAAAAAAAGTTGGTTTTTTCAATTGTAGAAGCGTTGCATTATTTTGATATTTAATTTGTCGTTTGTTTCGTTCCACAGAAAATCCATGTGGAAATGAAGGTGATGGATTGTATTTAGTATTGGTTTGTTTCATTGTACTTGTTCTCTTACTTTTGTTTGGTCATGTCCCATTTTGGTCTTTTTTTTAATGTTTATTTTAGGAAATAGATATTATCCATTGTGGTTTTTTTTATCGTAGGAAATTCGGATTTATATAAAATAGTTTTACACAAATAAAAAAAAAGCTTTTTTTTTTGGAAATTAAATTTATTTTTCTAAGATATTCTTGTTTGTTTATTAATATTTTATTGCATATTTATCTCTCTCATTAGTATAGATAAGTATGTTATTATAAAATAAAGAATAGTTACATTGAACATTAAAAACAATAAAGATATAAATAAAAAATAATTTTTTAAAAATAAATTAAATAATTATTTCATAATTTCTGTCTCATTAACTTTTAATTTATGAAATTTTGATCGCAACACAAGTTTTGATGTTGTGGTTTTTATACCGAGATAATCCAGTTTTTCGAAAAAAATCCCAAAATACCCCAGTTTTCAGTAAAATTCCCAATCTACCCAACTTTAGGAGGAGGCGCCAATTGGATTGGCGACCCCTCTTAAAAATTGCAAGGAGACGCCAATTGGATTGGCTAGGGCAGGTGCCCTAACCAATCCAATTGGCGCCTATATGTAATTTTTAAGAGGAGGCGCCAATCCAATTGGCGACTCCCTTAGAAAAGCCTAAAATGGAAAAACCTCCAACATGAAAGTTGTAGATCTTTTCAAGACAATGAATTTGGATATAAATTTTGCATCATTTGGATTTTTTATGAGAAAGTTATGGGCAGTTGAAGTTGGACTTCTGAGTTTTTCAACTATTATCTGACCTATAATGTCTTGCATTATTGCATGTGTTTATTTTAGAGTTATGAAATTTTGTCCAACATAACATTTGAAGTAGACATCTCAAATTTTGCAACGCACTTGGTCCCACCTCAAAATAATTAAAGATGAGTGAGTTAGGTCTCTGCGTACTTGACCCAAAATTAGGGTTTCTGTCAAAATGACCTATAATGTTTTGAAATGAATGATGAGCTTCCAAGTTTCAAATGGATTTTTGATGAACATGAAAGTTGTTCATATGGCGACTATTGTTAAAACTTGAATGGAGGCGCCAATTGGATTGGCTGGGGCAGGTGCCTTAGCCAATCCAATTGGCGCCTATGTGTAGGTTTTAAGAGGAGGCGCCAACTCAATTGGCGACTCCCTCATAAAATGCCTTTTTTGTCTTATAAACAGGTGTGTTGTGTGACCTATTGTTCCACAACTCATATAATCATTTGGCTATCATGTTTGGTGTTCGTCGCCGATACGGTAAGGTGATTTATGCGAGAGACAAACCTCAATTGCTGATGCTGTTTTGGAACATCACCACGTTAGATCAACTGAAGAGGGAGCTGGTTCGATGGTTAGACGGGAAAATACCAGAAGGGGAAAAAATCAGAAGTATTGAGAGACTTGACAATATCTTTGGTTGGGTGCGAATGAAGACTGATAAGGATGCTAGGGAAATGATGTTCGGTCGAGACGACATTAATTTGATTGTTGTAATCAATTAGAATTATTTATGTTTTCAGATGTTTTGTATTGATGTTGGTTATGAAACTCGTTGTAACAAGAACTTAATGATATATAATGATTGATTGTTACAGAAATACAATGTTACAAATAGCTTAAGATCTAGATACCATGTTACAAAAAGCTTAAGATCTAGATGATGCTCCTTGATTGGGACAGTTGTTTTTGTTGTGTCCTGGTTGACGACAGATACTACATAATCTTATCATTTTATCTGTGGAATCCATCTTTGTTCTGATACGTGTGCTGTTTGGCCTTCCTTTCTTCTTTCTACGCATCTCTTCATTGTGCTAAACAATATCTCCTTCATATGGAGGCCAGTAATCCTCCATTGGTAGTACTGAAAAGCTTTGACTATATACATTCATGATGGTGTTGGCCTTGTACACATCAGATAAATGGGTGTAAGCGTCTTGACGAGTATAAGCGCATGCTGCAATGACATGGGAGCAAGGTATGCGGAAGGCCTGAAATTTTCCACAATCGCACCAACTTCTGTGTAGTTTAACCGCGTAGGCTAAATTTGGTCTCCCCTCGTTGTTGCCCATTGTTTCCTGGACGCTGAAATTTTGTCTATGACGGTCAAACACTGTTACAGCGTGTGTCGTAGCTTTGATGCTCTCCTCTTTCATGACCTTCACGCAACACTCACTGAATACTTGTCCGGACATTAACACTGCACTCCATCTTTCACCTCTGGTTGCGAACATAGAAGCCAACCTATAATAGGTTGATCTTACCAAGGCGGTTATCGGCAGATTTCGAATTCCTTTGAAAACCCCGTTCATGCATTCCACAATGTTCGTTGTCATGTGGCCCCATCGACAACCACCGTCAAATGCTCTTGTCCACTGCTCTACTGGGATGTTATTTATCCATCTCCCCGCGTCTTCATTAGACAGTCGAATTTCATCACGATAATATTGAAATGACGGTTGAGTTAAAGCATACCCAGCATTCACCACCTTCTTGCGAAGATTCTTATCTTTTATAGCACGCATGAAGTTTTGTGCAATGTGCCTGATACAGTAGACATGTGTAGAAGGAGGATCATGCCATCCGTTGTCATGGTTGTTGTAGGCACTTTCGATGGCAGCATGTCTATCAGAAATCAAACATAGATTGGCTTGTGGAGCGACATGCGTTCTGAGATGTCGAAGAAAGAAACCCCATCCACCAGCCGTTTCACCTTCAACAAGAGCAAAGGCAATGGGAAATACATTATTGTTACCGTCTTGTGCAACTGCCATGAGCAAAATACCCTTGTATTTTCCATATAACCAAGTGCCATCAATTTGCAGGAGAGGTTTGCAGAAAGCGAAACCTTCTATTACCTGTAGCACAGGTTCCGTCTGGCATCATTGCTGGCACTGTCTCCGTCTGGCATCATTGTTGGCACTGTCTCCAGAATTGCCACAATTCCTGGGACATAAGTTTTTAGTGCCCATAAAAACCGTGGTAATTCCTTGAATGAATCCTCCCAGTTGCCGAAAACCTGTTCAACAGTCTTTGTCCTCGCAATCCATGCTTTCTTGTAAGATGGAGTATAATTATATGTTGTTCGGATATGGGATATAATTATACTCACCTTCACTGATGGGTCTTTATTTACCAATGGCAGAATGTCTTGACATATCAAAGTTGTCTCAGTTTACGGTGATCTTGTTCAACGTTAGTTGCAACGCACCTGTGTGGTGGGTCTATTGAAGCGATCTCCCAAGAGTCATTTTTCTTCTTGTAAGATGCAGCCAAACGAAACTTACAAAGCATGTTACGACATTCGATAACATACCTTCTAGAATCAGTGCGTTTCACTGTAAAGTCAGCAAAGTTGTTCATGTGGAATTTTTTGATTGCTAAGACACATTCTTCTTTGGTACGAAACATGTCTCCCACCTTTAATTCACCTACTGGTCTCGGATACGGATTATAGAAGACACTGTCGGACGTTTCATCGTCGTAAAGATCCATATTTGTCATATGTTGAGGAGGATTGTAGGCATGACTAGGAGGTATTGGTGGTGGTTGAGCCTCATCTTCATCGTCGTTGTTCAGGATGTGATCAACCTGTATCTCGGTCTCCTCTTCTTCTTCATCAACAACGTCGACTTCTACTTCTGCTTCTGGGTTGAGTTCATCTGACCATTGTGCATCATCTGCAGCATCTTCACCAGCTGCATCCTGATCGGTTAGTTAAGACTGTTGAGACGGTATACATGGTTGTAGAGTAATGTACAACTCGATACAATCCATGCCTGAATGTTCATGACTAAGAAACATGTTTTCAACATCTTCATCGTCTCGTACCTTAAGGGGGAAAAACTTGCATTGACCATTCTAAAAAAATATAGGATTTTGATATGTCATCTTTGACACAATACCTGATCCTATAAAGGATTGTATTCTTTTTTTCAAATGCAAAAAGGTTGCATTTCTCTTCATCGTGACTCTAATGGTATCAGTGTTTCTAAAACAAAAACCATATAGCTCAGACTCAAAAGTTTCACCGTTGCAGTGAACGTTGACACTGTATAATGATGAAGATGACATTTTGGAGATGAAAACTATTTTACAAGTGCAGATGAATGTGAGTGAAGTGTCTTGGATGTTGATAGTAAGACACTTAAATAGATGGTATCAATGTCTCACATGCTAGCTAGTTCTGAGATGATGTGTCGGACATTGAAGCTACTCTGAGATAATGTGTCAAGCATGCAAGTCAGTTCTGAGATGATGTGTCTGTCATGCAAGACAGTGTGAGTTGATGTGTCAAGCATGCTAGCTACACTTAAGGCTTGTACATGGTCGCCAATTTGAATGGCGCCCCCATGGAGTCAGTCCTCGAAACCAAGCATTCAGAACTAGCCTTGCATGCATGTACCCTATGGTGTCGCCAATTTGAATGGCGCCCCCTCTTTAGGATTGTACATGGTCGCCAAATGAGGTGGAGACACCATGCAAACACAAATTTTTATGCTCTCATCCATTTGCCTATAAATACATCCACTCCTTCAACAATTCTTCCACACCAACATTCTCACTACTTCATCTATATTACTTCTTTTACAATTTCATCTTCAACAACATCTTCCAATTTCATCTACACCAACTCCCCAACAATATGTCTTTACTCACAATGGGCGAAGCACACAGAGGAACAGTTGCAAACATCGCAACATACGTAAGTTTTTTCTTATACTAATTTTTTATGTTTCATCTCCACCAACCCCATTTTATTTTGAAATACCAACTTAGTCAAGTGTTATATTATTTCTATTATAGGATGTATCAAGGTTTCGAACTCGAGTCCACGAATTTGTCCCAATGGACTCGATGATTCAACCTTATGTTGAATACGCCGGTTTTGGTCAGATTAGCAAGATTATGTCTTGGTCTATAGATAACAAGTTCATTCTAGCCTTATGCGAAAGATGGAGGCCAGAGACACACACATTTTGGTTTCCAACCGGTGAGTGTACCGTGACGTTAGAAGACGTCTACATGCTTTTAGGACTACGAATTGAAGGCAAAGCTGTTAATGGTAAGACCAACTATGCAAATTCAATTTGCATGGAGCTTTTAGACACTGATTTGTTAGATGATAATGCTAGAGGTCAAGGTATACTACTCTCACGCCTAAAGTCATATTATAATAGTTTATATTTAGATGAGCATTCTATCGAAGATGCTCGAATAATCAAAACTAGGTGTTACATTATGTTGTTACTAGGATCCTTTTTATTTCCCGAAGGTAGTGGTTCTAGCATGCATATTATGTACTTACCTCTACTTAGACATGTAGATAGAATAGGTAGTTACAGTTGGGGATCCGCATGTCTAGCCTATCTCTATAGTTTGTTGTGCAAAAACTCTCACAAAGACACATCTACATTTTCTGGATGTGCTGTTTTGCTACAAGCATGGGGATGGTCAAGACTACCGTCTCTAGCACCGGTCAATAACAACCCCTTCACTTTTCCATATGCAAAAAAGTAAGTTGTTTAAATTGCTATATCTTTACTTACTTCCTTACAGTTTAGTACCCATAACTAATTTATTTTAACTTTTTGGTGTAGATGGTCGGCACGCGGTATGAATTACAGCAGATGTCCGAGACACTGTATTACTCAGTATCGCAACCTGTTGGATCACCTTCGACCGACAGACGTAAGCAAAATAACTTCATTAATTCGTCATATTATGTTGACTTTTTCTACATTCATTTAAATCCTATCGTCTTTAACATTTCAGTTCATTTGGCGTCCATACCTTAATATGGATCATGAGCATCAGGTCAACCCTGAAGACGCAGCCGTATGGACAACATGCACACCAATAATACGGTTCACAACAGTGGAGATGCACAACACCGATCGTGTGAAGCTGCAGTTCGGTATGGTCCAGAATATCCCAGACCCCCCAGCTAGCCTAGGAGAATGGCATATGCGTAAAGTGAACGACCAATGGAACTTCAACCCTTGGCAAACCTTCGCAAGATCAGAGTGTCGCAAGTGGAAGCACCGTCATGACCATGTCTTAACTGACGCAGTCATGCCAAATGAGGTAAAACCAAGTCATACTTATATGGCTTGGTACAGATCGGTTGGATTTCAATTCATCGCCGATGATATGTACCTCTACGACCCACGCCAGACAAGTTACACATAAGAAGGATCAACATCTAACCCTTAACAACATTCTCAGCCCGGTTACTCACAACCACCTATCCGTCAAATTTTCCGTTCCACAAACACACAAACATACAACCAAAACATGCCATTCACCCAACCCCAATACCAAGAACATCCCCCATACCACCACCAACAAATGGACCATCAACCTTAGACCGAACATCGCTTCGCACCCACACCATCACCCTACCAAAGTCGCCTTAGCCAAAACACTAACCGCCCCTCCTCCTACCGTAGCCAAGAACCCCAAACATCACAATACCAAAACATCCCACAACCATATCTCTTCCAAACACCCCAACAACCTTTCCAACCGTTCCTAGACCCATCATTCACACCCATGTCTCCCTTCAACTGTCCCGGTCGCCCATCCATGAGTCAACCACACCCCAACTTCTCTGGCATGAGTCATGAGCTCAGCTACGCCGGTACACCATCATTGAATACTGAAGACTATGCTGAGTTGGCTGAATACCTCAACGGATCTTCTCCTGTAGGAGGTAATGACGCTCCTGGACCATCAGATGAACAAACACCAGTGCAGAATCGTCAACGTGGGTTAGGGCCAAGGGTTAGGGTAGCTAGGGGATGTGGGACCGGAGGTCGGTTAGGTGATCCCGGTCATCACCATTAGGATTCTTTGTGTAAAATCCAAATTTTATTAATATCAATTCGTATTATATCAAATTTATCTTTGTGTAAACTCCAAACATTAGGTTTCTTTGTCTAAACTCCATTTTGGCAAAATTCACATACACATGTTTTGACTGAAACTCCATTGAGATGTCTACTTAAATTGTTATGTTGGACAAAATTTCATAATTCTAAAATAAACACATATGATAATACAAAACATTATAGGCCACATAACAATTGAAATGTCAAAGAGTCCAAGTTCAGGTGCCCATACCTTTCTCATAAAAAATGCCAATGATGCAAATTTTTTGTCCAAATTCATTATCTTGAAAAGATCTACAACTTTTATGTTGAAGGTTTTGTCATTTGAGGCTTTTATCATTCAAACAGAAGGGCTTGAAGTTGGTCCCTTTTGGCAAAATTCACATACACATGTTTTGACAGAAACCCTAATTTTGGATCAAGTTCGCAAGGACCTAACTCACTCATTTTTAATTATTTTGAGGTGGGACCAACTGCATTGGAAACTTTAAGATGTCTACTTCATTTGTTATGTTGGACAAAAATTCATAACTCTAACACAAACACATACAATAATACAAAACATTATAGGTCAGATAACAGTTAAAATGTCAAAGAGTCCAAGTTCAGGTGCTCATACCTTTCTCAAAAAAATTGCAAATGATGCAAAACTTTAGTCCAAATTTATTATCTTGAAAAGATCTACAACTTTTATGTTGAAGGTTTTCTCATTTGAGGCTTTTATCATTCAAACAGAAGGGCTTGAAGTTGGTCCCTTTTGACAAAATTCACATACACATGTTTTGACAGAAACCCTAATTTTGGGTCAAGTTCGCAAGGACCTAACTCGCTCAATTTTAATTATTTTGAGGTGGGACCAAGTGCATTGGAAAATTTAAGATGTCTACTTCAGTTGTTATGTTGGACAAAAATTCATAACTCTAACACAAACACATGCAATAATACAAAACATTATAGGTCAGATAACAGTTCAAAAACTCAGAAGTCCAACTTCAACTGCCCATAACTTTCTCATAAAAAATCCAACTGATGCAAAATTTATATCCAAATTCATTTTCTTGAAAAGATCTACAACTTTCATGTTGGAGGTTTTTTCATTTGAGGCTTTTCTAAGGGAGTCGCCAATTGGATTGGCTAGGGCACCTGCCCTAGCCAATCCAATTGGCGCCTCCTTGCAATTTTTAAGAGGAGTCGCCAATTCAATTGGCGCCTCCTCCTAAAAGTGGGGTAGATTGGGAATTTTGCTGAAAACTGGGGTATTTTGGGAATTTTTTCGAAAAACTGGGTTATCTCGGTAAAAAAACCTGATGTTGTATCTATTTTTTTATTGAAAATCTTAATGTTATTAAATTTGTTTTTAAATGTTTTTTTTAAATAAATGTTTAAATGTTTTTTATCTTAAAGTCAACATAAGTTTTAAATGTTTTTTAAAAAAATTAATAATAAAAATAATTTATTGATGGTTGAATTGTTTATATATATATATATATTATATATATATATATATATATATATATATATATATATATATATATATATATATATATATATATTATATATATATATATATATTATATATATATATATATATAATATATATCTATATATATATATATATATATATATATATATATATATTATTTAAAAATATTTTATAATATAAAATAATTTTACACGGTCAATCAATCATCATATATTATATTAAGTATTAAAGATTTTAAAATTATTTATGTGACAAAATTGAATGATAAATCAGTATTAAAAAAGGATGTAAAACTATTTACATTGTTGTTGTCGATCAACTACCTCATATGTTTTCATCCTAATATATATTTCAAGTTTAAAAACTAATATAGTTTAAAATATTTTAATTAAAAAATTATCAAAATTTGAAAAGTTCTATATAAAAGAACAATAACTCTTTTATATAGGCCTAGAATTAAATTTGAATGTTATATTATATGATGTCACTTGTTTCTTATTTTGAATTCCCTAAAATACTTTAATATATTTTGCAATTTTATTCATAGTTAAACTAAATTTAAAGTTCTAATTAGTTAAAAAAAAATAACTATTTCACAGTGGGATCGAGTTAATTTTTAGACACAAGGTTCGTGAGTCATAATATCACACTTTTACAGTCTAGATCATTAAAACAAATTTTGAGAAGGGAGAGATCATGTTCGCGCATAATCAAATTTCTTGGAATGTTCTCCTAGGAGTTGAAAGAAAATCTAATCGACATGGACTCCTTCAATGATGGACACCGGTATGGAGACCTTCTATGACATCCTAATATATATTCCAAGTTTAAAAAGTAATATAGTTTAAAATATTTTAATTAAAAAATTATCAAAATTTGAAAAGTTCTATATAAAAGGACAATAACTCTTTTATATAGGCCTAGAATTAAATTTGAATGTTATATTATGTGATGTCAATTGTTTCTTATTTTGAATTCCTTAAAATACTTTAATATATTTTGCAATTTTATTCATAGTTAAACTAAATTTAAAGTTCTAATTAGTTAAAAAAGATAACTATTTCACAGTGGGATCAAGTTAATTTTTAGACACAAGGTTCGTGAGTCATAATATCACACTTTTACAGTCCAGATCGTTAAAACAAGTTTTGAGAAGGGAGAGATCATGTTCGCGCATAATCAAATTTCTTGGAATGCTCTCCTAGGGGTTGAAAGAAAATCTAATCGACATGGACTCCTTCAATGATGGACACCGGTATGGAGACCTTCTATGACCGACTCTTCTTTCTCGAATGACTCCTTTGTCTCCATCCTAATCTCAAGTACAAAAGAAATTCTTCACACAAGCTAATGAGTGTGACATGTCGGTTTTTAATTTTGCCAAGTATTGCCTCAAAGGTAACCGTCTCTCGACCAATATACCTGAAGAAACTTATAAAGTAGAAGTCGAGCGGTGCATAAATAATTTACATGGGAGATTGATCACTAGTAAAAGTAATATGGCATTGAAGGCATTAGAATTATGTGACGAACTCCTGAAATTATGGAGTCCAATCACTAATTGGGATTTAACTCTTTTGGGATATGAATATTTTAAATTTTTATCAAAATCAATGGAGGAACTCAACAATATTTTGATGTAAGAACATGAAATGTTAAACCCTCGCTCTAGTGTTTATCTGCGTGGACACCAAATTTTAGACTTGAAATTTGAAGATTACACATGTTCAAGTGTGACTAAGGATGCATAGTCCTCCCTTAGAGTATTGGGAACCAACTAATTTGTAATATCCCATGTTCCCTTAAATGCTCAATTAGTTGTCAGTTGAGATCAATTGAGTTCCTGTGTACTCTATCTTTTGTCAGTTGGAACAATTAGAACTCTTATGTGCTCTAAGTGTTATCAATTGGGACCAATAAAGTAACCAGTGAACTCTGAAGTGTTATCAATGGAGAAAATCTAATCGACATGGACTCCTTCAATGATGGACACCGGTATGGAGACCTTCTATGACCGACTCTTCTTTCTCGAATGACTCCTTTGTCTCCATCCTAATCTCAAGTACAAAAGAAATTCTTCGCACAAGCTAATGAGTGTGACATATCGGTTTTTAATTTTGCCAAGTATTGCCTCAAAGGTAACCGTCTCTCGATCAATATACCTGAAGAGACTTATAAAGTAGAAGTCGAGCGATGCATAAATAATTTACATGGGAGATTGATCGCTAGTAAAAGTAACATGGCATTGGAGGCATTAGAATTATGTGACGAACTCCTGAAATTATGGAGTCCAATCACTAATTGGGATTTAACTCTTTTTGGATATGACTATTTTGAATTTTTATCAAAATCAATGGAGGAACTCAACAATATTTTGATGTAAGAACATGAAATGTTAAACCCTCGCTCTAGTGTTTCTCTGCGTGGACGCCAAATTTTAGACTTGAAAATTTGAAGATTACACATGTTCAAGTGTGACTAAGGATGCATAGTCCTCCCTTAGAGTATTGGGAACCAACTAATTTGTAATATCCCATGTTCCCTTAAATGCTCAATTAGTTGTCAGTTGAGATCAATTGAGTTCCTGTGTACTCTATCTTTTGTCAGTTGGAACAATTAGAACTCTTATTGTGTGATAGAAGGAAAAGAAGTGGATAAGAAGAGAGGTAGTAGGTAAGATAGAAAGAGGGAGTTATCAGGAAGTGGGAGAAGAGAAAAGGAAATAAAGAAGAGGAGAAGAAGAAGACTCATGGAATAAGAAAAGAGGAAAGTTCATAAACTCATCATCACCACCACCATCATCATCATCACATTTATCTCACCATCTTCATCTCCAAGGTGAGTTCTTAGATAGATTTATCATTTGGGGGAAAATTCGAACCCAGGACCTCCTTGGAATGGTACAAGCCTTACCACTAGGCCAATGATTTTGTTGTTGAATATTTATGCAATGAATAAATGTTAATCTAAATCTTGATTAAGATAGATTAATGAATTAATTGAGTGTTATAACTCCGTTTTGGACACGGACGAATGCGTTAAAAAGATACGTAAAAGACTATCATTATTATACCATGTTATAGTATATTATGTGTCTTACAAATTCTATGAATTATATTATGATGAATGTTAAACATTGTTGATATGTTTGATTTTGAAATAACATGATTAGAAACCTTACAAAGATGAGTGAGGAAATCTAGGAGAATAACTTGATTAATAACTTAGAAAGATAATCTAGGTTATGGAAATGAGTATACGGTGATGCTTGGGCGTAACGGTACCTAGGTGTGTATCGTGGATAAGTATTCACGTGGTAAAGAATCAATATGCTTTGCATGGAACATGTGTGATATATATATGAGAATACGGTATTCATTCGTACGACGCTTATGTGGAGGTCGTGGACGAATTGTTGCCATGATTGAGAATGAGACGCATTGTATGGAACATGCCATGTTATTATTTGTGTATTGTGGTGAATGAAGTCACCTGTGATTGATGGATTTTGTTATGGTTCATGGAACCGATGATTGTGGAATCGATCATGTATTCAGAATGTGTGTTTTATGTGATGGTACACATCTCTATTTGGTATGCTTAGGTGAGTAAGCATTAGGATGTGGGACCAATGGTTCGAGCCTCAATTGGGTTTGAGCCCCAACCATGGTGGACATGGGGGAAAGGTGGGCACCTAAGTGGGATGTGGCCCCATACGGTGAAAGAGACTCAAAGTGGGTTTGAGTCCCATACGAGTGATGGTTCTTAAAAGTGGGTTCGAGTCCCATAGGGGAACCTGATATCCACTGCGAAAGTCGAATCATACGAGCATGCATGAACCGGGCCTGGCTTAGACGTAAGCCCGTTCGGGAATTGATGTGTCGTGATCTGGATAATGATCGTGGTTGAGTTATGAGAACTCAGATGCATGTTGCCATACAATTGCGAGATAGTTTCCCCATCGCTCAAGTCTTCGTTCCCTTGTTGACTTGAGTTGGATATGAGTTGAATATTGATTAGGAAACCCTGTAGAGCCGAGTGAACCCATAAGATAGGAGAACTCACTAAGATTATTATCTCATCCCATTATTGTTGTTATTTTTCAGGTAATCCTTGCAGGTTGAATCTAAGAGAAGCTGTCTATGGATGTTTCAAGGGACGCAGTTATTCGGATCTTCCGCTGTGGAGTTGTGTGCAACGAAGATATTGCACATAGTTCTTAGATTTTTATTGTTTAGGCACTATTGTATAACATGTTCCATTGATGTTTTTAGTTTGGACATGTGTATATATTGATTCCATTAGGCACTTATGTTGGATCAGTACCTATTATTAACACTTGTATGATATTATTCTAGATATATATTATACGGGTTGTTACAGTTGGTATCAGAGCAGGTCGATTCTTGACCTAGCCTTGAAACATCATAAGTAAATCTATTCCTTCCTAATATGTGTGTTTAGCCAACATGATTCTTAATATCACTGTATGTAGCATTGGACTGATCAACCTAATGTTATGTGCATGGTAGGTAGGATCATGGTTGAGCGACCACGAGGACTCTGAAGTGTGGGTTGAACTTGTGATTTGAGGATAGGCTCAAGCCAAGAGTTAGAAAGTAAGGAGAACTAGATAACCCAGTTGAAGTTTCAGAGGAGTTGTGATTTGGGTATTATGGAATTGAAGAGTAGTGTATCGTTCAAGCGATTCTGCAGTGTTAACGGAGTTGAGAAGTTGAGGATCTCTATTGGATAAATTGTCAGAGATTTGAGAAAGGTGTGAATTGCTAGTGGAATAAGATATACTCACTAATATGTGTCGCATCCGCGAAAAAACAACCGGCGAGCTAAAAATAAAAACACACAGAGCCGCCACTGCGCGTTATTTATCCAAAAATAGGGAAAGGAAACGCTCAGAGAAACCTGGAAAGAACATGGTCTCGCGACCAAAGAGAAAGGGTAAGGGAGTCGGTTACGCAAGGGGAAGGTATTAGCACCCCTCACGTCCGTCGTACTCGACGGGATCCACGTCCTAGAATAAAGAATAGGTTGCTAAAACATCACACACACACACGGGGAACGCAGGTGGGTTTAGGAGAAGGGAGCTCGATAAGGTATCGCACCTTATGCCTACATATCTTGTCTGGAACAAGAATCAGAGCCACTGTAGTTCGGCTTACGCACGCCATACAACACAAAACACGCGAACAAACAAGGGTGGCAAACATGGAGCCCGACAACCACTGGATGGAATTACGTCGGCATCCGAACCAAAACACACTCAAAACGGCAAACGTGGAGCCCGACTGCCAATCACTGGGCTTACGTCGGCATCCGAACCAAAACACACAGTCAGATAACAAGTAAACACACGCAAAAAGGAAAAAGGTTGCCCGGAGAGGTCTCGCACGACCCCCTGCCTACATACCTCGTCTGGAACGAGAATCAGAGCCACTGTAGTTCGGCTTACGCACGCCAAACAACACAAAACATACAAACAAGCAAGGGTGGCAAACATGGAGCCCGACAACCACTGGATGGAATTACGTCGGCATCCGAACCAAAACACACTCAAAAGGGCAAACGTGGAGCCCGACAGCCAATCACTGGGCTTACGTCGGCATCCGAACCAAACACACAATCAGATAACAAACAAACACACACAAAAGAAAAAAAGTTTGCCCGGAGAGGTCTCGCACGACCCCCTGCCTACATACCTCGTCTGGAACGAGGATCAGGGCGATGTAGTTCCCCTGAAAGGGACTGAATTGCTAGCCAGAAACCAGGGAAAGACACACTACTAGGGAGCTAGACTCGAGCCTAGTGTTGTCATGCATCGTTTACCCTAAGTTCGGTTTTCTATCCTACTGGCATAAGCAAACTACTCCTATCCAGGAAAGAAGCAAGCACACAAGCATAAAGAATAATTCAAGCATACATCAAATGAGAACAAGCATCTCAAACAGATATCCATATAGCACGCACTATAACCAAACAAGTGGCTCACACAATAGGTTTGACTGCCTCAGCAAGTCGTCTGTACGGGCTGTGTTTGCTCTTAACCTTGCCATTACGAGGCTAAGGTGAAGCAGATGAAAGGACGAAGTGAGGATCAGACCTCACAGCTCTTATCCCTAACCAGGGAGAGCTTCTGACAAATGAGCATGGGTCCAGAATGGGGGAACCCTTCTATACTCAGAGACTCTGACACAATGTGCACTGCACGGATCTTGGGCTTGTAATCTCAATGCTACAACCATGTAATGGGAGCAAGGAGAAGACTCACAGAATAGTGGGGGGTAGACTGCATACCCCTACCTTCCACCAATTGCCTTATTTAAAGGACTTTCACCTGCTTGGCACGAAAAATAAACAACCACAATCATTGCCTCTTAAGGAGGACTTCAGACATTTGCCCGGCCCGGTAACAGCCGGGTCTCCAGACTACATGAAGTTAGGAGGTTATACCTCAACGCAAGTTGCTTAAGCAAAGCAAAGCAAAAGTTCACAAGGAACTGAGCAACTAAAAGTACCTGGAAACAGTCAAACACAGTTAGTATTCAGACAGACAAACATAAACAACAAACAGTCAATCAGTCAGACTATACAAACTAATGCACAACAAAGGCAAGCTATGAGCTCAAGCCCAAGCTTCCCAACCTACAAAACAAAGTTATGTTAGTGTACAAACATCAAACAACATCATTTGAATTAACTTGATTCATTCTTTATGAGCATTGTGCTATTGATCCTGAAAAATCAAGCAAACATTAGCAACAAGACCACTAGGCCAAGCCTAGGGTCCAAAGGCAAGAAAAATTCCTAAACAGCAAGGTATTCATCAACCCAACTCAAATTAATGTCAAACAAGAGCCAACACACTTAGTCCCATGTCCATATCATTCATTATATTTATTTTAAGCACAAAACAAGACAAACTAGTTCAAATGAAGCACCAAACATGCAAACAGAACTATTGCATTCAAATCCATACCAAAACAAATCCAAAAATTCTCAAATAATTTACACCTAAACAGGGGATATTCAAGGTCTAGCATGTCAAATTTTAGCCTAATTGGACCAAGGGAACTATGTCAATGAAAATCAACAAAAACAGACACAATTATATGCTCCAAATCACAACATCACCACATGCTTCCACTTCAAAAATTCATAACTCAATGAGAACAAAAAAGAAATGGATGAGACCAAAACAGGGATTTCCTATCATGTGTCTATTACAAGCATATCAAATTTCATGACAATCCAATACCATATGAGTATTTCACACCAAATATTCCAACATATGTCACATGAACTTGCAAATTCAACTACCAGAAATGAAAAATAGCAATCAATTTGAAAATGCCACATAAAATTCCACAAAAATTCACATAGCATCTTAACATGTTAATCAAACATCATGCAAAATTTCATGTCATTCCAACAAGTATAGGTCACTCAAAAAAATCCAGCAAGTTGACATAATGAGGTGTGACACACATTGTCACACCTAAGTTCAAAAATTCACATCTCAATGGCCAGGTATCAAAAATTCATGAAATTTACATGTAAATAAACATTGATCAGTCCCCAATCATCACAAAAATTTTCAAGAATTTATTTCACACTATGAGCATTTCACATTGGATTTGGTAGAATGTATCAAAAATGAGTACATGTGAAACAAGCCTAGGTCAAACAAAATTCCTACCATGCACAACCTTCAAAAATGAGTCAAATAAATCCTACAGTCAACAACAAAGTCAACACAAAAATTTCCACATTTTTCTGATTTTTTTATGAATTTTTATGAATTTTTTAAAGTCTTTATGAATTTTTTAGAATTTTTATGAATTAATTGAAATTTAGTAATGGCAGACTTGTAATTATGTGAGGCGGGAGCGGGAAACGCCTGATTCAAATTTTCAAACGGATTTGAAGATCTAACACACTAATCTTCATCGTTTTGCCCAGGAAAATTCCAGAAATCCTATGAACACATGATCCATGAATCCTAACCAAAACGAACAAATGGATAGCCGTTGGACTCGTCTAAGCACGAGGATCTCGAATATCAACTTAATTTCATCTAAAAGTTCCTAAATCTTGCAAATCGATGAAATTAGGGTTTCACATCGCATCCTTAAATCCAGATTTCCTGAGCTATAGTCATCTATTTCCTAAACTAAACACATCACTGAACTCCACATGAGATGAACTTTAAAACGCATATAACCATCAAGCATTTTATGAAATTCGAAATTCACTCACCTGGAAATTGCAGCGCTGGAATTGGATGGATTCGTGTGTTTTGGCTTCAAACAGATGTAGCATAATCCTCAGGAAGGTGAATGATGCGTTCAGATTTGCTTGATTCCACTCCTAGTGCTCATAATCACGATTTGCCATTGATGATGAATCCTTGTACAGTCACGATTCCACACTCCTTGCCTTCCAATCTTCACAAACAGTTGGAGATGATGATGAGAGGAGTTCAAATCAAAAAGAAACTCGAAGATTGATCAACAATTGATGAAGTTTGATGAAGTTGAAGGTTTTGTGTTCTTGAGGAAGTTGAGAGAATTGGAGAGTTTTCAGATCTGGTTTTTGGTGAAATGATTTTCTGTTAGGATTATTGTGTGATTAGAAATATATATGTGTGCTTAAACCATGATTAACCATGCTAATTAACCAAATTGCATTTGTTAGTGAAAATGGTTAATTTCAAGTAAGGGCAAAATTGGAATTTCACATGCCAGCTCATTGCCACCTCTTTGACAGCTCACACAACTTTCAAATGCCATGTGTGAGCTGTTGCCACTTGTTTCACCTTCATTGGATATGCCATTCTCATTTTCACTATGTAATTGCACTTTGTCCAATTTTTGCACTTTCATTCTACAAGTCAAATTCCAAACCACAAGCCTTAGCCATGAAATGATGATTCCAACAGGTTTCAAATGCCATTTATGAGGTGTAGCAAAAATCCCCACTCAAAAATTCCAATTATTTCACAAGTTGGACAATTTTGCCCTTGGTCCATTTTAACTGTCCAGTTGAAATTTGACTTTTTGCACTGGCCACTTTTGAGAAAATCCAATTATGCACCATGAAAGTACATGTCAAATGGAGTTTGTGCATATAAAGAACTTGCAATTTGGACAAACCATGTGGAAATTATGGCCTCCTGATTATGGGTCATTTCTGAAATTCACTGAGCCATAATTTTCCAACCATACATGGGATTTTCAAGTTCTTGGACTTTTTGGAAAGGTGAGAACAAGATCTACAACTTTCATGTTGAACAAATTTTCATTTGAAGCATCCTTGGACACGTGGTCTTGAGGTCAAAAACTTTCCATTTTTGGAAACTTCAATTACAATTCACTTTCTATTTTTGGCAGTTTTTGTCCTGACTTGATTTTCTTCATTCTTAAGCTTTGCAATGTCATTTAACACTTGTTCCAACATAAATGAAGTGTGTCCAACTCATTTCCACCTCCAAATCCATCAGATCATGTACAGTTGACCACAGTTGACTTTTCAACTGACAGATGAATCAGGCAATGCATAGATCAATCTGAGCCCCAATCTCCAACTGAAATGGCTCAAGGGTGAAACCCTAGCCTCAATAAGCACAAAATAATCACATAATGAACCCCATATCCATCATAAACCTCATCTCCTGATTATGCCCTGATTGGCCCAATACAACTGATTAGGGTTGACCAGTGGTCAAAACCCTAATCTCAAGGAATCTGCTTCAACACCTGATTCTTCTGATGATAACCAACCATGATGATGATGATGTATCATTGCAATCAAGATGAATACCAACATCCATTGAGAATCATGAAACCCTAATTCACAGCCCAATCCTCAGATGGCCCATGATCAGTCAATAAACCCTTAGGCTTGCCTTTGACTTCTTCATCCTCTGATCAAAACTTGGGAGGATAGCTTGCACAATGTAACCACATGATATGCAATATGCAATGCCTAATGACCTAAAAATGCATGCACAATGTTAAGCTTAGTCCCAAGAGAGGAGGGCAAATTTTGAGGTGTTACAGCTGCCCCTATTCAATCCACTGTGAACCTGTCGATACGAATAGCCTCGGCTTTCGGATGATCAGGATGAAGAGTGATTGAATACCAAGAACAGACGAACAATTTGCACTCTGATGGGATGATAATTAACAACGCCTGTCAGCATCGGCGAAGAAACAAACTCAAAACGTCGACCTGGATACCAAAATAAATGGTAACTCAGGGATAACTATGGCCTGAACACCACACATCCACTCGGGATTATCACTCTCTCTTTTTAAGCTTTTCTTGAACCCCAAAACTTTTCTTATCTTTTTTCATTTTCTTGAACCCCGAAAATTTTCTTTGCGCAAACGATCCTCAGATCTCTGCATTTGAACCCCATTCTCCTGTTTGCCAAAATAATGAACCCCAATCTCCAGTTTGAACCCCAGTCGCCTGACGATAACTCGCGATCGCCAATATGAACCCCGTTCTCCAGAAAATGCCGCAACATCTCCTTTTCTCCATTTGAACCCCAGAACATGCCTCAGCATTTCTTTTCTCCATTTGAACCCCGATCTCCAATCTCTTGTGATAATTCCGCTGGCAACGCCGGAAATAACACCAACACCACTCTGAGGGCGACATGTCAAAGGGTAC
Organism: Lathyrus oleraceus; assembly: GCF_024323335.1. Taxonomy (NCBI): domain Eukaryota; kingdom Viridiplantae; phylum Streptophyta; class Magnoliopsida; order Fabales; family Fabaceae; genus Lathyrus; species Lathyrus oleraceus. Next base: position 50,545,498 of record NC_066584.1, on the reverse strand, counting down.
ATCTTCAACCAGACACTGACTGATGACCGGGAAGAAACTCGATGTTTACTGGACATCGAACGATGATGTTTTACAGGACACCAAAGAAAACTCGACCAAACATCAAACAATGATTGGGAGAAAACTCGATGTTTACAGGCATCGGACAATGATGTTTAGCAGACATCGAACAATGATGTTGACAGGACATCGAACAATGATGTTGACAGGACATCGAACCATGATGTTGACAGGACATCAAACAATGATGTTGACAGGACATCAAACAATGATGTTTACAGGCATCAAACAATGATGTTGACATGACATCGAATCAATGATGTTGACAGGACATCAAACAATGATGTTTACAGGCATCACACAATGATGTTTACAGGCATCAAACAATGATGTTGACAGGCATCACATAAGGATGTTGACAAGACATCTAACAATGATCGACCAGACATTAAACAATGACTGGGAAATAACTTGACGTTGACTGGACATCGAATGATGATGTTGACTGACACCAAAGAAAGCTCTACCAGGCACTTATTGATGACTGGGAAATACTGCTGCTTCCAAATCCCGCTGCTGAACTCCTCGGAGTATCGTCTTCACTGTCCAGCAAAACCAAATCCCAAGCGGTAACCACGGCTTGAATCACGCTGATCGCGTAACGTCCTCTGATTTTATTTCCATCTCTGCCCGACGGGAACATTTCCTCCAATATCGCACTACTGGGGAACATTGCTGATCTGACGTCGTGATGCTAAACTCCACAGAGTAACATCTTTGCTTTCTGGCACAACCACTTCTCAAACGGTAACCACGGCTTGAGACTAGCTCTATGCTTGCAACAATGATGCATGATTGATATTTTCTGCGTAATGCTCCATAATTACGGAAATGCTACGCGATTTATTATTTTTTCTATGCAATATGCTATGCTTATTTACATGATGAATGCATAAAAAGCATCCCCCTCAAGGGATTCTGCTGAGGAGCACGAGACACTCTGCCGAGGAACTCGTCAATACTCCGATTCCGCCCTGCTGGGGAATAATGCTGCTGCTGGGACAAGGTAACCCTTATTGGGGAAGAACCTCCTTTGCACCCAATCCACTCGGGAAACTGCTGGGGATAAGCACCACCAACACTCTGTGGGGATACAACAGTCTTTGACTTGCTGGAGATATACATCCACCTCTGCTTCGGGAAACCCTCACAGATACCTGACGACATCACTGGGGAAATGCTCACAAAGAGCTCCGCTGGGGAAACAGCAACCTCCAGGCCCGGCAACTGGGGAAGCATTGATCTGACACCTGCTGGGGGATAACCATCCTGGCCCTGCTAGGGAAACGAATGCTACTCCGCTGGGGACGACCCATGCAATCCACATGTAGAATCAACTCAGCTGGGGATGCAAAAATCTGTCTGCTATGGAAACTCGTCCAATCCACTGGTAGGATGATCACTGTTGGAGATATATTTCATTGAAACCCGCTCCACTCGGGGAACTGCTGGAGATATATTTCTTTGAACCCGCTCCACTCGGGGAACTGCTGGAGATATATTTCTTTGAACCCGCTCCACTCGGGGAACTGCTGGAGATATATTTCTTTGAACCCGCTCCACTCGGGGAGTAGCAACCTTCTGACCTGGCCACTGAGGAAATACCGTTTTACACCTGCCGGGGATAACCACCTTGACCCGGCTGGGAAAGTCACAGATCTGGAATCCGCTGGGGAGTTGGTCCTCTAACTCTGCTTGGGGACCTCGCCGGGAAATGAGAAAAGCTGGTACAAAACACCCGTCGACTCGTCGAACCATGGTATCCACCTCCCAATCTCATATCAGCTTTCCACTTGAGAATTTCCAGACTCGTCTGGACCTTTTCTGCTCCATCATCTTGTACTCCAAATCACCCCGCGCTCGACGAGAAACGTACTCCTGGGATTTATACATACTTTTCAATTTTCCGACTTTGAAGAGTCTTCTTGATTAATTCCAAAGGTCGTCGGACGTCCCAACGTCTCTTCACCGTTCTCCCGTCTCTGGTCAGACTCTGCGGGGAATTTCACAGACTTTCCAATCTTCCGACTTTGAAGAGTCTTCTTGATTACCATTAAGGATCGTCGTACGCCTCAACGTCTCTTCGCCATTTTTCATTCATTCGTTCCTGAGCGAACTCTCTAGGGAATTGTTTTTGTCGACAAGCTTCCACATCACAACCTGCAAGTGAGTGACGAATACCTAACAGTTCCTGCAAAACAGATCGTCAGATAAAACCGTGCCCCAGGCGCGTCAAGATTTCAACACTTGGGTCACTCAACCTTCCGAATAAGATTTCAAGCTTTCAATCTTATGAACATGCATTGGAAGGGACCTGTATGTCTTAAAAATGCAAAATTCTTTATCAAAAATAATCTGGATGTTTTTGCAATCAAAGCGGTAACAAAAACAAAATTATTTGACTGAACATGCATTTATTGACTGAAAAAGTGTGGCTCAAATTGAGCAATACAAAGGAAGCAATTCCTGAAAAGAGGTAATTGCGCACAAAAGGAAAAATCTATCCTAATGGCAATGTGAAACTCGTGATCTCATCGAGTTCCAACTCGGTTACACCCCATATGTCCTCAGACTCTCCATGTTTTCTGCCTTCTGAACAAGACGATTCTGATTGATCCCTACCGGGTATTATCCATGATGCTTTAACCAAAGCGCAAACGATCATGCTAGACGCAGTTGTTCGTTTCAATCCCTCTTTTGCCTGGACCGCCCTTTCGGGTTTTCAGTCCACCGGGATACCCTTTTTTGCCCAAGTCGCCCTTCTCAGGTTTCCGACTTACTGGGTGTACAGTTTTTTTCATCTTATCCCTAATTTTTGCCCGAACCTTTCTGTTTTTGGTTCGCCGGGATGCCCTTTTTTGCCTGGACTATTTTGTTCTTTTCGTCCAGCGGGTCTCTTATACGAAGTATTTTTTAACTGCGTCCGCATTCACAGGGGATGGAAAATCCTCTTCATCCATGGTCGTTAACAACAAGGCTCCACCAGAGAAAACCTTCTTGACCACGAACGGACCTTCATAATTGGGTGTCCATTTGCCCCTTCGATCATTTTGAGGAGGAAGGATCCTTTTCAGCACCATATCTCCTACGTGATATACCCGAGGTCGCACCATTTTATCAAAAGCACGTTTCATCCTTTGCTGGTATAACTGCCCATGACAGATGGCTGCTAGCCTCTTTTCCTCAATCAGGCTCAACTCTTCATACCGGGTCCTTACCCATTCAGCCTCTTGCAACTTCACGTCCATCAGGACTCTCAAAGAGGGAATCTGAACCTCAACAGGTAATACCGCCTCCAATCCATATACCAATGAGAAAGGAGTTGCCCCAGTAGATGTACGCACCGACGTTCGATACCCAGGATACCAGTTTCCTACCCAATCACACCGTCGGTGCATTCAAACGTTATCCGGGCAACAAAAGCTCATTTACCTTAACCTCCCCATCAGACATCAGAATCCGTTCGGATTCAGGGGCAGGCCCCTCCTCCGGGATCGGTTACTCTCAATCTTTCGATTGGAGCACCTCGAGATGTCCTCATCAGGGAACTCAAACTTCATCGGTTGATAATCCTCAACGGGTTGCTGGGCGGTGTAATCAGACAATACATCCCTTGATCGCTTTCTGAGAGTACTACAAATCAGTCAATATTCTTTCGCACTCTTGCAACCCGTCCGGTCAATGCTGGCTCCTCAAACCCATACTTGATCGGATCCATCTCGGAAATCAACAAAGTGGTATGAATCAGCATATACTGTCTCAGTCGGCGAGCAGCCTATGCCAAAGTACATCAAGTTTTCTCGAACAGTGAATGTATTGTTTCACAGTCGGTAAACTTTTTGCTAAGGTAAATTGCATGCTCTTTTCGACAAGACGCGTCATGCTGACCCAATACACCTCGTAGACCCCTCGAAGGCCGTTAAGTACATATTAACAATTTCTCCCTCCACATAAGGCATCGGAATCAGAGGCTCCCGCAACTCATTCTTTTATTTTTTCCAATGCCCCTTGGCAATCATTATTTCACCTGACCGTTCGATTTCTTTTTCACTGGTTTGAATATAGGTTCACACGTGGCTGTTAGATGGGATGTGAACCATGACAGGTAGTTCAATCTATCTATGAAACCACGAACCTCTTTTTTTTCTTTCTCGGTTCAGGCATTTTTCTTTTTTTTTTTTTTTTTTTTTTTTTTAGCAGGATCAACCTCGATTCCTCTCTTATTTACAATAAACCCCCAGCAGCTTACCGGATCACACTCTGATAGTGCACTCACTCGAATTCAACCTCAGTTTGAATTGTCTTAACCAGATGCCCCTCTCCTGTTTGGGACTTTGCTATCATGTCATAGCATAGCATTCGATTTCATGACGAATCATATCATGAAACAAAGTTACCATGGCTCTCTGATATAAGCACTGGCGTTCTGCTTCTCCAGAGGACTGTTTTCTCTCCTTGGTAGCTTGTACCCAACGACATCAGTATCCGACCCTGGCATATCCTGACATGACCAGGTGAGGGTACCCACATACTCTTTCAACAAGGCTACCATTCTACTCTCAACTTGCCTCCTGAAGCGGCTCCAATTTTTTCTTTCCTGACCTCGGCGGTGCTTGGAATAACAACCTCAACCCGCTTCACGTGCGGCTGAATCACCTTCTCCTCTTGTTTCGACAACCTGGCTAATCTCCCAGCAGATCACAATCTTCTTCGCCTTCTTCTTCGGCATGATTGCTCGGTTTGTCGAAGTCATATGAGGTGTAACCGAATCGTTATCAACGAGATCCGGAGAATATTTTTGAATTCGGAACGAGACAAATCAAAAAAGGAGAAAAAATGAAAATAAACATTGCCATTTTTATTTGTTTTTAAACTGCAAAAATAAATGAAAAACAGGGAACACCGCTTTTTGACTGAAAAACCATCCATTTATTAATGATGCAGAAAATGCAAATTTAAACATGAGGTGGCCCTTACAATGGACCATTACGTGTCGGGCAACACATATGGCTTTCATGCATATAAACTGAAAACAAGAAACATTACTCTTCAGGCTGAGTGGCAGTGCTGATCTGTTAGGCCTTCCAGTTCCCTGGTACGCACGCTTTTATCCACGACTCCAGCTCAAAGTCACTGTCAGTCTCTTCCCCCATCGCACAGACGCGATCTGAATTTTCAGCAATTGCGCTCACCATCGCTTGACCATGCGCCGGCATGGGATTGGCATTAACGTTGGGAGATGGAGCAAAGTTGATTGCTTTTGAATCCACCAGGTCCTGGACAACATTCTTGAATGCTCTACAACTCTCAATGTTATGCCCCGGTGTTCCAGAATGAAATTCGCACTGGGCGTTTTCATCATAGTTAGGAGGCCTCTGATCTGATCTCATCGGAACCATCGCCCTTGGCTGAACCAACCCAAGATCCCTCAGCTTTTTGAACAGAACCGCATATGTCACGGGTGGCTTGTCAAAATAGCGATCAATCCCTTTTCCCCTCATCTGGTACCCAGCTCTCTGTTGAGGTGGCTGACGTTGCTGTCGGACTGACTGATTACCAGCAGGGATGGTTACAGCAGCAGTGTGCTGGTAGTAACGATCCCTACTGTATCCTCTCTGGGCATACACAACACTCGATTCACCCTCATTCTTGCGCTGACTGTTCCCGAATGGCTTCTTCGATGTTGATGACGAAGCACTACCTTGAATCTTCCCCATTTTCAGCCAACTTTCAATTCTCTCCCCTGCCACCACAATGTCAGCAAAGTTGGTTACGGGACAACCCACCATTCTTTCAGCAAAAACCCCTTGCAGGGTACCCATGAAGAGATCAGACATCTCTCTGTCAACCAATGGAGGTTGCACTCTGGCAGCCAACTCCCTCCACCTCTGAGCATATTCTTTAAACCCCTCGTTATTTTTCTGAGACATACCCTGCAGCTGGGTACGACTCGGAGCCATATCAGCGTTGAACTGATACTGTTTAAAGAAAGCGTCACCAAGATCCTGCCAGCTTTTGATATCGGACGACTTAAGCTTGGTGTACCACTCCAAGGATCCTCCAGACAGACTGTCTTGGAAGAAGTACATCCAAAGCTTTTGATCTGTAGTGTATGCAGAGATCTTGCGGACAAAGGCTTGCAGATGAGTTTCCGGGCAGGAACTCCCATTGTACTTGTCAAATGCGGGCGCCTTGAATTTTTGTGGGATCACAATCCCCTCAACCAGCCCCATGTTGGACATGTTGACAAACCCCGGAGTAGCATGGCTTTCCAGAGCCCTTACCTTCTCTGCCAGCAACTGAATCTCTTTGCTTTGAGGCTGAACATTGTACTGACCCAAAGGCTCGTTGTGCATCGAGAACTGATCAGCCTCTCTGTCTTCCTCCCTATCTTCATCGAAGCCATAGAATGGAGGCACAAAATTATCCTTCAGATTCTGCCCCGGTTGGCCACCAGCACCAGCATTATTCACCACACCAATGGTTGTCCTCTTTCCGCCATCGCGAGAACCACCCAGCCCCTGGTTGGAGACACCATCCAGGTTAACCCTACTGTTAGCAGCTGAAGCCCGCTCGAGCTTTTCAACTTTGTCAGCCAAAGCTTTCTGACCAACTGCAAAACCCTGCATGATGTTGATCAGCTCAGTCATCTTGTCCTTCAGCTCGAGGATATCTGTGTTTGGGAGATCCATCAGTCGAGGAGTATTGCGTCTGGTGAAGTATCTATGAGGACGGGTTGAGTGCAAAGGTACAGTTCTGCGAGCACGAGCAATGATTCCTGCAAAACAGCAAACAGGTTAATATGCATGAATGCAACATCTATCCACATGAGGAACACTTTGTCTCTTGATCCTGGTTTCATCGAGACAGATAATATTTCACCAATAACATTCTGACGTCCGGATGTCTCTCAACCAGATTCTCAATCCATAATACTCCCCATATGGCTAGACGTAGGTTTGGTGCAGATGAATGTAAAATGAGAATGATGCAGGTGTATGCAATGCACTGCCATCCTCCAAGTCATCTGATCATTTGTTGCTCTGAATCACAGCCCTGATTTCTGAACCGATCACAACCATCTGAAGGAAAACATGTAACCACAAATCCGACTCAAGGGTTCCGAAATAAACGGAAGGAAGATACATCATCATCATCATCACCAAACCATCTCTGAGCAGACCCATCACACAATCTCTGAATCGGCCCGGGGAATCCTGAAATAAACGGATCCCCACTGATAAATAACTCGGCCCGGGGAATCCTGAAATAAACGGATCCCCGCTGATAAATCACGGACAGCAATCCGGCGTCACGGCGATAAATGACCATAAATCCGACTTATAAATAGGACTCTGATCCACGGAACAAAAGTCACCATCTGAACATGCATCTGAAAGAATCAACCCTCCCCTCACAGGTAAATTCTAAACAGGTCATCCTAAGGCGGATAATAGTCTCGACAATCGAACAGAGATACTCAATGGGTTTGCCCTTTCGGGTGTGCCATTGTAGCTCTCTTGAGATCGTCTAAACCAAAGATCCGGGAAATGATCGGTCACCAGAGTCACCGGCTCAAAAGAGATAACTCAACCAAAGTGGAAAACCCCACTGGAAGAGCACTTCTCAGATGAACCTCGTCTGGCTTGTGGTATGTCGCATCGCAACATCATGCCCAACCGACATGTGAGCGACGCGAGACCACGCTAATCCTAGGTGTACACTCGGGCCTGGGTTTTAGCCCCACTCAGAACACCCACCCCAAAACAGAGGAACCTGCACAGAGGACGGCAACAACATGATAGTATGATGCATGCAGACATTAATGCAAATATATATACAGGTTAGAATAATAAATGCAATAAATCAAACATCACAAGCAACCTAAACTATCCTAGAACGCTAGGAAGGACTCGCTCGGGGAAGATGGACCAGCACAGGTCAACATCATCAGTATCCCCAGCAGAGTCGCCAGCTGTCGCATCCGCGAAAAAACAACCGGCGAGCTAAAAATAAAAACACACAGAGCCGCCACTGCGCGTTATTTATCCCAAAATAGGGAAAGGAAACGCTCAGAGAAACCTGGAAAGAACATGGTCTCGCGACCAAAGAGAAAGGGTAAGGGAGTCGGTTACGCAAGGGGAAGGTATTAGCACCCCTCACGTCCGTCGTACTCGACGGGATCCACGTCCTAGAATAAAGAATAGGTTGCTAAAACATCACACACACACACGGGGAACGCAGGTGGGTTTAGGAGAAGGGAGCTCGATAAGGTATCGCACCTTATGCCTACATATCTTGTCTGGAACAAGAATCAGAGCCACTGTAGTTCGGCTTACGCACGCCATACAACACAAAACACGCGAACAAACAAGGGTGGCAAACATGGAGCCCGACAACCACTGGATGGAATTACGTCGGCATCCGAACCAAAACACACTCAAAACGGCAAACGTGGAGCCCGACTGCCAATCACTGGGCTTACGTCGGCATCCGAACCAAAACACACAGTCAGATAACAAGTAAACACACGCAAAAAGGAAAAAGGTTGCCCGGAGAGGTCTCGCACGACCCCCTGCCTACATACCTCGTCTGGAACGAGAATCAGAGCCACTGTAGTTCGGCTTACGCACGCCAAACAACACAAAACATACAAACAAGCAAGGGTGGCAAACATGGAGCCCGACAACCACTGGATGGAATTACGTCGGCATCCGAACCAAAACACACTCAAAAGGGCAAACGTGGAGCCCGACAGCCAATCACTGGGCTTACGTCGGCATCCGAACCAAACACACAATCAGATAACAAACAAACACACACAAAAGAAAAAAAGTTTGCCCGGAGAGGTCTCGCACGACCCCCTGCCTACATACCTCGTCTGGAACGAGGATCAGGGCGATGTAGTTCCCCTGAAAGGGACTGAATTGCTAGCCAGAAACCAGGGAAAGACACACTACTAGGGAGCTAGACTCGAGCCTAGTGTTGTCATGCATCGTTTACCCTAAGTTCGGTTTTCTATCCTACTGGCATAAGCAAACTACTCCTATCCAGGAAAGAAGCAAGCACACAAGCATACAGAATAATTCAAGCATACATCAAATGAGAACAAGCATCTCAAACAGATATCCATATAGCACGCACTATAACCAAACAAGTGGCTCACACAATAGGTTTGACTGCCTCAGCAAGTCGTCTGTACGGGCTGTGTTTGCTCTTAACCTTGCCATTACGAGGCTAAGGTGAAGCAGATGAAAGGACGAAGTGAGGATCAGACCTCACAGCTCTTATCCCTAACCAGGGAGAGCTTCTGACAAATGAGCATGGGTCCAGAATGGGGGAACCCTTCTATACTCAGAGACTCTGACACAATGTGCACTGCACGGATCTTGGGCTTGTAATCTCAATGCTACAACCATGTAATGGGAGCAAGGAGAAGACTCACAGAATAGTGGGGGGTAGACTGCATACCCCTACCTTCCACCAATTGCCTTATTTAAAGGACTTTCACCTGCTTGGCACGAAAAATAAACAACCACAATCATTGCCTCTTAAGGAGGACTTCAGACATTTGCCCGGCCCGGTAACAGTCGGGTCTCCAGACTACATGAAGTTAGGAGGTTATACCTCAACGCAAGTTGCTTAAGCAAAGCAAAGCAAAAGTTCACAAGGAACTGAGCAACTAAAAGTACCTGGAAACAGTCAAACACAGTTAGTATTCAGACAGACAAACATAAACAACAAACAGTCAATCAGTCAGACTATACAAACTAATGCACAACAAAGGCAAGCTATGAGCTCAAGCCCAAGCTTCCCAACCTACAAAACAAAGTTATGTTAGTGTACAAACATCAAACAACATCATTTGAATTAACTTGATTCATTCTTTATGAGCATTGTGCTATTGATCCTGAAAAATCAAGCAAACATTAGCAACAAGACCACTAGGCCAAGCCTAGGGTCCAAAGGCAAGAAAAATTCCTAAACAGCAAGGTATTCATCAACCCAACTCAAATTAATGTCAAACAAGAGCCAACACACTTAGTCCCATGTCCATATCATTCATTATATTTATTTTAAGCACAAAACAAGACAAACTAGTTCAAATGAAGCACCAAACATGCAAACAGAACTATTGCATTCAAATCCATACCAAAACAAATCCAAAAATTCTCAAATAATTTACACCTAAACAGGGGATATTCAAGGTCTAGCATGTCAAATTTTAGCCTAATTGGACCAAGGGAACTATGTCAATGAAAATCAACAAAAACAGACACAATTATATGCTCCAAATCACAACATCACCACATGCTTCCACTTCAAAAATTCATAACTCAATGAGAACAAAAAAGAAATGGATGAGACCAAAACAGGGATGTCCTATCATGTGTCTATTACAAGCATATCAAATTTCATGACAATCCAATACCATATGAGTGTTTCACACCAAATATTCCAACATATGTCACATGAACTTGCAAATTCAACTACCAGAAATGAAAAATAGCAATCAATTTGAAAATGCCACATAAAATTCCACAAAAATTCACATAGCATCTTAACATGTTAATCAAACATCATGCAAAATTTCATGTCATTCCAACAAGTATAGGTCACTCAAAAAAATCCAGCAAGTTGACATAATGAGGTGTGACACACATTGTCACACCTAAGTTCAAAAATTCACATCTCAATGGCCAGGTATCAAAAATTCATGAAATTTACATGTAAATAAACATTGATCAGTCCCCAATCATCACAAAAATTTTCAAGAATTTATTTCACACTATGAGCATTTCACATTGGATTTGGTAGAATGTATCAAAAATGAGTACATGTGAAACAAGCCTAGGTCAAACAAAATTCCTACCATGCACAACCTTCAAAAATGAGTCAAATAAATCCTACAGTCAACAACAAAGTCAACACAAAAATTTCCACATTTTTCTGATTTTTTTATGAATTTTTATGAATTTTTTAAAGTCTTTATGAATTTTTTAGAATTTTTATGAATTAATTGAAATTTAGTAATGGCAGACTTGTAATTATGTGAGGCGGGAGCGGGAAACGCCTGATTCAAATTTTCAAACGGATTTGAAGATCTAACACACTAATCTTCATCGTTTTGCCCAGGAAAATTCCAGAAATCCTATGAACACATGATCCATGAATCCTAACCAAAACGAACAAATGGATAGCCGTTGGACTCGTCTAAGCACGAGGATCTCGAATATCAACTTAATTTCATCTAAAAGTTCCTAAATCTTGCAAATCGATGAAATTAGGGTTTCACATCGCATCCTTAAATCCAGATTTCCTGAGCTATAGTCATCTATTTCCTAAACTAAACACATCACTGAACTCCACATGAGATGAACTTTAAAACGCATATAACCATCAAGCATTTTATGAAATTCGAAATTCACTCACCTGGAAATTGCAGCGCTGGAATTGGATGGATTCGTGTGTTTTGGCTTCAAACAGATGTAGCATAATCCTCAGGAAGGTGAATGATGCGTTCAGATTTGCTTGATTCCACTCCTAGTGCTCATAATCACGATTTGCCATTGATGATGAATCCTTGTACAGTCACGATTCCACACTCCTTGCCTTCCAATCTTCACAAACAGTTGGAGATGATGATGAGAGGAGTTCAAATCAAAAAGAAACTCGAAGATTGATCAACAATTGATGAAGTTTGATGAAGTTGAAGGTTTTGTGTTCTTGAGGAAGTTGAGAGAATTGGAGAGTTTTCAGATCTGGTTTTTGGTGAAATGATTTTCTGTTAGGATTATTGTGTGATTAGAAATATATATGTGTGCTTAAACCATGATTAACCATGCTAATTAACCAAATTGCATTTGTTAGTGAAAATGGTTAATTTCAAGTAAGGGCAAAATTGGAATTTCACATGCCAGCTCATTGCCACCTCTTTGACAGCTCACACAACTTTCAAATGCCATGTGTGAGCTGTTGCCACTTGTTTCACCTTCATTGGATATGCCATTCTCATTTTCACTATGTAATTGCACTTTGTCCAATTTTTGCACTTTCATTCTACAAGTCAAATTCCAAACCACAAGCCTTAGCCATGAAATGATGATTCCAACAGGTTTCAAATGCCATTTATGAGGTGTAGCAAAAATCCCCACTCAAAAATTCCAATTATTTCACAAGTTGGACAATTTTGCCCTTGGTCCATTTTAACTGTCTAGTTGAAATTTGACTTTTTGCACTGGCCACTTTTGAGAAAATACAATTATGCACCATGAAAGTACATGTCAAATGGAGTTTGTGCATATAAAGAACTTGCAATTTGGACAAACCATGTGGAAATTATGGCCTCCTGATTATGGGTCATTTCTGAAATTCACTGAGCCATAATTTTCCAACCATACATGGGATTTTCAAGTTCTTGGACTTTTTGGAAAGGTGAGAACAATATCTACAACTTTCATGTTGAACAAATTTTCATTTGAAGCATCCTTGGACACGTGGTCTTGAGGTCAAAAACTTTCCATTTTTGGAAACTTCAATTACAATTCACTTTCTATTTTTGGCAGTTTTTGTCCTGACTTGATTTTCTTCATTCTTAAGCTTTGCAATGTCATTTAACACTTGTTCCAACATAAATGAAGTGTGTCCAACTCATTTCCACCTCCAAATCCATCAGATCATGTACAGTTGACCACAGTTGACTTTTCAACTGACAGATGAATCAGGCAATGCATAGATCAATCTGAACCCCAATCTCCAACTGAAATGGCTCAAGGGTGAAACCCTAGCCTCAATAAGCACAAAATAATCACATAATGAACCCCATATCCATCATAAACCTCATCTCCTGATTATGCCCTGATTGGCCCAATACAACTGATTAGGGTTGACCAGTGGTCAAAACCCTAATCTCAAGGAATCTGCTTCAACACCTGATTCTTCTGATGATAACCAACCATGATGATGATGATGTATCATTGCAATCAAGATGAAGACCAACATCCATTGAGAATCATGAAACCCTAATTCACAGCCCAATCCTCAGATGGCCCATGATCAGTCAATAAACCCTTAGGCTTGCCTTTGACTTCTTCATCCTCTGATCAAAACTTGGGAGGATAGCTTGCACAATGTAACCACATGATATGCAATATGCAATGCCTAATGACCTAAAAATGCATGCACAATGTTAAGCTTAGTCCCAAGAGAGGAGGGCAAATTTTGAGGTGTTACAATATGGAATAAGTATTGTGAGTAATTCCGTATGGTGAAGGAGAAAGGATGGTTATGTTACGCATATGTCATAAGGTCTGGAAGTGAGGTAGTGTATCAGTGTTTCAGTTTCTAAGGCCACTAAAATATTTTGGAAGAACAAGAGTACTTCATGGAGTATATATTTGGAATGGTACCCTGCGAGTGGTTGAGAACTTGAGGGATAAGGACGTTCAGTTTTGTTGGGAGCCTAAAGTAGTAGTGAAGTCTAAGGAGAGACTCGAGGACATGGTTGTCTGTTCCAAGTGAAACATGTATGGACCAAATGGAGGCTAGAAGATAAATCAAGTATATCTAGTCTTAGAAGTACCACTATTATGATTATGAATAACTATAAGTAACGGGACTGGAAGAGACCTACTAAGTGGTGATTTGTAAGAGACTAGTTAGGTATATTGTATATGTTGGTAAGGTGTGAAGTGGTTGGTCATGGTATAACATTGGTTAATTCATTCAGATTCATAGCCTTATATGTAGACTCCATGAGAGTGGTAATGGATGTGTACGATGATACTCTACCCTATTGGAAGGATCCATGAATTATACTTCCCATGAGGAACGGGAATCATATATTCATGAAGTTAAACACGTAACTCGAGTTGTATATTAGTAAGAGCATGAGCCAAGATTATGGAAGATGGGACAAGACGATTGAGAAGAATGATTTTGGATACGAAGTGAAATGTTATCTCTAGATATGTGTGAAATATTGTGTGTGACTCTATGAGGTGTATGGACACTCATAGTTACGCTCTAGATTGCTTAAGTTCCTTCGAAGTGGTGTCTCGTTGATGATTTAAAGTTCCTTGATGGTGTTATGTTGTTTTTGGTCGAGATCATGTGTCGGGAGAAATATTGAATGAATCAAAACCCTATAAGAGGATTTGATATGGAATATAATAACAAGAATTGGATAGTGTCAAGCCAATTTGGATAAGTTCATTCGAGCACATGATAAATCTGAATGTCATACACCTTTATGGTTGTAGTCACGTGGCTCATGTGTGTGTGTGTGTGTATATATATATATATATATATATATATCTTATGGAAAATGTTAGTCCTATTCTAAACTTTTGGGTGTCAGCGAGAAATTTATTCTACTAAGGGATGTCGGTGAGGTCCTAGTACTGTTTTGGATGGTGGGCACTCTAGAGGATAGACATGATCTTATATGTAGACTGTTAGCTAATCAGTGGTGCTTAGGAATCCCAAGTGTTCCACTGTTGGAATCAGAGTATCACAATGGAAGTGATGGAAGAAAAGGCTCAATCGAGATTATGGGAATCAGAGAGGTCGTTACTCATAAGGATGAGAGTAAGACAATCTCGTGCTAATGGTGCTATCTTATTAGAGTAGTACGAGAGAAGGGAAACAATTGGAGTAGAGGCTGGCAACATATAGCATTAGATCAAGTGAAGTTCATGAGATTATCGATAGATGAATTATAAGTTTGACACATTTGTTGAAGGAATAATAAGAGAAAAGTAGTCAATATTGTGTGTGGTCAAGGAATCAATAAGTTTTCTTATGGAGAATTAATGAGTATTGATTAGCCAATTCAAGATAAGATGTCGTGATTATGTTCTGGGTAACTTGGTGCAAGGAAGGGAAGTCTTGGTTTCCGGGAGGAAAGTGACCAATTGATGTAGAGCGGTATATCAGATGAATTAAGTGGGAGCAAGTTTAAATGTTAATCCAATATCAGAATAAGATTATGATAGAAATCAAGAAGTTTCAAGAGTTCATGAAAGAAGGAAATTTGTCAGCAAGGACAAGTTAGAAGAATGAGTATGTCAGAGGCTTGAAATTAAAGAGAAGTCAAGTGTTGGTCTAGGACGTTAATGCAAGAATTGGTCGTTTGTTGACTGAAGGAGATTCGAGGGAGAATTTCAATTTAAGGGGGGGGGGAGAATGTAATGTCCCATGCTTAAATGTTAATCCAATATCAGAATAAGATTATGATAAAAATCAAGAAGTTTCAAGAGTTCATGAAAGAAGGAAATTTGTCAGCAAGGACAAGTTAGAAGAATGAGTATGTCAGAGACTTGAAATCGAAGAGAAGTCAAGTGTTGGTCTAGGATGTTAATGCAAGAATTGTTCGTTTTGTTGACTGAAGGAAATTCGAGGGCAAATTTCAATTTAAGGGGGGGGGGGGAGAATGTAATGTCCCATGTTCCCTTAAATGCTCAAGTAGTTGTCAATTGAGATCAATTGAGTTCCTGTGTACTCTATCTTTTGTCAGTTGGAACAATTAGAGCTCCTATGTGCTCTAAGTGTTATCAATTGGGACCAAAAAAGTAACCAGTGAACTCTGAAGAGATTAATTATTAATAAAAGGGATATTTTAATAACATTAATAATTAGTCAATTGGTACAAGGAGACAAAATATTATTTGGGATATTTTGTATCATTACATAATATTATATTATATATTTAGATATTATGTATATATGTATATAATATTGTATGGTAAAAGGAAAAGAAGAAGTGGATAAGAAGAGAGGTAGTAGGTAAGATAGAAAGAGAGAGTTATCAGGAAGTGGGAGAAGGGTAATCAATATTAATAAGAGAAGGGTAGTCAATATTGTGTGTGGTCAAGGAATCAATAAGTTTTCTTATGGAGAATTAATGAGTATTGATTAGCCAAGTCAAGATAAGATGTCGTGATTATGTTCTAGGTGACTTGGTGCAAGGAAGGGAAGTCGTGGTTTCCGGGAGGAAAGTGACCAATTTATGTAGAGCGGTATATCAGATGATTTAAGTGGGAGCAAGTTTAAATATTAATCCAATATCAGAATAAGATTATGATAGAAATCAAGAAGTTTCAAGAGTTCATGAAAGAAGGAAATTTGTCAGCAAGGACAAGTTAGAAGAATGAGTATGTCAGAGGCTTGAAATCGAAGAGAGGTCAAGTGTTGGTCTAGGACGTTAATGCAAGAATTATTCGTTTGTTGACTGAAGGAAATTCGAGGGCGAATTTCAATTTAAGGGGGGGGGAGAATGTAATGTCCCATGCTTAAATGTTAATCCAATATCAGAATAAGATTATGATAGAAATCAAGAAGTTTCAAGAGTTCATGAAAGAAGGAAATTTGTCAGCAAGGACAAGTTAGAAGAATGAGTATGTCAGAGGCTTGAAATCGAAGAGAAGTCAAGTGTTGGTCTAGGACGTTAATGCAAGAATTGTTCGTTTGTTGACTGAAGGAAATTCGAGGGCGAATTTCAATTTAAGGGGGGGAGAATGTAATATCCCATGTTCCCTTAAATGCTCAAGTAGTTGTCAGTTGAGATTAATCGAGTTCCTGTGTACTCTATCTTTTGTAAGTTAGAACAATTAGAGCTCCTATGTGCTCTAAGTGTTATCAATTGGGACCAATAAAGTAACCAGTGAACTCTGAAGAGATTAATTATTAATAAAAGGGATATTTTAATAACATTAACAATTAGTCAATTGGTACAAGGAGACAAAATATCATTTGGGATATTTTGTATCATTACATAATATTATATTATATATTTAGATATTATGTATATATGTATATAATATTGTGTGGTAAAAGGAAAAGAAGAAGTGGATAAGAAGAGAGGTAGTAGGTAAGATAGAAAGAGAGAGTTATCAGGAAGTGGGAAAAGAGAAAAGGAAAGAAAGAAGAGGAGAAGAAGAAGACTCATGGGAGAAGAAGAGGAAAGTTCATAATTGGTTTAGTGAAATAATTTCTATTCAATCAATTGATTCATTTGATTAATCTATTGACATGAATTAATTATTTGATGAATTAAAATATGTCACCAATAGGGGTCAAACTCGGGACCTCCTTTGAATGGTACAAGCCTTACCACTAGGCCAATGATTTTGTTGTTGAATATTTATGCAATGAATAAATGTTAATCTAAATCTTGATTAAGATAGATTAATGAATTAATTGAGTGTTATAACTCCGTTTTGGACACGGACGAATGCGTTAGAAAGATACGTAAAAGACTATCATTATTATACCATGTTATAGTATATTATGTGTCTTACAAATTCTATGAATTATATTATGATGGATGTTAAACATTGTTGATATGTTTGATTGTGAAATAACATGATTAAAAACCTTACAAAGATTAGTGAGGAAACCTAGGAGAATAACTTGATTAATAACTTAGAAAGATAATCTAGGTTATGGAAATGAGTATACAGTGATGCTTGGGCGTAACGGTACCTAGGTGTGTATCGTGGATAAGTATTCACGTGGTAAAGAATCAATATGCTTTGCATGGAACATGTGTGATATATATATATATATATATATATATATATATATATATATATATATATATATATATATATATATATATATATATATATATATATATATATATATATATATATATATATATATATATATTATATATATGAGAATACGGTATTCATTCGTATGACGCTTATGTAGAGGTCGTGGATGAATTGTTGCCATGATTGAGAATGAGACGCATTGTATGGAACATGTCATGTTATTATTTGTGTATTATGGTGTATGAAGTCACCTGTGATTGATGGATTTTGTTATGGTTCGTGGAACCGATGATTGTGGAACCGATCATGTATTTAGAATGTGTGTTTTCTGTGATGGTACACGTCTCTATTTGGTATGCTTAGATGAGTAAGCATTAGGAAGTGGGACTAATGATTCGAGCCTCAATTGGGTTTGAGCCCCAACCATGGTGGACATGGGGGAAAGGTGGACACCTAAGTGGGATGTGGCCCCATACGGTGAAAGAGACTCAAAGTGGGTTTGAGTCCCATACAAGTGATGGTTCTTAAAAGTGGGTTCGAGTCCCATAAGGGAACCTGATATCCACCGCGAAAGTCGAGTCATACGAGCATGTATGAACCGGGCCTGACTTAGACGTAAGTCCGTTCAGGAACTGATGTGTCGTGATCTGAATAATGATCGTGGTTGAGTTATGAGAACTCATATGCATGTTGCCATACAATTACGAGATAGTTTCCCCATCGCTCAAGTCTTCGTTCCCTTGTTGACTTGAGTTGGATATGAGTTGAATATTGATTAGGAGACCCTGTAGAGCCGGGTTGACCCATAGGATAGGAGAACTCACTGAGATTATTATCTGATCCCATTATTGTTGTTAGTTTTCAGGTAATCCTTGCAGGTTGAATCTAAGAGAAGCTGTCTATGGATGTTTCAAGGGACGCAGTTATTCGGATCTTCCGCTGTGGAGTTGTGTGCAATGAAGATATTGCACATAGTTCTTAGATTTTTATTATTTAGGAACTATTGTATAACATGTTCCTTTGATGTTTTTAGTTTGGACATGTGTATATATTGATTCCATTAGGCACTTATGTTGGATCAGTACCAATTATTAACACTTGTATGATATATATATATATATATATATATATATATATATATATATATATATATATATATATATATATATATATATATATATATATATATATATATATATATATATATATATATATATATATATATATATATATTATACGGGTTGTTACATAATTTATTTGCAATTGGTTATGGTATCGATTCTCCTTTATCAATTGATGAACTTAAAAAAAAAGATTTGGTGACATTTTGCGTGTGTGCAAATATACCTTAACATGTCAGATACTCTCCATGATCTTATTTTGTGTGTGTGTGTGTGTATGCGTGTGTGTGTGTGTGTGTGTGTGTGTGTGTGTGTGTGCGTGTATGTGCCTGTGCGTGTGTGTATGTTTGTGTGCGTGTGTGTTTACGTGCATGTGTGTGTGTCTTTAAGTGTATGCGTGTGCGTGTGTGTGTGTGTGTGTGTGTGTTGAAGGTGGTAGGAACACAAGAAATATGGGTTTGAATTGGTTTCTAAAAATCAAAGTTGTTTGAAACCAACACAAATCAAACAGTAAACAGAAAGAAGAAAAATAACACAGTTATTTTTATACTGGTTCTTTGTTAACTAAGATATCTCCAGTCCATCCGCCAAGGTGATTTTTCCTTCTTAACAAGGACTTAATCCACTATAATCAAAACTGATTACAGACACACAAGGACTACCCGCCTTTGTCTTCTTGATTCTATCTGACTAAACCTAGTCACTCAAGGAATTCAACTCAAACAAATGTGATTACTAGAATGTGTTTACAAGATAGCTTATATGAAAGCAGAATAACACAAGTTTAGTACAATTAATTTCTCACACAATAACGAACAAAATCTCTATGTGCGTTTCTATTTTCTATACGCAATAATATATAATTCAACAAAAGCATAATGTAATAGCCTATTAAATAGCGTCGTAAAATAGCAGCTTGTCCAATCTTCCAAGTCTCCTTTATATAGCCAATGAAAAAATTCGTTGGAGGGTAGAATTAGAATACCAAAATGCAGTTGTAGTCTAGCATAACGACATGCATAGTGGGAGGCAAAATGGTACAATAATATAGTTCTTAGCCCACAAAATCAGCGTAGTGGAAGGAAGATTGATCTTTTACTGTGTACTATTTTTCTTACGCAAAACCTTTTGATCTTATCTTCTAATCTTTAGAGGCTTCTGAATAAATGATGTTGAAGCATGTTTAGAAGTATCAAGAGATTGGTTGAGAGAATCTTCAGAACCTTGGTCTTCAGCGTCTTGACCTAGTTCCTCAGAACCTGGTCTTACAGTCTTCAGATCTTGTTCTTCAGAGTCTTCAGAACTTGAGAGCACATAATCTTGAAGGCTTGACACACCTTTAGATACTCTTCTATCAGAGTCACAGTCAGAAACTTTAGCACAAACGTTCATCATAACCATTGTCTAAGAGCGTTTCAGAACTTGAGATCATCTTGTAATGCACTTTTGTATGTCTTCAGAGTTAAAGTGTGTTGAGTCCAGAATCTGATGACGTCACATGCTATATCTTCATAAACAGAACATGTTAGTAAAAGTTACACACTAGAAAAAATCCTTAGGGTATACAATTATTCTCTAAGAAACAATTCATTGTTATCATCAAAACTAAAGGCTAGATGCAAAATCAAATCTTATTCTTACAATCTCCCCATTTTTTATGATAACAAAATCATGTATTTTGATGAACAATTTTTACTTGGTTAAATCATATAAAATCATCAGAGTGAGGTTTGTAAGCTCCCCCTGAATTTTATACTATTAAAATCATTTTTCAACTTATAATTTTAGAGTTAGGTTTGTAAGCTCCCCATGTATTTAAGATTTAAAATAATCTTAACACATATACAATCTCTCAATTAGCATGAAAGAAATAACTTCCCATAATGCAGAAGCCTGGTTATTGAAGTAACTTCTCAGAGCGCAAAAGCCTAGTTACTATGAAAGTAGTAACTTCCCAGAATGCAGAGTCCTGGTTACAGAAGTATTTCAATTCATAAATGGATTTGCTTGAGTATCAAAAAGTTTGGTCATTAGGCTTGTATTAGAGCATGATTTGTCAGAGTTTTCATATGCCTAGTTGTATGTCTGGTTGTTATTAGAACTTGTATACATCCCGAAATTTTCCTGGTTCATAACTTGTATACGCCTGGTTCACTTGAAGTGAGTTCAGATCATGAATATGCCTAGTTAACTGTCTGGTTAACTTAAACTCAAATTAGCTCGGTTAATTCCTTCAGATAAATGTGTTAACTCCTGAAAAGCTTGGTCAACTTGCAACATGATGAACTTATTCAAATTTCTCAAAAAAGTTACCAATGTTAGAAAAAATGTTAAAGACATGTTTAGGTGTCATAGTTTGAATTAGGTATATCAAAATCAACCACTCATCTCCCCCTTTGTCATCAATCAAAAAGAAAGAATAAAGAAAAAGTAAAAACCAAACTAAATTTTCATTTCATTAAGATAATCATGAAGTACAAAAAAGATAAAGACTGAAACTTAAAAAACAAAAAGGTTTAAAAAACACTAGGGTGTAAGAAGGAGGTGGTAGTCGTGATAAGATGGCTCCAAGCGTCCCTTCAATCTTCGTGTTTGTTTCAACTTGAGACTTGACCATCTCATCCTGTCTGTCCATCCTTTCTCTGACCGCAGAATTCTCAGCCTTTAGCGCTTCTAAAGTCTTCAAAATAATTTCCTCAGAAACCAAAGTCTTCTTAACTCCAGAACTACTTACAACTTCAAGAGTCTTCTCATAAGTATCCAGATTCATCTGTTCAGGTTGAGGAGGAGGAATCACTTCTGGTGCAGGAAGGAGAAGTGTTGGAGGAACCTTATGAAGCAATGGTTCAACAATACCATAAAATCCGATGTAGCACCTCAAATTTGCACCCATCATTGTACATACATTCTCATATTAGGTCATAACATAACATGGTCCACTGCATAGCATTGCATTGTCCCTTTTGCCCAAGTGCAAGATTATCAGGAGAATTAGGTCAAACTGATCAGGAGATCAGTCAACCAAGCAAGCAAGCACAATTTCCAAGGAGCCAAGGCCCTAGGGTTGGTCCAACATGTTCATATGACTTGGGGATCCATTTGAAGTGTTTAGGTCAAAGATTGGATGTTCAGAGGTCATCAGTCAATGCACAGTCAGTCAGAAACCCTAAAAAGTCAAACTTGGTCAACTGTGACTGATTTTATGGTTTTGATGGTGGGATTTGGTTTGAGAGAGCTTATTCATGTCCAAATAGGCCTCATATATCATGTCAAACATCATCATTGAAGAATTTGAAGCCAAATCAGAAATTTCCAAAAATAGAAACTGGACCTGTAATTTTAACTGCCAAAAATGGAAACTTCTTGATCCTAAACTTACATCATGATACAAGCTTCAAATGAATTTTTGCCCAACATGAAAATTGAAGATCTTGTTCTCCCATTTCCAAAAAGTCCAAGAACTCTCAATTCCCATGTATGGTTTGCAAGATATGATCAATTCATTTTCAAAAATTCTTGAACTTCAAAAGGCCATATCTCTCAAACCATTCGGCCAAATTTGGTGAGGTTTTTTCCAACAAGTCATATTTAACCCCCTCTTTCCAAAAATGTAACCTTCATGTACCAAAACCCTATGGATCAAAATGGCATTTTTTCACTATCATGATTTATTTTCAAGTGTGGTGCAAAAGTGAAATTGTGAAATAAACATTTTTAATCAGAATGGCCAATTGGGAATGACTTGAAATGTTGTTTGTGACTTGTGGAAGGCCCAAATTCGTGACCTTTGCCATCACACCTCACCATGAGAACCAAAATGGTCATTTAGCAATTTCATTCATAAAACAAAATTGTGATTAGCTCTCATTAAACCAACCTTAAACAGAAGTATATTAACCATTTTTCTGTCTTTCCAAAACCCTAGCTGCCTCCATGCCAACAGAATTCTCTCACTCTCTAAAATCTCCATTTTTTGCACATTTGAAATTTTCTTGAGAAATTGTGAAACCCGCGAGCCTGGCTTTGTTTGCTTCCTCATTACTCACCATTTGGAGCCTATTGCAACCATCACACACCATTTGTAGCAGCTGTTGCTCGACTGTTTCTTCAAAGCTCCTCTAATGGCAGAAATCGTTTGCATCCATTACAAGCTTCTTTGAGCTAAGCCCTTTGCATCATTCACCATTTGGAGGGTTATAGAGCACCTGTTTCAAGCTTGCAGCACCGAACAACCACTGCTTCTCAAATTTCTTCAAAAAACAAGTAAGAACACGAATCTCTAATTTCTCAAAATCATGATATGCAATGTGTAGATCTTGTTGCCCTGGTTATTATAAGCTTTGAGTTGAAGAAAATGGTTGATTATTTGTGAAGATATGCTGTTTTTAAGTTTGATGTTGAAATGATTTCTTGCTCGATTCATGCTGTGTGGTTTGATTTTGTTGAAATAAATGATGGATTCATGTTGCTTGTTGCTTGCTGAGTCGTTTGGTGTATCCAATTGCAAATTCTGGAAAAAAAATTTGTTGAATCGATTGGGGAAGATGAAGGTTGTGTACTGTTCCCAGAAACCCTAGTTCATGTTGCCTTGCCCAAAATTTTGAATCTCCACGTGCGTGCATGGTCCTGTAGCTCCATACTGGCCAATGAAATTATTTCGTCCTCTTGTCCAAAACGACCGCGTTTAGATTAGTGACCCTGGGAATTACAAAATTGCCACTGGCGTGGCATGGGACACATTGAAATATGTTGTTTTCTCAATTTTAATTTCATTTTTGATCTCCAACTTTGAAAAATCATAAGTTCATCATTTTAAGTCCAATTTGAATGGGATTTTTTGCATTCTTTTCATCATGATCTCTACTTAATTTTCATATTTTTTCCAGATTTTTGTGATGAATGGATTTTATTTGGCATATTGGTTTGTAACATGTATCCACATTTTGCACATTCCACCAAATCATTTGTGAAATAGTCATGCTTTATCCTATGGCCTTGAAATTTTTTGTGAACAAACTAGACACATTCATGGTGATTTTGATGTAGAGATCATGAATTTATCTTATCTGGTTTGTGAGTTATGATTTTCTGAATTAGGGTGTGACAATTTGTGTCACACCATTGATGTGCAACTTGATGATTTTCATAGCCATGCTTAGTGACCTCAAAATGGATTGAATTTTTGCATGATTGAGCTTGAGTATGTCTAGTTTACATTTGATTTTTCTTGGATTTATTTGTGGCATTTTCCAATTGATTGAGATTTTTGTCCCCTGTTTGATCATATGTTGACTTTGTGTGACACTTGTGCCCATTTGTTTTGTGAAATGCTCATATCTTATTAGAGAGACATGAAATTTTACATGAGATAACTAGACATCCTAAGCTTTGCCATGGTTTTAGTCCCATTCATTTATCATATGCCATCTCTGATTTATGAATTTTTCAAATTGATGCATGTTTGTTTGACTTCTTTGAGCATGTTCAAAATTGTTTTGCCTTTCTGATTTTCATTGACTGCCTTCCACTTGTCTAAATGAGATGAAATTTGACATGCTTACCATGCTGTGGGTTGTGATTTATCATGATTTATTTGATGATTTTTGGAAATGTTTAGGATTGCTTTTGATTCAAGTCTTGCTGTTGACTTTTATGAGCTTCTAAATGCCATGCTTTGACTTCTTTTGCTTATAAAATGATGATAATGATTGATATGAATGTGAGACCAATGGGGTTTGTTTCTTGATTGTTTGAACATGATTTTGGACACTTGCCATTTGCTGTTTTGCTTTTCTCATCCCCTTTTGACCCTAGGCTTGTCCTAGTGGTCCTGTTACTCACATTTGAGCTCATTTTTTCAGGTTAACCAACAATTCTCCAATGAGACCAATACAAATTGGTTGTGTTTGCTTGTTTATCATGACTAACATGTTTTGTTTTGTAGGTTGCTTGGCTCACATGCCTAGAGCCTTGTGCCTTGCACATTCACTTGCTTGTGTTGACTGTTGACCTTTGTTTCATTCTGATTTAATTTTGAAGTTGTATACTAATGTCTGCTTGACTATTTCAGGTGCTTTTAGTTGCTCAGTTCCTTGTGAACTTTTGCTTTGCTTTGCTTGTATAAGCAATTTGCATTGAGGTATATTTCTAATCTTCATGTAGTCTGGAAGACCTGGCCTGTTACTTGGCCAGGCAACTGTCTGAAGTCCTCCTTAAGAGGCAATGTTTGTGTATGTTTATAATTTGTCCCTGTACATAGTCAAAGACCTCCTAAGTGAAGAGGCAATTGGCAGAACCCAAGGGATATGCAACCTATCCCCTGCTATTCTGTGTGTCATCTGCTTTGCTCACACCACTGTGTTGATGCATTGCGGATACAAACCCAAGATCTTGTGCAATTGTACAGTTGAGTCAGTATCAAATGTGTAGAAGGGTTCCCACTTTCTGAACCCACACATTCTTGTCTTAAGCTCTCCCAGGCCAGGGATAAGAGCTGTGAAGTCTTATCTTCACTACCCTTTCATCTGCTTCACCTTAGCCCCTCAATGGCAAGGTTAAGAGCTAACACTACCCAATCCCAGTGGTTTGTTTGTTGAGGTTGATATGACCCCTCGACTAAAACCTAGCCTTGATGTTTGAGCCCCTTGTTGGTGTGTTTATTTTATGCTGTATGTGCTTGTGTGGTGTGATTGTATCCCCTAGGTTTGTTAGACTCCGCGTAGTCTCGTTTGCATGTCAATTAAGGTAGCACGGTTCCTTCGTATAGGACTTCCTTTCTTGCTTGAGCTTTCCTAAAACACAAACAAACATCATCCCCTCTTAAGGATACGTTAACTCCTTCTACTACAGGTGAGTAAGTCTCCAAAGGTCGAGCATCAGGTAGATTGTGCAGTGACGTTGTCCACTTAAAAAACACAAACCAACAGGAATAGTTTAGCCGAACTACGGCAACTCTGATTCTCATGTCCAGATGAGATACGTAGGCACGAGATGCGATGTCTTGTCGAGTTTGACTAACAACTAACACTAATTCTTTTCTCTCGCCCTCGTTGCGATTGAGACCTCCCCTTTCTCTTGCCCTAGTTGCAATCGAGACCCTTGCTTCCTGTGCAAGTTAGGTTAGGTGTGGCTTGCTTCCTGTGCAAGTCATGTTTAGGATAGGCTTGCTTCCTGTGCAAGTTAGCTAGACACCTTAACTTAGGGACGTTTTTGCATGACAACATCTAGGCTCGAGTCGTAGTCTCCCTAGTGTTGTGTCTCCCTCTGTTATCTGGTTAGGCTAGTCCTTTATCCCTGCGTAGGGGAACTACGTCGCCCTGATCCTCATACCAGATGAGGTACGTAGGCAGGAGATGAGCTGATCTCTCCGGGCGCCTTTTTTCTTTTTTCGCCCTTTTTCTTTTTCAACCCCTTGTGTCTTAACCACCCTTGCGTGTGTTTTGGTTCGGATGCTGATGTAAGTCCAGTGATTGGCATTCGGGCTCCGCGTTCGCCCTTTTGTTTTGTTTGTGTGAGTTGTTTCTCCTTTTCTGGTTGGAGTCCGACGTAAGTCCAGCGATAGGCAGTTGGTTTCCTGTGTTTGTTTGGTTCGGATGCTGATATAAGTCCAGTGATTGGCATTCAGGCTCCACGTTTGCCTTTGCCTGTGTTTGTTTGCGTGCGTGTCAGCCGAGCTACGAATGCTCTGATTCTCCTTCGTCCAAGGAGATACGTATGCATAGGATGCGATATCCTAGCGAGGATGTGTCGTTTCCCCAGTCCGAACTACTTTGACTCTGATGTCTATGCCTGATAGACTAAGTAGGCCCAGGATGCGATATCCTGCCGAGTCAGTTTCAGTCTGTTTTCTTGCGTCTCCTTCAGCCAGTGTGTGTGTGTGAACAGTGTTTTAGCAACCATTTTTCCTTCCTATTGCGCGTGGATCCCGTCGAGTACGATGGATGCGTAGGGGTGCTAATACCTTCCCTTCGCATAACCGACTCCCGATCCCATTCTCTTTGGTCGCGAGACCATGTCTTTTCCCAGGTTTACTCTGAGCGTTTCCTTTCCCTCTTTTGGGATAAATAACGCACGGTGGCGGCTCTGTTGTTCTTGTTTTCCCGCCGGTTTTTCGCGTAATGCGACATCCGACATGGAATTTCCTTTGGGCTTCCTTCAGTCATATAAATTCCAACTCCCTAGAGTTGAAGTCTATCCATCTTCTGAAGTTGTCACACATAGTACACACTTCAAATAGGTTTGCATTAGAAGTTCAAACTTTAGTGAAAATGTTTAATTTGGAAACATCCTCACTTTCAAATTGCAAAAACAATTCATCCAGAGGTGTATGGAGAATGTCAGTTTGAAAGGGTGTTTGATCATAATAGAGTTGAGGTGTTTTGCCTGAGAGGGAAATGATCTCAATATCTAAATAAGTATTTCAATCATTATCTGATTCTATAATAGGAGCGTCAGAGATAAGGGGTTCATAATGATTGGTGTTTTCTGGTTGAGTGAGTTGGGATAGAAGGGAAAGTGGAAAAAGTTGTTGAGGTGTTGGTATGAGAATGGAAGTTAGGATTTCATAATGTGATAGTGTGGGTGGTGGAAAGGTAAAATTTGGATTAGAAGTTTGGGGAGTAGAAAAAGTTGGGATGTGAACTTGTTCATAAATATGTGAATGTTTAGAAGGAACTTGTTCAGAAAAATGAGGAATTGAGGTAGGTGAGATGAGAGTGGTAGATGGGATGGATGTGTTATTATCAATAAAAAGCAAGTGAGCTTCATAAGTAACATACTTACAAGGATTAGTTCTAGCAAAAGAAGTAGCACCATAAGCTCTGGGTTCTTCAGCAGAAGTGTCCAGAGTCTCCCTTAGAATGCTTCTTAGAAATCTCCCTTTTCTTCTTAGAAGTAGTTTCAATGGCTACAAGAATAGCACCTGCATGATAGCTCTCAAAAAACCTTATCATAACATCCAGAGCGTCTGGCTTTAAGAAGATTGGAAAGTCTTCCAAAGGGATCCTTCTGTTGCAGATATCTTCCTTTGGAATTTCAGCATGCAGGTTTATCAGTTCAGTTATAATGTCCATATTCTTAAGACTCTTGGCATTAAACATCTTCCCAACCAGAGATTCCATCCCTTTGGTGATATTAGCTTATATTAGAGAGTCTATCAACTTACTCTCCATCATAATATCTAAAATCAGTCTACCAAGAGGAACCCAAATCCTAATTTCTTACTACCCTCTCTAGTTTCCTTCACAACTTCTGAAAGAGAAGTGCAGGGATATTCACCTTATTTTCAGTAGCAATGTAGTACAAGACATATTGATGGTCACCATTGATGTAGTCAAAGGAATTTGTTACCTTTCTATGATGAACACATCCCAGAAGAATTCTGACCCAAATCCTCAGTCAAGTTAGATTCCCTTTCCATCAATTATTCATATCTTATTCCATACCCATCATTCCCAATGAGTTTGGCAATAAGTTTCTCAGTAATGACAATCTTCTTTCCTAATATGAAAAAAGTAACTTGAAAAAGTGAAGACTTAGCATGGATCCAGGATTCTCTAACTAGATGATAGAAAACTGAACCTTGAAGACGGTCAAAGTACTGTTCCCAACCTTGAAATTTAACATCAATTAAAAGATCAATTCCATTGTCTTTCATGCTGTCAAATTCAACCAAGAGTTCACAGAGAACTATTAGTTTCTCTACAGGAGTAGTCAAAGTGAGCTCAGGAGTATCATAAGCATCTTCAGTGTGCACTTGTTGACCTGAAGCAGATTTTGACGAACTGACTTGAAGGAGATGGGGGAATTATGGTTGTTTTTATGATGAAGAAGAAGAACCACGAACACTTCGTTGAGTAGTTGCAACACTTTGTTGTTGAGCAGATTATTTTTGTGAAGCCATTGTTGAAGAAGAACAATGGTTTTAGGTTGTAGAGAGTTTTAGCATTAAAGAGAGAAAGTGTGGGGAATGGATGTAGCGAAAATGTATGAAGTGGGTTTATATAATAGTTTTTGCAATCATGAGAAAAATCTTGAATAATGCAAAAATATGACAAAGGTGTAAAGCGTGAAGACTTTACCTAATCCCAAGAGGTTTATTCACCCAATGAGTCACATCAGCAGCTCCGAAACAATTCAGTTTTCTAAGACAACTCTCTTTAAAAATGTTCCACTAATCGAGATTGATTGACAACTATTAAATGCAAAAACTGTCCAGTATCCAGAAGACAAATTGTTTAACCAAACAAGTTTTGGCTGGATACTTCTGAATTTACGAAACCTTCTCACTTCAGAAGACTCAAATTTTCAGAGCAAAAAACAAATCTCAGAGTCTCATTTAATCCATTCTGAAAGATTAAACATTCTGAGATACTCATCTTTTTCATTCTGGACATAAGTCCATTTTTAAAATTTTCAGAATGAAAACAAACCTATCTTCAAAAAGTTTTTTTGAAAGATATCAGCCCATTGATGGTCTGTATCAATAAATTTTAAATTTTAAATTCCCTTATTAACATAGTTATGTATAAAGTGATGTTTGATCTCAATATGTTTAGCTCTAGAATGCAAAATGGGATTCTTAGATAAACAAATAGCAGAATTATTATCACAAAGAATAAGAATGTTACTCTCATATATATGAAAGTATTCTAGTTGACTTTTAATTCAGAGCATTTGAGTGTTGCATCCAGAAGCTGCAATATCTTCAACTTTAGCAGTTTATATTGCTATTATTGATTGCCTCGTACTGTACCATGAGATCAGGTTGTCTCCCAAAAACTAACAACTTCCAGAAGTGCTTTTTCTCTCAAGTCTGGCTCTAGCGTAATCAGCATCACAACCCACTAGCTTGTAATCTCTATATTTTCTATAATATAAGCCAAGGTTAATTGTAACTTTTAAATACCTGAAAACCCTCTTAATAGCTTTTAAGGGTGATTCTCTAGGATTTGATTAGAAGCGAGCACACAAACAAATATTAAACAAATGTCGGGTTTAGAAGTAGTTAAGCATAAGAGAGAACCAATCATACACATGTATACCTTTTTCTCTACCTTGGCACTTACCTCATCCTTATCAAGGATACATATATGATACACATGAGTCTTTGATGTCTTGTATTCTGACATGTCAAACTTCTTCAGAAGTTCTTTGGTGTATTTTCTATGATGGATGTATGTTCCTTCTGGATTTTGATTGATCTAAATTCCCATAAAGAACTTGAGTTCTCCCATCAGGCTCATCTCAAATTCTACCTCCATAGACTTAGCAAATTCCTTGCACAAAGTAGCATTAGCAAAACCAAATACGATATCATCTACATAAATTTGAACAATAAGAATATCATTTTTGAATGATTTACATAATAAATTTGTATCAACCTTCGCTCTGGTGAAATCATTTTCTAAAACAAAATTGCTTAGTCTTTCATACCATACTCCAAGAGCTTGTTTCAGACCATACAATGATTTCTTAAGTTTGGAAACAAAATCTGGGTTTTTAGGATTTTCAAAACCAGGAGGTTGGTGTACATACACTTCTTCAATAATGTAACCATTTAGAAATGAAATCTTAACATCCATCTGATATAAGATGATGATATGATTAACATCAAAGGAAATTAAGAGACGAATAGACTCTAACCTGAAAACTGGTGCAAAGGTTTATGTATAGTCAATCCCATATTGCTTATTATAACCTTGTGCAACTAATCTGACCTAGCTTCTTACTACTTCTCGTTGTTTATTCATCTTATTTTTAAAGACCTACTTTGTTCCAATAACGTGAGTTCCTTTGGGTCTTGGCACAAGATCCCACACGTAATTTCTAGAGAATTGATTAGGTTCTTCTTGCATAGCTAGAATCCACTATGTATCTAGAAGCGCTTCATCAACTGATGCAGGTTCTATCAAAGACATCAAACCTATAAGCGTCTCTTTAGAAGGTTTGAATGAGGACCTGCTTCTGAATGGTTCAGATTTATCACCCATAATCAATTCTTCAGAGTGTGAAGATCTTTGTCTGTGCTTTCTTAGAGGAGTCTTAACTTCAACAACTTCTGGTTGAGTAGATTCATAGTCTTTTTCCTCAACATCTTTTGCTTCTGAAGTTTTACCTTCAAAACCTGAATAGATGATCTCCAGATCTGCAAATTTCTCAACTAGCTTTGACTTTTCAGAGTCAAGCTTATCATCGAATCTGACATGGATTGATTCTTCAGCAATCTGTGTCTCAGTGTTATATACTCTATAGCCTTTTGAGTATTCAGAGTATCCTAACATGATGCACTTCTGTGCCTTAGAATCAAACTTGTTTAGACTGTCCTTAGTGTTCAACATAAAACAAGAACATCCAAAAGGATGAGAACATGAAATGTCGGGCTTCTGATTCTTTCACAATTCATATGGAGTCTTACCTAGAATATGTCTTATAGATATCATGTTCTGAATGTAAGACGTTGTGTTTACTGACTTTGCCCAAAAGTGCTTAGCTACATTAGTTTCATTGATTATGGTTCTGACCATATCTTGCAGAGTCATATTCTTCCTCTCTACAAATCCATTGTTTGTGGAGTTCTAGGGCAGGGGAAATCATGGGAAATTCCATTTGCATCAAAATGTTTTTCAAAATCTTTGGTTTCAAATTCTCCACCACGATCACTTCTGACTTTAACAATTCTGAGATCCTTCTCATTTTGCACTCGGGAGCAGAAGGTAGAAAACATAGAATGTGACTCATCCTCGTGTCTAAGAAATTTCACCCATGGCCATCTGCTATAGTCATCAACAATGACTAGTCCATACTTCTTACCATTGATAGAAGCAGTTTTCACTGGTCCAAACAAGTCAATGTGCATAAGTTCCAATGGCCTGGAGGTGGAAACAACATTTTTTAGATTTGAAAGAAGTTTTAGAAAACTTTCCTTTTTGATATGCTTCACAAAGAGCATCTAAAGAAAACTTCATGTTTGACAGGCATCTGACTAAATTAAGCTTATTTAGTTGAGAAATCCTCCTCATGCTAACAAGGCCCAATATTTTATGCCATGTCCATTGCTATTCATTTACAGACATAAGACATTTTACATTTTGATTTTTCAAATCATAAATTATTATCTTATAAATGTTGTTCTTCCTCTTTCCAAGAACTGAGTCATCCTTCTAACTGACAACTTTACATGGCTTTTGATTGAAAATAATGTCATAACCTTTGTCACTTAATTGACTTATGGACAAAAGGTTATGCATTAATCCCTAAACTAATAAAACATTAGTAATGGAATGGATAAAACCGTTACCTATTGTTTCAGAGTCTATGATCTTCCCTTTCTGATCACCTCCGAAACCAATGACTCCTCCAAGCTTAACTTTCAGGCTTTGAAACATATGCCTTCTTCCCGTCATGTGCTACGAGCATCCAGAGTCCAAGTACCATGATTGGTGTCTTAACTGTGCTGCTAAGGATGTATGCAACATAGATTATCTTATCCTTAGGTACCCACAACTTTCTAGGTCCTTTTTGGTTAGTCTTCCCAGATTTTAAAACAAACATTAGTTTATGTGCAAGATATTTATAGATGGTATGTCTTTCTTCAGCTTGGGACATTCACTCTTGAAATGGCCAGGCTCATTGCACTCAAAGTAAGTGGTGTCTTTATTGAGTCGAGCTTTCTTGAACCCATAAGTACACTCAGAACAACCATATGTACTTCTTTGTCCTCTGAATTTTCCTTGTCTTTTCTTCCAGAGTTAATTGACACATCTGGAGATAAGAGACAATTCATTTTCTTCTTCTGATTCCTGTTTAGAATATTCATCTTCTTCTGCTTAAAGAGCTTTTGTCTTTTTAGACTTTCCCAAAGACTTCAGAGCAACAAATTTTCTCATTCTCTTGGGCTCATCTTCTTCAAGCTCAATTTCAAGACTTCTTGAAGAACTAACAAGTTCTTCAAGAGAAGTGTTGTTCAGATCTTTTGATAACTTCAAAGCAGTTACCATAGGTCTCTATCTTTTAGGTAGACTTCTGATGATCTTATTTACATGATCAGCAGTAGAATACCTTTTGTTCAGAACCTTAAGTCCTGCAACAAGAGTTTGAAACCTTGAGAACATGTTTTCAACAGTTTCATCATCTTCCATCTTGAACGCTTCATATTTCTGAATCAAGGCAAGAGCCTTGGTTTCTTTGACTTGGGTGTTCCCTTCGCGAGTCATCCTCAGAGAATCAAATATGGACTTTGCAATATCTCTTTTGGTGATATTTTCATACTCAGTGTATGAAATGTACTTCAACAAGATAGTTCTAGCTTTGTGATTATTTTTATAATGTTTCTTTTGTTGTTCCATCATCACTCTTCTTTCTATTTTATTTCCACTCGCATCTATAGGGTGTGTGTAGCCATCGAATACCATATCCCATAAATCAACGCCGTGACCTAGAAAGAAGCATTCTATTCTATTTTTCCAGTAATCAAATTTATCTCCATCACAAATAGGAGGTTTAGCGTTATAGTGATCTCTATCATTTACAAGAGTGTCGCATCCGCGAAAAACAACCGGCGGGCTAAAACAAAACAAACAGAGCCGCCACCGTGCGTTATTTATCCCAAAGAGGGAAAGGAAACGCTCGAAGTAAACCTGGAGAAGACATTGTCTCGCGACCAAAGAGATGGGTACGGGAGTCGGTTATGCGAAGGGAAGGTATTAGCACCCCTACGCATCCGTCGTACTCGACGGGATCCACGCTCAGAAAGATAGTAAAAGGTTGCTAAACACTGCTTACAAACATCACACACACACACACTGGAAACAACACAGGTGGGAGAAGAGGGGAAAGGGCTCGCTAGGATACCGCATCCTATGCCTACGTATCTCATATGGAATGAGAATCAGAGCTACCGTAGTTCGGCTCACGCACGCCGAAACAAAACACACACAAACGGGCAAACATGGAAACCGAATGCTGAACTTACATCAGACTCCGAACCAAACAAACACACACTGGAAACCAAATGCCAATTGCTGGACTTATATCGGACTCCAAGCACACAACAATAGGATACGAAATGCCAATCGTTGGGCTTACATCCGTCTCCTAACACACACAAGAAGATGACAAACAACAAGTTACTAAGGAGTCTGGCACTCGAGCCTAACAACTGTCAAGCAAACACACACAAAAAAGAAAAAGGGTTCCCGGAGAGATCTCGTACGACCTCCTGCCTACGTACCTCATCTGGTATGAGGATCAGGGCAACGTATTCCCCTGAACAGGGGAGAAACTTTCTCCTAACCAGAGACTGGGAAATGACAAACTAGAAGGGAGACTGACTCGAGCCTAATAGTTATCATGTATTCCACAATGGTCCTAGGTTGAGTTTTCTACCTAACTTGCACAGGCAGCAAGCTATATTAAACAGGCAAAGCAAAGCATACAAGCAACACAAAGCAAACATACACACAATTAGCACACACTATATACAAGCAAAGTGGGCTCACACAAGGGTTAGGCTGTGAAACACAAGCCAACTGTAATCGGGTGATGTTAGCTCTTAACCCTAACATTGAGAGTTAGGGTGAAGCAGATGAAATGGGAAGTGAGGGGTGTGCCTCATAGCTCTTATCCCTGGCCAGGGAGAGCTTCAGACGAATGAAAGTGTGGGTTCAGAAAGTGGGAACCCTTCTACACTTATGACTGACTCAACAAGGATCTTGGGTTAATATCCACAATGCATCAACACCAGTTGTGTGAGCAAAGGGATGACTCAACTGACTAGCAGGAGATGGATTGCACATCTCTTGTATCTGTCAATTGCCTTATCAAAGGTCCTTTCTTGCTTGGCACAAAGATAAACAAACACAAGCATTGCCTCTTAAGGAGGACTTCAGACAGGTGCCTGACCAAGTAATAGGCCAGGTCTTCCAGACTACATGGAGAAGAGATGTTATACCTCAATGCTCAAGCTATCAAGCAAAGCCAAAGCAAGTTCACAATGAACTATAGCAACTAATGTACCTGAATTGAAGTGCAGAAGCGGATTCGTGGATTTCAGGCTTTGTAAGGTCCAAACAGGTGTTCTCCAATGCTTATGTGAATGGATGGAAGAAGGATCAATGCTCAATCGTGCTTAATGCAGCTCAAATCCTCACTTGCCATTGATGAAGCTTGCTTTGACAGTTCCAAAATGTGCACGAAAATGATGAATTCTAGCTTCAATTCAACTCCAAAATGCTTGTGGATGGTGAATCAATGAAGAACAATGCAAGATTCGTGCAAAGTTTTGCAGAAAAATTGAGAGAAAAAGTTTGTGAAAAATGCAAAAGTGGATCTAGATCTGAACCAAATGAAGTGTTTTTAACCCTCTCCCACCTCCAAATCCATCAGTTGACTTGTGGTTGACTTTTGTTGACTGATAGATGAATTGGCTATGCATAGATGAACTTGAGCTTCAATCTCCTGATGAAATAGCTCCAAAATGAAACCCTAACTTCCACAAGCTCATTAAAATCATGGGATGATCCTTCTCTCATGCAAGACCCTCATCTCCTTGACAAAACCCTGATTGGCACAATGCAACTTATTAGGGTTGACCAGAGGTCAAAACCCTAATCCCAAGGAACATGATCAAGCACAATGAAACCCTTGGTGATGACAAGACCATGATGATGATGATGTACCATTTCAACCAAGATGATGATCAATCTCCTTGAGGAACCAAGAAACCCTAATTTGAAGCACAAACCCTCAGATGGCTAGTGATCAATTTATGAAACCCTCAGCTTGAATCTTAACCTCTTTATCTTCTGAACAAGACTTGGGAGGATGACTTGCTCAATGTTACCACATGATATGCAAATATGCAATGACTAATGACCTAAAAATGAGATGCAATATGCTAAGCTAGTCCCAAGAGAGGAGGGCAAATTTTAAGGTGTTACAGCTGCCCCTATTCAATCCACTGTGAACCATTCGATATGAATAGCCTCGGCTTTCAGATGATCAGGGTGAAGATTGATTGAATACCAAGAACAGACGAACAATTTGCACTCTGATGGGAAAATAATTAACAATGCCTGTCAGAATCGGCAAAGAAGCAATCTCGAAAGAAGAACCCGTCTGGTACGGAGAAAGTCGGCCTGAATACCGAAACAGAATGTCGACCTGTATACCAAAATAAATGGTAACATAGGGATAACCATGGCCTGAACACCACCTATCCGCTGGGGATTTGTAACACCTCAAAATTTGCCCTCCTCTCTTGGGACTAGCTTAACATATTGCATATCATTTTAGGTCATTAGGCATTTCATATTGCATATCATGTGGTCACATGGTGCAAGCCATTCTCCCAAGTCTTGATCAGAAGAAAGGAGGTCATGTGCAAGCTAGGGTTTCATTGGACTGGTCATTAATCATCTGAGGATGTGGAGGTCCAAATTAGGGTTTCGTGGTTCTCAAGGAGATTGGTATTCATCTTGGTTAAAGTGATACATCATCATCATCATGGTCTTGTATTATCCAGAAGATTCAAGTGTTGAAGCATATTCCTTGAGATTAGGGTTTTGACCGCTGGTCAACCCTAATCAGTTGCATTGGGCCAATCAGGGCCTATGAAGGAGATGGGGTCTATGATGGATATGGGGATCATTTCATGATTATATTAAGCTTATTGAGGCTAGGGTTTCACCCTTGAGCCATTTCATCAGAAGATTGGGGCTCAGATTGATCAGTGCATTGCCAAATTCATCTATCAGTTGAAAAAGTCAACTGTGGTCAACTGTGCATGATTTTATGGATTTGGAGGTGGGAGAGAGTTGGATATACTTCATTCATGTTGAAACAAGTTTCATTTGACATGTCAAAGCTCAAGAATGAAGAAAATAAAGTCAGGACAAAAATTGCCAAAAATAGAAAGTGACTTGTAATGGAAGTTTCCAAAAATGGAAAGTTTTTGACCTCAAAATTACATGTCCAAAAAAGCTTCAAATGAAAATTTG
This sequence comes from Lathyrus oleraceus, assembly GCF_024323335.1. Lineage (NCBI taxonomy): Eukaryota > Viridiplantae > Streptophyta > Magnoliopsida > Fabales > Fabaceae > Lathyrus > Lathyrus oleraceus. The sequence goes on along the minus strand of NC_066584.1, from coordinate 50,508,763 downwards.
TTCAACATGAAAATT